>NC_134687.1:221088954-221458121 GCF_050947455.1 Rhinoderma darwinii
ACGTTACTGTAATCTACATTGCAGCGCCGATCTGCTGCAATACGAGATAGGGGTTCGAAAATCTGGTGACAGAGCCTCTTTAAGAAAAGAATATTTTTTTGAAAATACATGCAAGCTTTAAAAAAAATAAAAAAATAATCATTATACAAATTACCAGACTCAACGCAAGAGTCAGGCCCCATGCACACGACCCTAGATTTCGTCCGTAATTACAGACCTATTTATTTCTATGGCCGACGGACACCTTCCCATATATTTACGGGAAGGCGTCCCGGCCATAGAAAGTTTCCGTAAAAAATAGGAAATGTTCTATTTTTTTACGGACCGCGCGCCCGTACTTTATAATGGGAGCACAGCCCGCAAATGCGGATGACGGTCCGCCATGCCCATACTCACGGAACCGTGATTACAGGCAAGGTCGCATGCATGGTGCTTCAGCTAGCTACAGTATTTTACAGCAGCTACTGATCGGTAACTGCTGTATTACTGCTTACCGACAGGTCCTTCAATAAACCCTGGGCTGTCTGCCTGTACCAGGTATGGAATTCTCGGCGACACTATAAAAGAGGAGACCCTCTCACTATTTGCTTTTGAATGTGATCAGAGCAGATTGCAGCATTCAAATGGTTAAAAGGCAGAGACCGGAGCGTTCTCTGATCGCCAATGTTAGAGTGGCTGCAACCGTATATAACAGCAGTTGCTCCGCTCATGATCGCTCGGCTCTCGCTCTGCCCGCGGAATCAGCAGGATGAGAACGATTGTCCTGACGCGTGAACTGCCTGCCGCTCAGGACGAGCGTTCACGTCCTGCGTCAAGTGGTTAAAGAGTATCTGTCTCCTCGCCAGACATGTTTACTAAATACTTGTATTCCCCATGAAACAATTCGGAGGCATCTTTCATTTTTTAACTCTACGTAGTGCTGTTCATTCCGAATAGAAATGTATGAATAATTTGACAACAGAGTTACCAGTTGGGGGTGTGTTTCTACCCAGAAGGACACTGTCCAATCAGAGCTGACAGAGTGAGACTGTAGGGACACACCCCTTTGACAAGGAGAATAGTAACACCCAGTTGTCTAATTATAAATTTCTAGGAGGAACAACAGATGAACGGCGCAACGTAGAGTTTAAAGAAAATATGTTCCAGAATTGTTACTTCATCGGAATTACAAGTAATATACAAATTAGGTATGTAGAGGCGACAAGTACTCTTTAAATAGGTGAACTATAAAAATGTCTTAAAGTGAACATGAAGTTCCACAGAACATGCATCGCTAACCCACATCAAGGAAAAAATACATTATGGTGACAACCAAAAATTTATTTACATATTGCAGCCTCTATTCAGTAAAACAAAAAACATTGTATAGAGCACATTGAGGTAAGCATCAATTTCCTCTCACCCAAAAAATGACTGACCGACGTTCGAATGTGTATGGGGTGTCAACCAACAGTCTCCCTAATATCGGCCTCAGGGAGAGTGAAGGCTCGTGGGATGTTGTGTCTCAACATACTCAATCCTCTTTTTACGCTGTCCCCAAATAAACATGCATGTTCACCAATCCAAGTGCGCATTTTGACGAAGGAGCCTGGAGATAGCCGACATGGCAAGCCAATAGATATTTAGTGTGTGTGTGAACGGTACTGGGCCTGTGCAGCTTCCCTCAGGTTGTGAACAAGAATGTTCCCATTCACAGACAGCAAACAGATATTGAAGATAGAGTAACTTTTCAGTGTACAATAACTAAGATTCATTTACAACAGAAAGACTGGTAAATGACTGCTACATGAATTGCCGATGGACTACATTTGGACTATGGGCTTTCAACTATCCTGCAGAAGAGTAGGTGGTAAGTACTGACCACGTGCCACCAGTAGTTTGGCCCACTTCAGTTTTTAAGATAAGATGGGCACAAGCACTAGACCGAGGAGTATTTGGTTGGGCAACTATTTTTAATGCCACAGTAGACCTACGCTTGACTATTGGGCACATTTCTGAAGACTGATCTCACAACAGGTCTACAGCACTGGGCTGTACCCAACATTGTTCAGTGCCACTTTTCTGTACGGAGGGTGGAGGAAAACGGTCGTAACTCCGGATAGGCGTGCGTCCCTTTACTAAAAAAAACATTAGAGTCAGCAAGATTGGCTGTGGCCCTGCAAAGACAAACTTTTCCCATTTTGCAGATGGAGATTTTGACAGAAGTTACTGATTCAATGAAAATGATACCGGGCACGGAGAATGGACCCGTAAGATAATTCTGGTTATTATTTGGATAATTATCAAGTTCCAGCGTCACTGGGCCAGTCATATGGAATCACAGCGATATATGAGAAGACTTGGGATAGTCACAGTACTGGAGCCATCAATTCATATCTCCCCAGTGACCATCCATATGTGGATGAGGCCAGCAGCCAGGGAGGGGTCGCCCAGATCAATCAGCAGCTGGAATGAGGAACGCTGCAGCATATCCGACTACACGGACAGATGTGCTGCTATCCGGCGTCTACACATATTGCTTGTTGCTCGTATGATACATACATGGCGCCATGCCGTGCACACATATGACCTGCGCTCCATACACACACTGTACTTCGACTCATAGCTTGTCCCCGTCCCCCAGCTCACCCGTTCCTCTAGGGCCGTTAGCTGTTTCTCCGCCATGTTGCTTCGAGGCTCCGGTTCTCCGGCACATCCGGGCACCTCCCGTGGCTCTGAGCTCGGTACAGACTCGGCGCGGGCAGAGGATGTGACTCTGCGTCTCTCCGGCCCTGCGCAGTAACACACCGAGTTCCCTGCACCAACGTCAGAGTGGCCACCGAGCGTCCCGGCCTCTCCTCCTCCCTTTGGACCAGGAGAGAGGCGAGGCCGTGACGAAACAAGGATGGAGCTGCCCATGGAGCAAGGGAGGGGCCTCCGCGGCCATCTTTGATTTGGGAGAGGTTTGATTGAATGCAGCACGGCTACAGTGGGGAAGTTTCCCTCAGTGAGTTGGAGAAAATGTTATATATTAACGATACGGCTTGTAGACAAGCGTATATAAATGGAGGAGCGGTCGGGCATTTTTCATTGCACAACCGGGGTAGAGGTGACGAGCAATGGCTTGCACTTATGTTCACACGGAGTATTTTGCAGGCAGAATTTCTGCTTCAAAATTCCGTTTGGAAGTTTGAGGCAGATTTTCCTCTCCCTGCACGCCGATTTTCGCGGCGTTTTTCGCCCGCGGCCATTGGGCGCTGCGGGCATAAAACGCTGCGAAATACGCTTTCTCTGCCTGACATGCCCGAAGATAGGGCATGTCACTTCTTTCTCCCGCGAGCCGGTTTTACTGCTCACGGGAGAAAACCGCCCCCGCCTCCCATTGAAATCGACGGGAGGCATTTTCGGGCCGTTTTTGACGAGCTTTTTGGCGCGGTTTCCGTCAAAATACTCCGTGAGAACATCGTGCGCAGCGGAAATACTGCCCCTTCTCAAAGTGTCCCAACATAAGGCTGGGTTCACACGACCTATTTTCAGGCGTAAACGAGGCGTATTATGCCTCGATTTACGCCTGAAAATAGGGCTACAATACGTCGGCAAACATCTGCCCATTCATTTGAATGGGTTTGCCGACGCTGTCAAACGACGACGCGTAAATTGACTGCCTCGGCAAAGAAGTGCAGGGCACGTAATTTGAGCCGTTCTTCATTGAAGTCAATGACAAGCAGCTCAAGATTTACGAGCGTCACAGACGCCTCGCATAATGCGAGGAGGAGGAATTACGGCTGAAACGAGGCAGCTGTTTTCTCCTGAAAACAGTCTGTCTTTTCAGACGTAAAAGCCTCTCATCGTGTGCACATACCCTTAGGCTGGGTTCACACGACCATGTTACGTCCGTAATGGACGGAACGTATTTCGGCCGGAAGACCCGGACCGAACACTGTGCAGGGAGCCGGGCTCCTAGCATCATAGTGATGTACGATGCTAGGAGTCCCTGCCTCTCCGTGGAACTACTGTCCCGTACTGAAAACATGATTACAGTACGGGACAGTTGTCCCGCAGCGAGGCAGGGACTCCTAGCATCGTACATCACTATGATGCTAGGAGCCCGGCTCCCTGCACTGTGTTCGGTCCGGGTCTTCCGGCCGAAATACGTTCCGTACATTACGGACGTAACATGGTCGTGTGAACCCAGCCTTAGGCTGGGTTCACACGACCTATTTTCAGACGTAAACGAGGCATATTTGCATATTTGACAGGTAATTCAGACGTTGCAGAAAACACAGCGGACTTGCCACAGATTTCAGTTTTTGCATTGCAAAGGCTGAAATCCGCAGTGAAATTCCGCTTCTCTGCAACAGACAGTGCATGCTGCGGAGGGAAAATTCTGCAGCGGAATTTTCCGCAATGTCTGAACTAACTTGCCTAAAAATTTATTGAAACAAATGTAAAAAACGGCCGCTGGAGAATTCCACTGCGGACTGTCTGCAGCGGAATTCCACAGCAATTCCGCCACGTGTGAACATGCCTTAACAGTCCGGAGTAGCTCTGGAGTGCCCTATTGGCATTGGGACTTCCATGCAAGGCCCAATCCAGACGACTGTGGTCTTCATCCGTAATTATGAATCAGGTAATTACGGAGGAAATTGCGGACCCATTCATATCTACAGGCCACAGCCACCTTTCAATATATTTAGGAATGTGTGTCCGCACCATAGAAATGAGCCGCAAAATATAGAACATGTCCTATTAATTTCCGAAATTGTCGCACAGACTCTCCCATAGAAGACTATGGGCGCTTCCGCAATTGCGGACGGCTACAGATGAGCATCCGCATTTGCGGACATTAAAAACCCTTACGATCGTGTGCATAAAGCCTCATGCACACAACCGTAAGGATTCAACAGAGTTGGATATTTTCTAATTATCTCAGAAAGCACATTACAGCACCCCTTCTGCGTATGCAAGTTTGCATGCGATCTCGCAACACATTACGGAAAATATAACGCTCTGGAGCCCTGGCCTAAGTGATGATCAGATTGATTTGTCTTTTATAGCAGAGAATCGATTCTTCTATTCTCCTTAATTCTAAAACCTGACAAGTCTATTTACCCAATGTTTCCAAATCGACATTGAAAGTGCGAAACTTGAATTGGGCGAAAAAATTTGCTTATTTCTAGTGTAAAAAAAATTGATTGATGGGGGTCCAACTGAGTGTAAAAACGATCAGTACTTTTTTGTAACACCTATTCATTTTATTTGGGAGAGACTTTGCATGTGCAGCCTTCTCTTCTCTAGCGAGGGCAGGACTAAAATCATCCCAAACTCGGAGGGTTCTTGTGGTCAGACTCCCCTACCTATCAATGTTTTATGACTTACCCAATGTTTTATTATCTAACCTTGATAGATCATAGAACATTGCGGTGGGAAAAAAACCTCTTAAAGTGTAGCTAAACGTTTGACAAACTTCTGACATGTCATAATGACATGTCAGAAATTTGGTTGATGGAGGTCCGAGCACTGAGACCCCCACCAATCGCTAGAATGAAGCAGCTGAAGCGCTCGTGTGAGCCCTCAGCCGCTTCGTGTCTGTTTGGCTTTTTCCGGAAATAAATGTATCGGAGTACGGTGTCTGTTCAGCTTTTTCCGGAAATAAATTTATCGTGTACGGACTCAATAGAAAGTCTATGTGTAATGACAGGGTAGGGAGACAGACAGGTGAACCCTAATATACCCGCCACTCAGTCCCTGCCTACTTGCACGACCCGTCCTAGGCGACGGCGTACAACTGGGCGACGGTCCCTACGCTCAATACGTGCACGAGAGACAAACAGACAAGTGTACACAGAAGCTACGGGAAATGGGGCAGTTGCCCACGGCAACACCGCGAGCAACAAGAGTAGTGAACGAGCCGAGTCAAACCAGGAGTGTACGAGGTACCAAACGCAGAGCAGGAGAGTAGTCAGTAAAGCCAGGGTCAATTTGAAGCAGAGGTCAGTAGTACAAGCAGGAACAGAAGAGCCAGGAAACCAGACAGAATCACAGGCAAAGGAAGAGCAGGAAATGAAGGTATAAATAGACAGAGGGCGGGAGCTAGCTCCATCTGGCCAGGCTGTGATAGGTTCTCCCACTCCTCAGCCTACCAGCCTGATTGGTAGCAGATCGAGTCACTCTAACAGACCTAGGAGCAGATGCAGACTGATTAACCACGGGCGTCGACACAGTAGCTGTGTCTGGCAGATCCTTTACACTATGAGCCCGTACTCCGATACATTTATTTCCGGGAAAGGCCGAACAGACACGAAGCGGCAGTTATTTTGTCTCTCAAGTGATTACAACTGATGCAAAAACTGATGCAAAAATGTATCAGTTGCTAGGCTTCGTTCACATCTGCGCTAGGGCTCTGTTCCGACGGAGCTTCCCTTCGGAACGGAGCCCTGACAGACACAAATGGAAACCATAGGTTTCCGTTTCCATCACCATTGATTTCAATGGTGACGGATCCGGTGCAGGTGGTTTCCATTTGCAGTGCCACACACACCCCTGTAGATAATGCCGCAGTGCCCTCTGTATATAATGCCACAGTATCCCCTGTAGATACTGTCACACAGCCCCATGTAGCTAGCGCCACACAGTGCCCCTGTAGATGGTGCCACACAGCACCCCCTTGTAGATAGCGCCACCCCCACTGTATATAGCGCTACCCCCCTTCCACTGTAGATAGCGCCACTGAAGCTCCCTTTAGCAGCGGAATCTCCGGCCACTGTGGCTGGGGATTCCCTCAAGGATGAGCCCCTGACGTCATATGGACAATGGCGTCAGGGGTTACTCCCTTAGTGGAATCCCCGGCCACAGCATTGCCAACTCTGGCCGGGGATTCCACTCCAGGAGGAGCCCCTGACGTCAATGTCCATATATGGGCAGTAACCTCAGGGGTTTCCTCTACGAGCGGATAACCCGGCCAGATCATCGCCAACGGGGATTCCGCTCAATCAGTAGCCACTAATGTCACTGTCCGTACGGTGCCACAACCGATGTCCCCTGTGCCAGAACAGATCCCATAGAAAACTATGGGATCCGTTCAAGCATCAGTTTCCCGCCGGCTGTTCTGCAACAGGAGGAAAACGGAGGGAAACTGACAGGGGCAACAGACATATGTGAACGGCATAAAAAAGCACAAAAAAATCAATCGCACTTTTTAATTACATAGTTACATAGATAGTACGGCTGAAAAAAGACACATGTCCATCAAGTTCAACCAAGGGACGGGAAAGGGAAGGGAAAACATTTCTACACATAGGAGCTGATATTTTTTTGTTCTAGGAAATGATCTAAGCCTTTTTTAAAGCCATCTACTGTCCCTGCTGTGACCAGCTCCAGCGGTAGACTATTCCATAGATTCGCAGTTCTCACAGTGAAGAAGGCTTGTCGCCTCTGCAGGTTGAACCTTTTTTTCTCCAGACGGAGGGAGTGCCCCCTTGTTTTTTGAGGGGGTTTTACATGGAACAGGATTTCACCATATTTTTTGTATGTGCCATTAATATATTTATATAAGTTAATCATGTCCCCCCTTAATCTGTTTTCAAGGCTAAATAGGTTTGCTTCTTTTAATCTTTCCTCATAACTTAGATTCTCCATGCCCCTTATTAGCTTCGTTGCTCTTCTTTGTATTTTTTCCAACTCTAGGGCATCCTTTCTATGAACTGAAGCCCAGAACTGAACTGCATATTCTAGATGAGGCCTCACTAATGCTTTGTAAAGTGGTAATATCACATCCCTGTCCCGCGAGTCCATGCCTCTTTTAATACATGACAATATCCTGCTGGCCTTTAACCCCTTCCCGCGATTGGGCGTGACTGTACGTCCAGAAACCAAGCGAGTTCCCACACACGGGTGTACAGTCACGCCCTGCAGATAAAGCGAACACAGGAGCTGTGCGCGCTTTATCTTCAGCGGCTGTCAGCTGTTATACACAGCTGACATGCCGCTGCGATGGCTGTTACCGCCGATCGCAGCCATTTAACCCCTTCAATGTGGCTGTCAATGACGTCCGCCGTATTGAAGTGGTTTACAGAGGGAGGGAGCTCCCTCTGGCCCCCCCGCGATGGATCGCGGGTGGCGATGGTTGCTATGGCAACCAGGAAGCCGTTGCTAGGCTTCCTGGTTGCCCAGGTACGGAAGCCTATTAGGTCCTACCCGAGGCAGGACCTAATACGCTAACTGTCAGTTGAAGAATGACAGTTACAATACACTGCACTACATAAGTAGTGCAGCGTATTGTACCGGGGATCAGAAGACCAGATCTTCATGTCCCCGGTCAGTGTAAAAGAAAAAGTTAAAAAAAATGTGAAAGAAAAATAAATAAATAATAAAAACAACATTTGCCCTGTTTCCCTGATCAACTCCTTTATTATTACAAAAAAAAATGAAAACATGAAAAAAAACTATACATAATAGGTATCGCCGCGTTCGGAACGGCCTGATCTATAAAAATGTCACATTATTTTTACCGCACGGTGAACACAGTAAAAATTTGTAAGAAAAAACAATGACAGCAATTTATTTTTTGGTCATCTTGTCTCAAAATTTTTTTCATAAAAAGTGATCAAAAAGTTGCAAGTAACGCAAAATGGTACAAATAGAAACTACAGTTTGTCACGCATAAAATAAGCCCTCCCGCATATCAACGATAAAAAAGTTATGGCTGTCAGAAAATGGCGACACTAAAACAAGATTTTTTTAGAAAAGAGTATTTTTATTGTGGGAACGTAGTGAAACGTAAAAAAACGATATCAATTTGGTGTCGCTGTAATCTTATCGCCCCGCAGAATAAAGTTAACATGTTGTTTATACTGCACGGTGAACACTGTAAAAAAAAAAAGTGCTAGCAGTGCTGTTTTTTGGTTTCCTCATCTCCCAAAAAATTGAATAAATAGTGATAAAAAAAATCGCATGTACCCCAAAATTGAACCAATAAAAATTACAGCTCGTTCCACTAAAAACGTGCCCTCACACAGCTCCGTCAATGGAAAAATAACACGTTATGACTCTCAAAACGCAATGATGCAAAATGACGGCCCAGACTAATTCTTTAGGTCCAGTAGAATTTCACTAAATACCCCACATCATCATTTGCTGGACCCCACAGGTGGACCCTGTAGATGCAGCGGAGATGAGGAAACTTTAGGGCCTTGTGCAGCTTATAGGGCTAGTGAAGAAGTCAAAGATTAGGCAATAACGGAGCGCAGATATATTATATAATACCCCAAAAACCTGGCCTGTGCATGAAGGATTAGTTCAAAGCGACCACACCAATCCATGGATTATTCATTCACCCCATTATTACATCATCCTATTATGCCCTGATGCACTCCACCCAGCTTACATATACCCTGATGTACTCCGCCCAGTTTACATATATATATCCTGATGTACTCCGCCCAGCTTACATATACCCTGATGTACTCCGCCCAGATTACATATAGCCTGATGTACCTGCACATATTACATATACCCTGATGTACCCGCACATATTACATATACCCTGATGTACTACGCACAGCTTACATATACACTGATGTACTCCGCCCAGCTTACATTTACCCTGATGTACTCCTCACAGTTTACATATAGCCTGATGTACTCCGCACAGCTTACATATAACCTGATGTACTCCGCACAGCTTACATATAACCTGATGTACTCCGCACAGCATACATATACCCTGATGTACTCCGCCCAGCTTACATATACCCTGATGTACCCGCACATATTATATATACCCTGATGTACTCACAGTTTACATATATCCTGATGTACTCTGCACAGCTTACATATACCCTGATGTACTCCGCCCAGATTACATATGCCCTGATGTACTCCGCCCAGCTTGCATATACCCTGATGTACTCCGCCCAGTTTACATATACCCCCATATTATAAGATAAAATACCACTAAAACACCAAGCAAAATCTGCGCTTCAAAAGCCAAATGGTGGTCCAACTAAGCCTGGCAGTGTGCCGAAACGGCAATTTATGACCACATATGGGGTATTACTGTATTCTGGAGAACCCGCTTAACAATTTATGGGGTGTGTGTCTACGGTGGTACAAACTGGGCACAACACATTGGGCACTGAAATGGCATATCTGTGGAAAACACCAATTTTCAATCTGCAACATCTATTTACTCATTTTTGCAAAACACTTGTGCGGTCAAAATGGTCACTACACCCCTAGATAAATTCTTTAAGGGATCTAGTTTCCAAAATGGGGTAATTTATCGGGGGTACCACTGTACTGGTACTATAGCTCAATGCAACATGGTGTCAAAAAACGAATCTTATAAAATCCCCACTCCAAATACTAAATGTCGCTCCTTCCCTTTAGAGCCTTGCTGTGTGTCCAAATAGCAGTTTATGACAACGTCTGGGGTATTTCCCTACTCTGAAGAAGTTGCTTTACAAATGTTGTGGTGCTTTTTCTCCTTTATTTGTTGAGAAAAAGAAAAATGTTGAACTAATGCTGCGTCTTATTGGAAAATAATGTAATTTTTAATTTTCACTGCCCATTTCTAATGAAATCTATGAGACACCTGTGGGGTCAAAATGCTCACTACACCCCTAGATGAATTCCTCTAGGGGTGTAGTTTCCTAAATGGAGTCACTTTTGGGGGGTTTCCACTGTACTGGTACCTTAGGAGCTTTAAAAATGCGACATGGCGCAGAGAAATCAAACCAGCAAAATCAGCGCTCCAAAAGCTAAATGGCGTGCCTTCCCTTCTGAGTCCTGCTGCTTGCCCAAACAGCAGTTTATGACCACATGTTGGGTATTTCCGTACTCTGGAGAAGTTGCTTTACAAATGTTGGGATGCTTTTCCTCATTTATTTGTTGAAAAAATGAAAAATTTTGAGGTAAAGCTACATCTTATTGGAAAATAATGTAATTTTTCATTTTCACTGTCCAATTCTAATGAAATCTATGAAACACCTGTGGGGTCAAAATGCTCACTACACCCCTAGATGAATTCCTCAAGCGGTGTAGTTTCCAAAATGAGGTATTTTTTGGGGTGTTTCCTTTATTTTTGCACCACAAGACCTCTTCTAACCTGACATGGTGCCTGAAATATAATTAAAGAAAAGGAAGGCCCAAAAATCCTCTAGGTGCTCCTTTGCTTCTGGGGCTTTTGTTTCAGTCCAGTAGCGCACTAGGGCCACATGTGGGAGATTTCTAAAAACTTCAGAATCAGGGCAATAATTATTCAGTTGTGTTTCTCTGGTAAAAACCTTCAGTATTACAGGAAAAATGGATTAAAGAGGCTCTGTCACCAGATTTTGCAGCCCATATCTGCTATTGCAGCAGATAGGCGCTGCAATGTAGATTACAGTAACGTTTTTATTTTTAAAAAACGAGCATTTTTGGCCAAGTTATGACCATTTTTGTATTTATGCAAATGAGGCTTGCAAAAGTACAACTGGGCGTGTTGAAAAGTAAAAGTACAACTGGGCGTGTATTATGTGCGTACATCGGGGCGTGTTTACTACTTTTACTAGCTGGGCGTTGTGTATAGAAGTATCATCCACTTCTCTTCACAACGCCCAGCTTCTGGCAGTGCAGATCTGTGACGTCACTCACAGGTCCTGCATCGTGTCGGCCACATCGGCACCAGAGGCTACAGTTGATTCTGCAGCAGCATCAGCGTTTGCAGGTAAGTTGCTACATCGACTTACCTGCAAACGTGGATGCTGCTGCAGAATCAACTGTAGCCTCTGGTGCCGATGTGGCCGACACGATGCAGGACCTGTGAGTGACGTCACAGATCTGCACTGCCAGAAGCTGGGCGTTGTGAAGAGAAGTGGATGATACTTCTATACACAACGCCCAGCTAGTAAAAGTAGTAAACACGCCCCAATGTACGCACATAATACACGCCCAGTTGTACTTTTACTTTTCAACACGCCCAAGTTGTACTTTTGCAAGCCTCATTTGCATAAATACAAAAATGGTCATAACTTGGCCAAAAATGCTCGTTTTTTAAAAATAAAACCGTTACTGTAATCTACATTGCAGCGCCTATCTGCTGCAATAGCAGATAGGGGTTGCAAAATCTGGTGACAGAGCCTCTTTAAAATTGAATTTCTGCAAAAAAATATGAAATTTGCACATTTCCCTTCCAGTTTGCTTTAATTCCTGTGAAATGCATAAAGGGTTAAGAAACTTTCTAAATTCTGTTTTGAATACTTTAAGGGGTGCCGTTTTTAAAATGGGGTGATTTGTGGGGGTTCCTAATATATAAGGCCCTCAAAGCCACTTCAGATCTGAACTGGTCCCTAAAAAAATTTTCTTGAAAATTTGAGAAATTGCTGCTAAACTTATAAGCCTTGTAACGTCCTAGAAAAATAAAAGAATGTTCAAAAAATGATGCCAATCTAAAGTAGACATATGGGAAATGTTAGCTAGTAACTATTTTGTGTGGTATTACCATCTGTCTTACAAGCAGATACATTACAATTTAGAAAATGCTAAAAATATTGAATATATCGACCAAATTTTTTCACTAACTTAAAGTACAATATGTCACGAGAAAACAATCTCAGAATTCGCTTGGATAGGTAAAAGCATTCCCAAGTTATTACCACATAAAGTGACACATGTCAGATTTAAAAAATGAGGCTGTGTCATTTGGTCCAAAAGTGGCTGGGTCCTGAAGGGGTTAAAACAGCTGATTGACATTGCATGCTGTTATTTAGTTTATGATTTACAAATACACCCAGATCCTTCTCAACAAGTGACTCCCCCAGTATAGCTCACCCTAGGACATATGATGCATGCAGGTTGTTGGTACCTAGATGCATAACTTTACATTTATCTAAATTAAACTTCATCTGCCAAGTGGACGCCCAAACACTCAGTTTGTTTAAATCCGCTTGCAATTCACGAACCTCTTCCATAGACTGAACTATATTACATAGCTTGGTGTCATCTGCAAAAATAGAAATAGTGCTAATAATCCCATCCTCTATATCATTAATAAATAAGTTGAATAATAGTGGTCCCAGCACTGAACCCTGGGGTACACCACTTATTACCGGGGACCATTCAGAGTAGGAATCATTGACCACAACTCTCTGGATACGGTCCTTGAGCCAATTCTCAATCCAATTACAAATTATATTTTCTAAACCTATAGACCTTAATTTACCCATTAGACGTCTATGAGGGACAGTGTCAAATGGCTTTGCAAAGTCCAAAACCTCTGTCTAGGCTTCTGCTCACCTCTTCATAAAAACAGATTATGTTTGTTTGACAACTTCTGTCCTTAGTAAAACCGTGCTGGCTGTCACTTATAATACTATTTTTTGTCACATAATCCTGTATATAGTCCCTCAATAGACCCTCAAACATTTTCCCGACGATGGATGTTAAGCTTACTGGTCTATAATTACCCGGGGAAGACCTAGAGCCCTTTTTGAAAATAGGCACCACATTTGCCCTGCGCCAGTCCCTTGGCACTATACCAGTCTCGAGAGAATCTCTAAATATTATGAAGAGGGGGACAGAAATAACTGAACTAAGCTCTTTAAGAACTCTAGGGTGTAACCCATCTGGTCCCGGGGCCTTGTGCACATTTATTTTATTTTATTTAGATTGAACCATATCTACATTCATCCAATTCAGTATATCAACTGATATATTAACAGCACTGGCACCGGCTACATCAGCTGCTCTTTCTTATGTTGTATATACAGAGTTAAAGAACCCATTTAGTAACTCTGCCCTCTCTTGATCCCCTGTGACCAACTCCCCATTACCACTATCTAGGGGTCCTACATGTTCAGACCTTGGCTTTTTTGCATTTATATACTTGAAGAATTTTTGGGGATTTGTTTCAGGGTATGTTCACACGACAGCGTCCGTAATGGCTGAAATTACGGGGATGTTTTCAGCAGAAAACATCCCCATAATTTCAGCCATAACGGCATGTGCAGGCGCTTGAACGCCGCGTCTATTACGGACGTAATTGGCGCTGCTTTTCATTGGAGTCAATGAATAACGGCTCCAATTACGCCCCAAGAAGTGACAGGTCACTTCTTTGACGCGGGCGTCTATTTACGCGCCGTCTTTTGACAGCGGCGCGTAAATATACGCCTCGTGTGAACAGACTAACGTCAGCCCATTGCTTTCAATGGGCAGATGTTTGTCAACGCTATCGAGGAGCATTTTTCGGACGTAATTCGGGGCAAAATCGCCCGAATTACGTCCGTAATTAGTGTGTGTGAACATACCCTTACTATCCTTGGCCACCTGCCTTTCATTTTGTATTTTTGCTAATTTTATTACATTTTTACAGATTTTATTAAGCTCTTTATATTTTAAAAAGGCTGCAGATGTACCCTCAGATTTGTATTTTTTAAATGCCCTTTTTTTGTCATGTATTGCCCCTTTCACAGAAGGTGTAAGCCATGTGGGATTTAATTTTAGTCGTTTATACTTGTTACCTATAGGAATAAATTTTGCACTATAATAACCCAAAGTAGATTTGAAAATCTCCCATTTATCATTTGTCCCATTATTTGACATTAGTTCTTCCCAGTCTATGTCCTGAATTGCAGCCTTCATCCTGGGGAAATTGGCTTTCTTAAAATTAAATGTTTTTGCCCCCCCAGCCTGTGTTTGTTTTTTTACAGTATAGGTAAAATGTAACTATATTGTGATCACTGTTACTGAGGTTTTCACGAACATTGACATTCCCAACAAGATCTGCATTATTAGAAATGACCAGATCCAACAGAGCTTCACCTCTAGTCGGGTCTTCCACAAACTGGCCCATAAAATTTTCCTGCAACAGGTTGAGGAAATGTCTCCCCTTTGCAGTTGAAGCTGAACCATGACACCAATTAATATCCCGGAAATTAAAATCTCCCATTATCACTACAGTACCCGCCTGTGCAGCCCGCTCCATCTGTTTATATAGCTGAACTTCTATCTCTTCAGTTATATTGGGGGATCTATAGATTACACCAAAAGTAATTTTTTCAGTGATTACCTCCCTTTGTAATTCCACCCACAACTTTTCAACCTCCTCACAATCTTCACCCACTATTGTCTCTTTCACACTCGCCTTCATATCACTTCTCACATACATACAGACATACACCACCGCCTTTCCTATTTGTCTTGTCTTTCCGAAACAGTGTAAAACCCTGTAGATTTACAGCCCAGTCATGTGAAGAGTCCAGCCATGTTTCAGCAACACCAACTATATCTATATTTTCTTCCAGTACCAAGGCCTCCAGCTCCCCCATTTTGCTTGCTAGACTTCTGCCATTTGTGAACATACCATGCCCCTTTTACCAAAATAAACAATTACTGGTTTGTGTGGGTAATATTGTAAGAGGGCCTTCAAAATATGGCATTTTTGAATGAAATTACAGTTTCTCCCAATGTTTCTCATGGAGAATTATTATTCTTTAGTCAGGTTGCAAATATACACTGTGATCATTTTATGCCCAAAGATTTAAAGGATTTGGATTGTTTTTTTTTTTTTGGTTTGGGTATCAAGTGTGTGACAACTTTTGCTACAAGAGCTCATTTATTGGTCATATCATATAAAAAATTGTTACACCCATTGTCGGTTTTCAGCTCACACATTCATTCAGTATTTCAGGTACAGCTCTCTGAAAAAGTATTTGTCCCTCACCCAATTTCTTCTATTTTTGATAATTTGTCACATTTAAATGTTTCAGATATACTAAGTATACCAAAGCATTATATCAGCAATCTGCATATCGCATGGTGAAGTCCCCTACTGGGACAAAAAAAAAAAGAAAGAGATTACAGTAAAAATAAAACCACTTTTTTTCCCCAAAAAGTGGTTTTATTAAGTAAAAGTTAGAAAAACAACAACACATACACATATATGGTATCGCCGCGATCGTAACTACTCAAACAATAAAGTTAACACATTAATTAAACTGCCGGGTGAATGGTGCCCTAAAAAATGCAAAAAACTATGGCAAAATTCTTTTTTTTTTATCCCATTCCCACCATAAAAAATAAAATAAAAGTTAATCAATAAGTCATATGTACCCCAAAATAGTACTAATGAAAACTACACCTTGGCCCGCAAAAAAGCGATACAAAAACAAGTAATTTTATTTATTAAAAGGGTTTTTATTTTGCAAACGTAGGAAAACATAAAACTTTTACATATTTGGTATCCCCGTAATCGTGCCGACCCATAGAATAAAAGTAACATGTTATTTATGCTGCATAGTGACCGGCGTAAATTTATAACGTGAAAAACAATTCTGGAATACCTGTTTATTTTAAATTCTTTCCTAAAATAAAGTTCATAAAAGTTAACTGGTTCCCGACCGCTGGCTGTGTTTTTACGGCCAGCGGTCAGGGTCCTTAAAACCCATAGACTATTTACGGCGCGGGTTTTAACTTGAATAGTTAAAGAGGCTCGGTCACCAGATTATAAATGGCGTATCTCCTACATAATCTGATTGGCGCTGTAATGTAGATAACAGCAGTGGTTTTTATTTTGAAAATCGATCATTTTTGAGCAAGTTATGAACTAGTTTAGATTTATGCTAATGAGTTTCTCAATGGACAACTGGGCGTGTTTTTACTTTTTACCAACTGGGTATTGTACAGAGGAGTGTATGACGGTGACCAATCAGTGACTAATCAGTGTCCTACACTTCTCATTGTACCAGCCCAGCATGATCCACAGCAGTGTGATTGTGCAGTGAAAGAAGTAAACACAATACACGCCCAGATGTTACAAACACAATACACGCCCACTTGGAAATAAGAGAAAACACGCCCAGCTGTCCATTAGAAAGGCTCATTTGCATAAATATAAAATTGCTCATAACTTAGCCAAAAATGATAGTTTAAAAAATAAATAAAACGTTACTGTTATCTACATTGCAGCGCCGATCACATGCAATAGGAGATAGGGATTTGATAATCTGGTGACAGAGCCTCTTTAAAGCTGAATGTCGGGTCTCCGGCTGTCAGTGACTGCCGGCGACCCTGAGGAGAGGATAGAAGCGGCTTTCGCTGCTTCTGTCTTCTCTGATCACTTGTACACAGCGCTCAATGAACGCTGTGAATAGGGATAGAGGCAGCGCCGCTGTCTCTATTGCTCCCTGTGTTCATGTGGCTGGTCACATGATCACCGGGTGCCGTTAGTGACAGACTGCTGCTGGGTCTTACTAGACCCAGCACAGCCCTATTAGTGACAATTGTCATTATGAGAGGGCTGCATTCCCCTGTAACTAGGGCTGCTATCCAGCTCCAGTTGGGGTATGTTCGCACGACAACGCCAAATACGTCTGAAATGACGGAGCTGTTTTCAGGAGAAAACAGCTCCTGAATTTCAGACGTTTTTACAAGTGCACGCGTTTTTCACGGCGTCCATTATGGACGTAATTGGAGCTGTTTTTCAATGGAGTCAATGAAAAACGGCTCCAATTACGTCACAAGAAGTGTCCTGCACGTCGTTGAAGCGGGCGTAATTTTACGCGCCGTCTTTTGACAGCGACGCGTAAAATGACAGCTCGTCTGCACAGAACATCGTAAGACCCATTGCAAGCAATGGGCAGATGTTTGCCTACGTATTGGATACGTTTTTTCAGGCGTAATTCGAGGCGTAAAACGCCTCCATCACGTCTGAAAAGAGGTTGTGTGCACATACCCTTACAGTGGAAAAACTTGGTGTAAAAGAAAGAAAAAATATATATATAAGGTTCCCCAAAGGTCTTTTTTGACCTTTGAGGGACAGACCATAGAAATAAAAAAAATAAAAGTAAAGTAAAGTGCAAAAAAATTTATAATAAATACACATAAAATACCCACCCCAAAAAAAAACTTTCCCCCCCCCCCGCCAATTACCCTAGCGCTGACCCAATTACCCTAATATAGACATGTAATATATTAAAATTGACGGTAGACAATGACGATCACAAATAAAAGGTCTATTTTAGGGTGAAACTATGTTATTACCAAAAAAAAATAGCTAAAAAGTAAAAAAGCTTATTTGTTTACTATTATTTTCAAACTTTAAGAATAAAAATTCTAAAATAGCAAAAAGGATGTGTATAAAAACGATAAAAAAAACATTGCAATAATCACGTCGTTAGCCCAACAAATAAAAAAGTTATAGCCAGTTCACGTGCTAAAAAGGGCTAAACTGTGTCTGGTCCTGAAGGCTCAAAATAGCCCGGTCCTGAACTGGTTAATCAATCTATTATATGCACCCAAAAATGGTGCAATTGAAAAATACAACTCGTCCCGCAAAAAACAAGCCCTTATACGGCTATGTCGACCGAATAAAAAAAAAGTTACGGCTCTTAGGGTATGTGCACACATAAAATAAAAAACGTCTGAAACTACGGAGCTGTTTTCAAGGGATCGGCATCTAATGCGCATGCGCCAGCCAATATGCGCGTTCATGATAGAAATGACATCCTCTCCTAAGGATGGAGAGGATATCATTGCGTATGCGCGGCCACCGCTAAAGGTAAATAGTGGTGGCCGGATCCCTAGACAACGAGCTACAAACAAAGAGTGAGACAGTGAGAAGAAGAAAGAATATCCCGAAAACGACATCGCTGGGATAAAGAAAGGTAATTATAAAAATTTCTATCTTTAGAATGGTGAGCTTATGCCTTATTTACACGAACGTGTGCGTTTTGCGCGTTGCAGTTCCGTGTGTCATCAGTGTTTGGTGCGTGGCTGCGTGATTTTCGTGCATATGGCATCCTTATGTCACATGGTTTTCATGTTTAGAAAATGAAATGAAGGAGGTTATTTTATTTTTCCCTTCATTTCTTGAACAACTGTTGCGCGAATCACGCGCAGCACACTGAAGTACGTCCGTGTGCTGCGCGTGATTTTCACGCACCCATTGACTTCAATGGGTTTCGTGATGCGCAAAAAACGCTAAAGTATAGGATATGCTGTGATTTTCACGGAGCGGACAAGCGCTGCGTGAAAAACACAGAATGTGGGAATGGCCCCATTGACTTGCATAGATCCGTGCGACGAGCGAGATTTTCACGCGCGTATCACTGACGTGAAACACGTTTGTGTAAATAAGGCCTTAGGGCAGATACAGACGGACGTTGCGTTTTTGCGCGCAAAAACCATTTGACAGCTGCGTGTGTCATCCGTGTATGATGCGCGGCTGCGTGATTTTCGCGCAGCCGCCATCATAGAGATGAGGCTAGTCGACGCCCGTCACTGTCCAAGGTGCTGAAAGAGCTAACTGATCGGCAGTAACTCTTTCAGCACCCTCGACAGTGAATGCCGAACACAATATACAGCAACCTGTTAAAAAAAAAGAAAAAGTTCGTACTTACCGAGATCTGCCCACCCGGCCGTTGCCTTGGTGACGCGTCCTTGGTGACGCGCCTCTCTTGACATCGGGCCCCACCTCCCTGGATGACGCGGCAGTCCATGTGACCGCTGCAGCCTGTGCTTGGCCTGTGATTGGCTGCAGCTGTCACTTGGACTGAATTGTCATCCCGGGAGGTCAGACTGGAGGAAGAAGCCGGGAGTTATCGGTAAGTCAGAACTTCGTTTTTTTTTACAGGTTCATGTTTATTGGGATCGGTAGTCACTGTCCATGGTGCTGAAACTGTTTAACTCTTTCAGCACCCTGGACAGTGACTATGTCCTGACGTCGCGTACCGGACATTTTTTTTCCGGGTTCGGCCAAAACGAGTTTGGCCGAACCCGGTGAAGTTCGGTTCGCTTGTCCGGGTTCGCTCATCTCAAAGACACTCCGTTTGGATGTTCGGAAACAGAAAAGCACGTGGTGCTTTTCTGTTTACATTCATCCTTTTGACAGCTGGTGCGCTGTTTCAGTCGGTTCGCACGGAAGTGCTTCCGTGCAACCTGCGTGGTTTTCACGCACCCATTGACTTCAATGGGTGCGTGATGCGCGAAATACGCAGAGTTATTGAACCTGTCGCGTTTTGTACGCAGCGAACAAACGCTGCGCAAAAAGCACGGACTGTCTGTACTGCCCTATAGACTTGTATTGGTCGATGCGTGGCGCGTGAAAACCACGCGGCCCGCACGGACCGAATACACGCTCGTGTGAATCCCCCCTAATAGATAGATAGGTATAGATCAGCAGCACAGGATACATTTTTCAAGAGGGTGCACGTCTCCTGGGTCACAGTCCGAGTGACCTCTCAGTCAAGACAAAGAAGAAATGGAGACAGCACTACCAAATTTTCAAAGTGGATTACCGGGAGAGGTGTCGTTTCTCAGTGTACCGGCTGTGGAAAGCATTAAAAGGAAATGGGAGAATGAGTCCAAAAAGGCCATTATAGTGGAATTGCATCTGATTACCTTGGGCGAGTATTGCAAAGTCAATCGCATACCCCGTGGGATGCGTTCACACCTGGCACCAAATCTATTTTCCAATAATGCGGATTTCTGTCAAAGATCAATACAGATCGCAAATAAATATTCACAAGATATTATGTTGCTGAATATTGAATTTCTCCAAAAAGAGCTATGTGAGATCAGGATGCGGATGCAAGCTGTGGATGATACACTCAAAACTCTCCTGTCTGAAGATGATCTGAAGAATTTCAAGTTACGTATAGTGGAATCAATGCAGAAATTTCGCCTAAATGGTGAGAACGCCAAACGCCAGAAATGGCATCGAGACATCGAGGATTATGAATCCGGGAAGATCTATAATTGGCAACGAGACCCTACCATCAATAAGGGTAATACAAATACCAACTATATGAAAAGAAGAAAACGCTTCTCCAACACGTCCGATACTGATAATATTGAAACATCTACTGTTTTTTTAGGTGTCAATCTGGACATCGACGTCCGAGAAGAGGGGGACACAAACACAGAAGGTGGCACAAGGACCCGAGCCTTCAGAGCAAAGAGGGACCGTCAATTTGTCAACAAGGAACACAAAGTCAGCAAAAATCCATAGAAAATCTTGTGGTAAATATATCATCACGTGACTTATCTAATGTGGAAATTTCAGCCCTGAATAAGGGATTATCATTCAGTCCTACTTCTAGTGTGGATTGGTTCCAATTAGAACTGGATCTTTTTGATTTTTTTCGTAAAATAAAATTAAAGGTATTGTTTGCCAGTAAAAATTTTGACACTAGATCTGTACATCATACTGAAATCACACTAAGAGAGATTGGGCTACATAAAAAAAGTGTACATCAACCCTTTATCAATGAACCTGCAATTGATACATTTATTGATATTGTGAAAAATCGTATTCGTACCTTGAGAGAGAGTGACAATGGTAGATTCGTAGGTCCTCCCAACTTGACGAGGGATGAGATAGTGGCGGTTGATGGCCTTTCTCGTGATGTGTCCCTGACCATCAAGCCCGCGGACAAGGGTGGTGCCTTGGTGGTCATGGACACATCGCGCTATTTGGCTGAATTAGCTAGACAATTGTCAGATATTAATGTTTACGAGCCACTTCCCGGGGATCCTAAATTTAGAATCAAAAATACCATTGATACAATATTGGTTGAGGCCCATAATGCGGGTATCATTGATGGTGACCTGTTGGATTTCATGACGGTGCGGCATCCGGTGGTTCCTGTGCTGTACTGTCTTCCAAAAATCCACAAGTCATTGGTAGACCCTCCGGGCAGACCGATTATATCGGGTTGCGGTTCCATTTTTTCACCGATTTTTTTCTAGATAAAATGTTACGTAATTTTGCCACCAATGCTAAATCATATATTCAGGACACCACTGACTTTTTGACTAAATTGAATGAGGTTGAGTTGACGGGGGACTGCACACTTGTATCATTTGATGTGTGCAGTCTCTATACCTCAATCAACCACACGAGAGGCCTTCATACTGTATCTGAAGCGTTACAACAGTCTAATTATACCCATGAATGTATTAACCTTCTTATGTGTCTCTTGGAAATTGTTCTTACAGAAAATTACTTCTTATTTGGTGACTCCTTCTATGCACAGAGGAGGGGTACGGCCATGGGATCTAACGTGGCTCCCACATACGCAAATATGTTTATGACAGCTTTGGAGGAAGGCGCCGTCTATGTCTCTCCCCACTTCACTAAGGTTTTGAGGTGGTGGAGATACATAGACGACATCTTCGTCATCTGGACAGGCACTCAAGTGGAGTTGGAGTGTTTCTTTAGCTTTCTGAATAATATAGATGATGATATTAAATTCACTATGGATTCTTCAACAACATCTCTAAATTTTCTTGACACTAGAGTTTATATTCAGGAACATAAACTTACTACAGATTTGTACAGTAAACCTACGGATCGTAATAATTTACTGAGGTTTGAAAGCTGTCACCCCCACCCTATGATCGCTTCTCTCCCCTATAGCCAGATGTTGAGGGTGAAAAGGATTGTGCAGGATCCTTCAACTCTCGACGTCAGGTTGAGTGATATGTCTCAGAAATTCAGGAATCGGGGGTACCCTAAAAAACTATTGGACAATAAAAAATCTAAAGTGGAGGGGATTTCGAGATATGATCTTCTGCAAAATCGTAAACAATCACCCTCCCATAGACTAACACTGGTGTCTACATACTCTCATAAGAGCAATGATATTGCCAACATCATTAAAAAAGAATGGGGGATACTTAGGCGTTCTTTTGATAAAATCCCGGAATTTGAGGTCCCACCACGTATAGCCTATCGCAGGACCAAAAATTTGAGAGATCGTTTAGTACATGCCGATGTGGGCTCTTTGACTAAGAATTATCAGTCTTTATTAGCCCCCCCAAAAATTTGGTTGCTTCCCGTGTTTAGGTTGTAATAATTGTAGGAATATGGTTAAGAGCGAGGTGTTCACCCATCCTATTAAAGGTTCTACCTACAAAATTAAACATCATCTTACATGTAAATCGGACCATGTAATATATATCATCCAATGTCCTTGCAAATTATTGTATGTAGGTGAAACCTCTCTAGATTGTAGAAAACGTATAAACAACCATAAGTCCACCATTCGTACCAAGAAAATTGACCTACCATTACCTAAACATTTTGTGGAAAATAACCATGGCGAGAATGACTTTAAGTTATATATTGTTGATCATGTACCGCGCCATAGACGAGGTGGAGATAGGATCTCCAAACTGAAAAGATTGGAGTTGGAATGGATTTTTAAATTAGACACCTTATCCCCTAGAGGTCTTAATATAGACTTCAAGATCTTTCCAAGTTTCTCTAGATAACCCAGTGGTACATTCTGATTTGAACATCTGCCCGTGCATTTATCATCTTCCCCTTGTTCCTCCCCCTCCTCTGCATTAGGAGAATAGGAAATAATTTGACCATATCTATATTATAATTATATTTTGTATGCTATTTACAATGTTTAGGTCTGATATATATTGTCAGTGTCCTACAAACAATTTTATATATTTTTCTCCTTTTTCTCTTTATCCTAGATATTACTCTCAAGATTTGCCTCAAGGATCGGTTGAGGCTGTATATTTGCACTACTCTTATACCTGATTATATGCATCCTATTTTTTGAAAAGTTTTCTCATATATGTTATTCATGTCCTCCGTCCACAGTATCTTTAAGACGATGTGTAAATCTCTGTGTCTGTATATTATGAGCTTTATATATACCCATATGTGCTCCTAAATCCCCATCATTATAGATGAGGTATAAGGATCATTGGTCTGAGACATAATATTTATTCTCAGTTTACAGGGATAGTATATATAGTTCACATCGTTTTATATTTGACCAATTAGACTCTATAGTGGATGGGATGTATGTGCAACATATGGAGTGATGTTGCCCTCTTTCAAAATGGGTCCGACGATCCTTAATGGGCATTGCGCAGACGCGAATCTACGATATGTCCAATGACTCATAGTTGAGACGGACAGGATCCGACGTCATCCATGGGAAACATCTGTGGGTGTATAGCCCTCTTTCGATATGGCGACTAGCGCCTCTGATAGACAATGCGCATGCGTATAATGACGTATCATGCGATGACTCATACACACAGGTGCTAGGATTACGCAATGCTTAGTTTTCATGTAGTAAGAAAGTGCACAACGCTATCAGCCGATCCAGCGAGGGTAAGATGCTTTTAACTTTATTTTATACACCTGTTTTCTTACACTATCACATGTCATTATACACATGTAGCCCATCTGATTGATTGGCCTTATTACAGTGAATGCACTATTTATACTATGTATATGTAATGTTTTGTAATTTATTTTTCTATTCATATATTAGCACATCCATAGGGGATCCTATTGATATAAAAATTTTGTATACCTGTTGTAGCATCATTGCACAAGTTTATTATATGTATGTAATTGGCTTTATGACCCTGTATTGCATATATATGCGCTCTGTGTGTCACATTATTATGCTTGAGAAAGGCTCGTATTGAGCTGAAACGTTGCACCGTGGAATAAAAGGATCTTCACTTTGAAAATTCGGTAGTGATGCCCCCTAATAGGTAGATTTTTGTAGATGGGAATAACCCTTTAACCCCTTCCCTCTTTGGCCACTTTTGACCTTCCTGACAGAGCCTCATTTTTCAAATCTGACATGTTTCACTTTATGTGGTAATAATTTCGAAATGCTTTTACCTATCCAAGCGATTCTGAGATTGTTTTCTCGTGACACATTGGACATTATGTTACTGGCAAAATTTGCTCGATATGTTCAGTATTTAATTGTGAAAAACACCAAAATTGAGCAAAAAATTGCAAAAATTTGCATTTGTCTTTACTTAAATGTATCTGCTTGTAAGACAGGCAGTTATAACACACAAAATTGTTACTAACTAACATCCCCTATATGTCTACTTTAGATTGGCATCGTTTTTTGAACATCTTTTTATTTTTCTAGGACGTTACCAGGCTTTGAACTTTAGCAGCAATTTCTCAAATTTTCAAGAAAATTTCAAAGGGCTATTTTTACAGGGGGCAGTTCAGTTGTGAAGTGGCTTTGAGGGCCTTATATATTAGAAACCCCAAAAAAGTCACCCCATTTTAAAAACTTCACCCCTCAAAGTATTCAAAACAGCATTTAGAAAATTTCTTAACCCTTTAAACTTTTCACAGGAATTAAAGCAAAGTAGGGGTGAAATTTACAAATTTCATATTTTTTTGCAAAAGTTTTTTGCTGGACTGAAGCATCGGCCTCAGAAGCAAAGGAGCACCTAGTGGATTTTGGGGCCTTATTTTTATTCGAATATATTTTAGGCACCATGTCAGATTTGAAGGGCTCTTGCGGTGCCAAAACAGTGGAAATCCCCCAAAAGTGATCCCATTTGGGAAACTACACACTTCAAGGAAATTATCTAGGGGTATAGTGAGCATTTTGACCGCACAGGTTTTTTACAGAAATTATTGTAAGTAGGCCGTGAAAATTAAAATCAAAATTTTTTCAAAGAAAATGTAGGTTTAGCTAATTTTTTCTCATTTCCACAAGGACTGAAGGAGAAAACGCACCACAAAATTTGTACAGCAATTTCTCCCGAGTAAAACAGTACCCCACATGTGGTAATAAACGGCTGTTTGGACACACGGCAGGGCTTAGAAGGGATGGAGCACCATTTGGCTTTTGGAGTTCACATTTAGCAGGAAAGGTTTGGGGAGGCCATGTCACATTTACAAAGCCCCTGAGGTGACAAAACAGTGGAAACCCCCCACAAGTGACCCCATTTTGGAAACTACACCCATTGAGGAAATTATTTAGTGGTAAACTGAGCGTTTTGACCCCACAGGTTTTTTGCAGAAATTATTGGAAGTAGGCCCTGAAAATAAAAATTGACATTTTTTCAAAGAAAATGTAGGTTTAGCAAATTTTTTCTCATTTCCACAAGGACTGAAGGAGAAAAAGCACGACAAAATTTGTAAAGCAATTTCTCCGAGTAAAACAGTACCCCACATGTGGTAATAACCGGCTGTTTGAAGCAATTTCTCAGAGTAAAACAGTACCCCACATGTGGTAATAACCGGCTGTTTGGTTACATGGCAGGGCTTAGAATGGAAAGAGCGCTATTTGGCTTTTGGAGATCACATTTAGCAGGAATGGTTTGCGGAGGCAATGTCGCATTTGCAAAGCCCCTGAGGGGACAAAACAATGAAAACGACCATTTAGGAAACAACACCCCTTGAGGAATTTATCTAGGGATGTAGTAAGCATTTTGACCCCATAGATGTTTCATAGAATTTATTAGAATTGGGCAGTGAAAATAAAAACAATCCTTTTTCTTCAATAAGACGTAGCTTTAGCGTTTTTTCAACAAATAAAGGAAAAAAATAACCCACCATTTCTAAAGCAATTTCTCCCGTGTACGGCAATACCCCATGTGTGGTCATAAACTGCTGTTTGGGCACACGGCAGGGCTCAGAAGGGAAGGAGCGCCATTTGGAGTGCAGATTTTGCTGGATTGGTTTCTGGGCGCCTGTGGGACCAAAACAGTGGAAACCCCCTAGAAGTGACCCCATTTTGGAAACTACACCCCTCAATGCATTTACCTTGTGGTGTAGTGCCAGTTAACCTGCAGGTGTTTTGTAGAACTTAGTGTGCACTCGATGTTGCGGAGTGAAAATGGGATTCTTTCCATATATATGCCAATATGTGGTGCCCAGCTTGTGACACCATAACAAGACAGCTCTCTAATTATTATGCGGTGTTTCCCGATTTTAGAAACACCCTACATGTGGCCCTAATCTTTTGCCTGGACATTCGACCAGGCTCAGGAGTAAAAGCGTACCATGCGAAATTGAGGCCTAAGTTGGCGATTTACAAAGTATTGGTTCACGATTGCAGTGGCTCAGATGTGAAATAATAAAAAGAAACCCCTGAGAAGTGACCCGATTTGGAAACTTCACCCCTCAAGGCATTTATTAAGGGGTGTAGTGAGCATTTTCACCCCACAGGTCTTTTCCATAAATGAATGCGCTGCGGATAGTGCAAATTAAAAAATTATATTTTTCCATAGATATGCCATTTCAGTGGCAAATATGTCATGCCCAGCTTATGCCACTGGACACACCCCAATTTTTTTTAAAAGGGTTCTCCTGGGTATGACGATGCCATATATGTGGAAGGAAACTGCTGTTTGGGCACACTGTAGGGCTCAGATGGGAGAGAGCGCCATTTGGCTTTTGGAGAGCGGATTTTGCTTGGTAGTAGATTTATTTGAGTATTACTGGTGTTTCCATTTATAATGTGGGGGTACATGTAAGCTGGGCAAGGTACATCAGGGGCATAGTCAGGTGGTATAATAATGGGGTAAAAAAACAATAAAATAATCCATAGATGTGGAGCAATCCTTTCTGCACAGGCCGGTGTCGCACTGATATATGGCGTCCTTTCTTATGCCCCTTTTGGTCCACATTCCGCACCTTTTGCAGTTTGGGGAATTTTGCTGGGAAACTGTTGTCCTGGTATAATACGGGCACTGTCGCTTCCAGCGGATATGTTTGGGCCCTCCCCTTCCTGGTTCCCTAATTTTAGGTCCTTCATAAATCGCCTCTTGAAACAGAAGAAATGTTCCCCTCTGGCACAACTGCATATTTTTTATTTCCTGACTTATTGGAGCCATAACTAATTTTATTTTTTGATAGACGTAGTGGTATGAGGGCTGTTTTTTTGCAGGACCAGCTGTAGCGATTATTGGTACCATTTTGGGGTACATGCGACTTTTTGATCATCTTTTATCCTATTTTTTGGGAGGCCAGGTAAACAAAAAACTACAATTCTGCGGGTCAGTACGATTCCGGCGATACCTAATTTATAGAACTTTTTTATGTTTTACAACTTTTTGCACAATAAAATTACTTTTGTAAAAAGAATGTATTTTTTCTGTCGCCAAGTTGTGAGAACCATAACTTTTTAATTTTTTTGTAGACGGAGCTATATGAGGGCTTGTTTTTTGCGAGACAAGCTATAGTTTTTATAGGTACCATTTTTGGATACGTGCGATTTTTTGATCACTTTTTATTCTAATATTTGTAGGGCAAAGTGACCAAAAAACAGAAACTCTGTTATAGTGTTTTAAGGTTTTTTTTTTTACGCTGTTCACCGCGTGCAATAAATAATATAATATTTTGATACCTCGGGTCGTTACGGTCGCGGCGATACCAAATACGTTTGGTTTCTTTTTTTTCAATAATAAAGGACTTGATAAGGAAAAAAGGGCGATTGTGTTTTATTTAATTACTTTAAACTTTTATTGTTTTCAAACTTTTATTTTTTTCACTTTTTTTTTACACTTTTTTATATTTTTTTTTTACACTTTTTTTCAAGTCCTAC
Source organism: Rhinoderma darwinii (assembly GCF_050947455.1). Lineage (NCBI taxonomy): Eukaryota > Metazoa > Chordata > Amphibia > Anura > Rhinodermatidae > Rhinoderma > Rhinoderma darwinii. The sequence goes on from NC_134687.1 coordinate 221,117,262, forward strand.
TAGGGGACTTGAAGTTCCAACTGTCTGATGTTTTTTTTCCAATACATTGCACTACCTACGTAGTGCAATGTATTAGATCTGTCAGTTATTCACTGACAGCAAGCTGATTAATCTTCGCCTCCCGGCGGAGCCTAATCGGCTTCCGTAATGGCAGAGCAGGAGGCCATTGTGTCTCCTGTTGCCATAGCAGCAGTCGCCAGTCCTGATTGCCTGTCAGGGCTGGCGATCTGCTAGTAACCGCTACGATGCAGCAATCGCTTTCGATTGCTAGCTCCGGTTCCTGCCATTACAGCGGCTACGGAAGTCGATTAGGCTCCGCCGCCGGGCGGATCTTGACCGGCCTCCGTGCTAGGCAGATCGGGAGGCCAGTATTAGGCCTCCGGTTGCCATTGCAGCCACCGGAACCTCGGCAATTTCATTGCTGGGGTTCCGATGAGCTGCAAACACCTTAAGTGCAGCACTCGCGTTTGAGCGCGGCACTTAAGGGGTTAATGGCGGGGATCAAAGCTATTTTCGGTCCCCACAATTACAGCCGGATGTCAGCTGTAAGATACAGCTGAGATCAGGTGATGATGGCACTGGCTCAGCTTATGAGCCGGTGCCAAATATTTGGCGTATGGATACAGCAATTTGCCGGAAGTCATAGCTTTCCATGGTGTACCCATACGGCAAATGTTGGGAAGGGGTTAAAGAAGGGCAACCCCTGACCTCCCAAACAAAAGTATCAAACTAGATCTTTGGCAACAGATGATATATATGGGCTGGGTCTGCACAGAAACATGCATCATCTGACAAAAGATCTATACGATAAAATTAGTTTACATTTGCTAATGAACTTTACCTGTGTAAGCAGGCTTTCATTTTTTACAATTTATGAAAGAAGAGGTATCAAAATAACTCTCTGGTATGTTCATCTAATATTGATATAAGCAGATGTGTCTGCGACTTGATGTGCCTTCCCTTGGGTATCTGCTACTGGAAGTTATGTACAGATCTTTAAAAACAGAAAAGGAGCTGAGAAATCTGCAAAGAATGTGAAAAGCGTGCAATGAAATGCAATGACCTCGAGGACAAGTTTATAGTTTGTAGCAACAGTGGTAGTGAGAAAACTAGGTGAAACTTCTGATAATAAAAAAAGAACAGCAGGCTACAAAAATGTCCATTAGGGTATGTTCACACGCACTAATTCCGGACGTAATTCGGGCGTTTATGCCCCAAATTACGTCCGAAAATAGTGCCTCAATAGCGCTGACAAACATCTGCCCATTGAAAGCAATGGGCAGACGTTTGTCTGTTCACACGAGGCGTAATTTACGCTCCGCTGTCAAATGACGGCGCGTAAATAGACGCCCGCGTCAAAGAAGTGACCTGTCACTTCTTTGGCCGTAATTGGAGCCGTTATTCATTGACTTCAATGAATAGCAGCGCCAATTACGTCCGTAATGGACGCGGCGTTCAAGCGCCTGCACATGCCGTTACGGCTGAAATTACGGGGATGTTTTCAGGCTGAAACATCCCCGTAATTTCAGCCGTTACGGACGCCCTCGTGTGAACATACCCTTAAAGTGACAAGGCAAGGTTATGCTATCTCAAATCCATGCTCCCTTGTGCGAGCCAAAGTTCTGTGCCGACGCAATCACTGAATTTATTAAATACATTGAATTGTAGGAAAGTGTTCCCATTTTGTTTAATATATCAAGAAGGGAAGAAATAGGATCCAGCGCTGGGTAGAATTAAAATGGATTTTCTGTTCCAAGTTTAATGGATTGGGTTGAAAGGAAGTCCAGTTGTATGTAGTCCTGGGTGTGTAAAAAGTGGAGGTATAGTGTCCTCGGGGCCTACGCGTTTCGGACGACTGCCGCGTCCTTAAACTTGGCTGTAGTGATTTTGAATAGAGCGCGCTGTCAGTTATGTACTGAGTCAGTGGGATCAGCTGATTGTTGATTGCGTGTCATCGTCTCTATTGCGTTGGACCGCAAGCCGGAAATGGTCATCAGGTCCCGTATTATGATCTTTAGATCTTGCATGTAGGTAATGATAATGTTCCGGGATTTTCTTTACCTGGATTAGGTAGTCTGTATAGTATGTATGTCCGTATCTATGACATATTCTGATGTTTATTTGTGTTTTTGTTTTGATTTATTTTAGCGTTTCAGATTTCTTTAAGGGTGTCAGACAGCAACGGTGGCCGGCTTGATTGAATTCCCGAGCCTGATGTGTCTCCCGAGAAACATCATAAACGTTCATATTTGAAGGTAAGTAGTGTAAAATAATGAAAGACTGATAGTATATCAGAGGTTATATATATACTGTAGTTATATTGACCAGGAATTGTGATGGAAACTGAGGGCGTTTAGATAAAGCCCTGACCGGAATATCAGAAGATATAGGAGTAGCTGTTGAGGCTAAAATATGACTAATACGAATATTTTGATTTGAGGTATATGTGATGACTATCGGTATAATAGTATGTGGCAACACGCTCTGTATATAGGATGAGGATCTTGTGGGGAAAGTGCAGGTAGGACACAACTGAATCTCTTGGGGGATTCGGAAACATGTATTGGGACAAACAAGACTTGGTGTTGTGAGGTTAAAATGTGTACATGACAAAAAGCATATATTATGCATGCAACACTTGGTGGGATTGTATACCTTGGATGATTTATATGGTTAGTTGGATCATGTTATTTTGTGTGCCTTAACTTGATCCTACATTTTACTCATGTGAAACTGGTAATGCTGTTTAGGGTTAACTGCTTAGTATTGATACATTAATTCTTTTCTTAAATTTAAGCCTTTTGGATATCTTGTATTTAGTCTGTAGATCCAGTAGGCTTCCCTGAGATGGGTTTTGTGTTTTATGTCACCTCCCCGTTTGCAGGGGTGAATCTTTTCAATGGCATAACAGCGAAAGGATTTGGTGGATCTATTGTGTTGGGAGATGAAATGCTTGGATGCATTTGATATATTCAAAATATTTTCGTTTCTCACGTAGCTAAGGTGTTCCAGAATTCTTATTTTGAATTTCCTATTGGTGCAGCCTACGTATTTCAGGTTACATTCTATGCACTCGATGATGTAAATGACAGATTCGGAATTGCAGTTGATGTAATTTTGAATATTAAAGCTGTCTACTTGTGTGGAATCACTAAAAGTTTTAGTTGTCTGGACGTGGGAGCAAACTTTACAAGGATGCTGGCCACACTTATAGAAACCTATGGTCTCTAACCACGTTGTTTTTGTTTTCTCGTTAGAAGTAAATAGGGATGGAGACAGAGCATTGCCTAGAGAGGAGGCTTTCCTTGCCACTATTTTGCAACCTCCGGCCAACACCGTACGCAAAGTGTCATCTTCCATAAGGATAGGTAAGTAGTTGGTTACTATTTTTTTAATTTGCGTGAACTGATTACTCTGTTGTAAAATCAACGTAGGTTGGTTATCAGTGGATTGGGTTTTATGTAATGTGTCTGCTGTTCTGTTACGGTGACCCAGAAGTTGAGTTCTAGATTTCTTGGTCATGATATTACAGGCCCGATTAAGTGACCATTTTGGATAGCCTCTTTCATGGAGTCTTGTTCTGATTAATTCTTGTTCTGTCTCAAATTGACTCTGGGAGGTACAATTCCTTTTAGCACGGTGCATTTCTCCCACCGGAATGGCTTTGATGGTGTGCCTAGTGTGGTTACTATTCGCATGTAATATATTATTCGTGGCCGTAGGTTTTCGATGCGTTTTGGTCGAAATGATTTGACCATTGACACCCTTTAGCTCCAGATCTAGAAAGATGATGTTGGTGACATCAAAATGATAAGTAAATTTAAGATTGCAGCCATTGTTGTTGAGAGCTTCCACAAACTTGGGGATGATATCAGTGTCTCCCTTCCAGATAATCAATATGTCATCGATATATCTGCCGTACCATTCAATACAGTGGCTATGTGCGTTTTCGGTGGAGAAAATGTAGAATTGTTCCCACCATGCCATGACCAAGTTTGCTACTGAGGGGGAGAATTTTGCCCCCATGGATACACCTTTAAGTTGTAAATAATATTTTGTATCGAATTGGAAGTAGTTGTTGGTTAGGAGAAACATAAGTACATCCAGTATGTACGATTGGAAGTTTTTATCATATGTACTGTGTTTAGTCAGATGGTAGTCTAGGGCAGCATGGGCTATTTGGTGTGGGATCGATGTATATAGTGACACGACGTCACATGTAAGCCAACTGTATTTTTTGTCCCAACATTTGTTGTGTAACAAATTTAGGACATGTTTGGTGTCTCTGAGGAAGCCGGGTGTTGTTTGTGCCAATGGCTGTAACAATGTGTCTAACCATTCTGAAAGTCTCTCAAGGATTGATCCAATACCAGAAACGATCGGTCTCATTGGTGGAGGAAATATCTGTTTATGAATCTTTGGGAGTGCATGAATTATCGGAGTAATCGGTTGGTCAATGTAGATGAAGTCCATTTGTTTTTGGCTGATGAAACCTCCCTGTTGGCCATCATTTAGTAATTTTTTCATTGACTGTTTGATTGTCTCTACAGGGTTTTTATCCAATTTCTTATAAGTAGTTTCATCCGATAACATATCCAGAATAGATTGTTGGTAATCTTCTTTGTTCAATACTGTGACATTGCCCCCTTTATCCGACATTTTTATAATTAGTTGTTTATTATCTTGTAATGATTTTGCTGCTTCTTTGAGTTTAGTTGACATGTTTTTTATTGGACGCTGGCCTTTGAGGCTGTCAGCAAGGTGATGGAGTTCTTTTTCCATGACCATTTGGAACCGATCCATAGAATCTGTGCGTGAGCTGATAGGGTAAAATTTAGGATTCGATGTTGTGAAATTGGAGGCTGTGGTCACTGTTTGATTTGGAGTTTCGCTTCGCAAATGATCAAGGCTTACTATGGTCGTAAGTTCTTCAAATGAAAAATTGGACGACAGAGAAACTATGTCTGGTGATAATTTTTCAATTCCTTCAACAGCTATGGTTGGGGATGGTGACACTACCGTGGTATCTCCTGGTTTTGTTTCATGTTGGAGAAAAAAATGCTTTTTGACAGTCAAATTTCGGATGAATTTGTTGATGTCAAGTATTGTATTGAACAGATTAAAATTTTTTTTGGGGGCGAAGTTGAGGCCTAGAGACAAGACCTCATTTTGTTCTGCAGTTAGGGATGTAGAGGAAAGATTGGTGACATTTGTGGTTAATGCTGCTGAAATTTCCTTGAGCGGAGGCGGCGGTTTTGTTCTATATTTGTTCGACTTATGTTTTCTGCCGCCCCTCCTTCCCCGTTTTTTGACTGGAACGATATGTTTTCTGGTCTGTAGCTTGAGTGGGGACGTGTTCGAATATTGTCATCTTCTGATATGCCATCAGCGGAGTCTGGTTCAGTGGAGCTGAAACTCACTCTGTTGGGTAGGTCCCTGAATTGTTTGTAAGACTGGTTTCTTCTTTTTAGAATGGGTCTCGGTCTATTGTAGTTCCTTGTTTTTTGACTCCAGTTGTAGACTTCATTGCATGTGTAATCCTTGATGTCCCTTTGAAATTTGCTTTTCTTTATATCTGCAATAGCGTGATCAAGCTTGTCGGTAGCAGATGACGTCCTAGTCTGGAGGAGAGTAAAGGAAGGTGAGTTGGAGAAAACTTCCAATGATTTCTTGATATCCGAGATGTTAGTGTCTAATTCTTTTAGTTTAAGTTCCTCCTGTTTCGTGATTAATTTCATTAGACTAATAGAGCATGTGGATAAAGTCTCATTCCATTCCTTTTGAAAGTCCTCTGTATAGATGAAACTGGGCGTTTTCCGTAGTCGTAAACCTCTAGGGATCATGTCCTTTGCGATATAATTTTTGAGTGTGGTGAGGTCCCACCAAATTTTTGCTTGTTGAGCTAGGTTTTTTTCTAGCTTATGAAATAGATCCTCCATGTCTTGATTATCTTCCGTGTAGTTGTCATGGTTGCCAAAAACTTTTTCCGCCAGTTCTATGCGAGTAGATTGAGTATCATGAGTCATGGTTTAGATATGAAATGTCAATTAGAACTTTTGCTATCCAAGGTAGATGTGCAAGGTGCAAGTGGGTTAAAATCAAAGTTTACCATGTAAGTCAACCAGCTCATTTGTAACAATATTTATATATAATAATAGTGATAATATTAACTTGTTGGTTAGTTGTGGCCACTTATATCAGAGTAGCTGATGATTAGCCTCACTTGTTACAACACATGAATGTAGCAGGACTTGCGTTTTGGACGTATATTCGGACTTACTAGTGTTCCTCCTGGAACAACTAGCATGAAGGGAGCTCGAGAGGTATGATCGGCCGAACTTGCAAACAATAGAAACTGGGGAGGGAACCTCCAGCTCACCTGACACTCCAGTGTGTTGTGGATAGCACTGGGATCCTCGTGTCGGCACACGGCAGGCTAGTTGTTCCAGGAGGAACACTAGTAAGTCCGAATATACGTCCAAAACGCAAGTCCTGCTACATTCATGTGTTGTAACAAGTGAGGCTAATCATCAGCTACTCTGATATAAGTGGCCACAACTAACCAACAAGTTAATATTATCACTATTATTATATATAAATATTGTTACAAATGAGCTGGTTGACTTACATGGTAAACTTTGATTTTAACCCACTTGCACCTTGCACATCTACCTTGGATAGCAAAAGTTCTAATTGACATTTCATATCTAAACCATGACTCATGATACTCAATCTACTCGCATAGAACTGGCGGAAAAAGTTTTTGGCAACCATGACAACTACACGGAAGATAATCAAGACATGGAGGATCTATTTCATAAGCTAGAAAAAAACCTAGCTCAACAAGCAAAAATTTGGTGGGACCTCACCACACTCAAAAATTATATCGCAAAGGACATGATCCCTAGAGGTTTACGACTACGGAAAACGCCCAGTTTCATCTATACAGAGGACTTTCAAAAGGAATGGAATGAGACTTTATCCACATGCTCTATTAGTCTAATGAAATTAATCACGAAACAGGAGGAACTTAAACTAAAAGAATTAGACACTAACATCTCGGATATCAAGAAATCATTGGAAGTTTTCTCCAACTCACCTTCCTTTACTCTCCTCCAGACTAGGACGTCATCTGCTACCGACAAGCTTGATCACGCTATTGCAGATATAAAGAAAAGCAAATTTCAAAGGGACATCAAGGATTACACATGCAATGAAGTCTACAACTGGAGTCAAAAAACAAGGAACTACAATAGACCGAGACCCATTCTAAAAAGAAGAAACCAGTCTTACAAACAATTCAGGGACCTACCCAACAGAGTGAGTTTCAGCTCCACTGAACCAGACTCCGCTGATGGCATATCAGAAGATGACAATATTCGAACACGTCCCCACTCAAGCTACAGACCAGAAAACATATCGTTCCAGTCAAAAAACGGGGAAGGAGGGGCGGCAGAAAACATAAGTCGAACAAATATAGAACAAAACCGCCGCCTCCGCTCAAGGAAATTTCAGCAGCATTAACCACAAATGTCACCAATCTTTCCTCTACATCCCTAACTGCAGAACAAAATGAGGTCTTGTCTCTAGGCCTCAACTTCGCCCTCAAAAAAAATTTTTTAATCTGTTCAATACAATACTTGACATCAACAAATTCATCCGAAATTTGACTGTCAAAAAGCATTTTTTTCTCCAACATGAAACAAAACCAGGAGATACCACGGTAGTGTCACCATCCCCAACCATAGCTGTTGAAGGAATTGAAAAATTATCACCAGACATAGTTTCTCTGTCGTCCAATTTTTCATTTGAAGAACTTACGACCATAGTAAGCCTTGATCATTTGCGAAGCGAAACTCCAAATCAAACAGTGACCACAGCCTCCAATTTCACAACTTCGAATCCTAAATTTTACCCTATCAGCTCACGCACAGATTCTATGGATCGGTTCCAAATGGTCATGGAAAAAGAACTCCATCACCTTGCTGACAGCCTCAAAGGCCAGCGTCCAATAAAAAACATGTCAACTAAACTCAAAGAAGCAGCAAAATCATTACAAGATAATAAACAACTAATTATAAAAATGTCGGATAAAGGGGGCAATGTCACAGTATTGAACAAAGAAGATTACCAACAATCTATTCTGGATATGTTATCGGATGAAACTACTTATAAGAAATTGGATAAAAACCCTGTAGAGACAATCAAACAGTCAATGAAAAAATTACTAAATGATGGCCAACAGGGAGGTTTCATCAGCCAAAAACAAATGGACTTCATCTACATTGACCAACCGATTACTCCGATAATTCATGCACTCCCAAAGATTCATAAACAGATATTTCCTCCACCAATGAGACCGATCGTTTCTGGTATTGGATCAATCCTTGAGAGACTTTCAGAATGGTTAGACACATTGTTACAGCCATTGGCACAAACAACACCCGGCTTCCTCAGAGACACCAAACATGTCCTAAATTTGTTACACAACAAATGTTGGGACAAAAAATACAGTTGGCTTACATGTGACGTCGTGTCACTATATACATCGATCCCACACCAAATAGCCCATGCTGCCCTAGACTACCATCTGACTAAACACAGTACATATGATAAAAACTTCCAATCGTACATACTGGATGTACTTATGTTTCTCCTAACCAACAACTACTTCCAATTCGATACAAAATATTATTTACAACTTAAAGGTGTATCCATGGGGGCAAAATTCTCCCCCTCAGTAGCAAACTTGGTCATGTCATGGTGGGAACAATTCTACATTTTCTCCACCGAAAACGCACATAGCCACTGTATTGAATGGTACGGCAGATATATCGATGACATATTGATTATCTGGAAGGGAGACACTGATATCATCCCCAAGTTTGTGGAAGCTCTCAACAACAATGGCTGCAATCTTAAATTTACTTATCATTTTGATGTCACCAACATCATCTTTCTAGATCTGGAGCTAAAGGGTGTCAATGGTCAAATCATTTCGACCAAAACGCATCGAAAACCTACGGCCACGAATAATATATTACATGCGAATAGTAACCACACTAGGCACACCATCAAAGCCATTCCGGTGGGAGAAATGCACCGTGCTAAAAGGAATTGTACCTCCCAGAGTCAATTTGAGACAGAACAAGAATTAATCAGAACAAGACTCCATGAAAGAGGCTATCCAAAATGGTCACTTAATCGGGCCTGTAATATCATGACCAAGAAATCTAGAACTCAACTTCTGGGTCACCGTAACAGAACAGCAGACACATTACATAAAACCCAATCCACTGATAACCAACCTACGTTGATTTTACAACAGAGTAATCAGTTCACGCAAATTAAAAAAATAGTAACCAACTACTTACCTATCCTTATGGAAGATGACACTTTGCGTACGGTGTTGGCCGGAGGTTGCAAAATAGTGGCAAGGAAAGCCTCCTCTCTAGGCAATGCTCTGTCTCCATCCCTATTTACTTCTAACGAGAAAACAAAAACAACGTGGTTAGAGACCATAGGTTTCTATAAGTGTGGCCAGCATCCTTGTAAAGTTTGCTCCCACGTCCAGACAACTAAAACTTTTAGTGATTCCACACAAGTAGACAGCTTTAATATTCAAAATTACATCAACTGCAATTCCGAATCTGTCATTTACATCATCGAGTGCATAGAATGTAACCTGAAATACGTAGGCTGCACCAATAGGAAATTCAAAATAAGAATTCTGGAACACCTTAGCTACGTGAGAAACGAAAATATTTTGAATATATCAAATGCATCCAAGCATTTCATCTCCCAACACAATAGATCCACCAAATCCTTTCGCTGTTATGCCATTGAAAAGATTCACCCCTGCAAACGGGGAGGTGACATAAAACACAAAACCCATCTCAGGGAAGCCTACTGGATCTACAGACTAAATACAAGATATCCAAAAGGCTTAAATTTAAGAAAAGAATTAATGTATCAATACTAAGCAGTTAACCCTAAACAGCATTACCAGTTTCACATGAGTAAAATGTAGGATCAAGTTAAGGCACACAAAATAACATGATCCAACTAACCATATAAATCATCCAAGGTATACAATCCCACCAAGTGTTGCATGCATAATATATGCTTTTTGTCATGTACACATTTTAACCTCACAACACCCAGTCTTGTTTGTCCCAATACATGTTTCCGAATCCCCCAAGAGATTCAGTTGTGTCCTACCTGCACTTTCCCCACAAGATCCTCATCCTATATACAGAGCGCGTTGCCACATACTATTATACCGATAGTCATCACATATACCTCAAATCAAAATATTCGTATTAGTCATATTTTAGCCTCAACAGCTACTCCTATATCTTCTGATATTCCGGTCAGGGCTTTATCTAAACGCCCTCAGTTTCCATCACAATTCCTGGTCAATATAACTACAGTATATATATAACCTCTGATATACTATCAGTCTTTCATTATTTTACACTACTTACCTTCAAATATGAACGTTTATGATGTTTCTCGGGAGACACATCAGGCTCGGGAATTCAATCAAGCCGGCCACCGTTGCTGTCTGACACCCTTAAAGAAATCTGAAACGCTAAAATAAATCAAAACAAAAACACAAATAAACATCAGAATATGTCATAGATACGGACATACATACTATACAGACTACCTAATCCAGGTAAAGAAAATCCCGGAACATTATCATTACCTACATGCAAGATCTAAAGATCATAATACGGGACCTGATGACCATTTCCGGCTTGCGGTCCAACGCAATAGAGACGATGACACGCAATCAACAATCAGCTGATCCCACTGACTCAGTACATAACTGACAGCGCGCTCTATTCAAAATCACTACAGCCAAGTTTAAGGACGCGGCAGTCGTCCGAAACGCGTAGGCCCCGAGGACACTATACCTCCACTTTTTACACACCCAGGACTACATACAACTGGACTTCCTTTTAACCCAATCCATTAAACTTGGAACAGAAAATCCATTTTAATTCTACCCAGCGCTGGATCCTATTTCTTCCCTTCTTGCTAGCCTGCCGTGTGCCGACACGAGGATCCGAGTGCTATCCACAACACACTGGAGTGTGTCAGGTGAGCTGGAGGTTCCCTCCCCAGTTTCTATTGTTTAATATATGTCATTGTGCAGTAAAGTGGTTACAAAGGTTGACAAGTTTTCTTTGTTGCGTTGTAGAACATTAAGGCTTTCTAGACTTACCTTCCCAAGGTTTTGGAAGAAAGTGAGGTACTCGTGCACTAGCTCCCAGTAGCCTGCAGTGTGAAGGAGAAAAATCACACAATTCTATCCCTGCTTCAGTGATTTTCATACCATGAGTCCCAGATGTATGCTGGCTCGTTATGAAAATAGGGGGGGACCCCACGTTGTTTTTTTATTTTATTTAAATGAATAAATTGACGAAAACTACGTGCCCCCCCCCCCCCCATTTTCATAACCAGCCAGATATAATAAAACAGCAGCAGCCTAGCATTACCAGGTTACTACTACAGGCTACTGTTTTTGACCCTTCCCAGCCTAATAATACCAGACTGCGGCCACCCCAGTGCCCGAACATCACTACAGATGGTCGGGTACTGGATCGTACCCGATACCCCTGGTGACGGTGGGTACTGGGGTAATAATGGGGGGTTAGTTGCAGCCTTTTTACTGGCTAACACTAAGCCCACGCCTTAGTAATTGACGTCGTCAAACAGACAACTGCCATTACTAAGGTGGTAATAAAGTATTAAAAAACAGAGATATAACTCCCTATTCACACAGTGCTTGCTGGCTCTGATTTTGATGTGGAAATCACGTCGGAATCAGCGCCATAAACCCCCGAAATATCCCCGCATTGATTTCAATGGGAGGCAGAGGCAGTTTTTTCCCCAGGTGGTTTTTGACTGCTAACGTGGAAAAAAAACTGTGTTTCCTTTCTTACGGCTTCCGCCTCTGACCTCTCATTGAAATCTTTTCTGAGGCGTTTTTCGTGGCGTTTTTGCCCATGGTTCCTGCATTAGCTTCAATGGCCGCGGACAAAAACGGAAGAAAAGAAGTGCAGGCAGAAAACTCTGTGTGAACAGGGCCTAAGGGTGTATTCACACTGTGCAGTTTTGCCTCGTCTTTCCTGCGCGGCCGAAAACCACATCGAATAGCGCATGCGTTTTAAGCTAAACATTTTCTACGCTGTTTTCGCCTGCGTGGCGAAAACGCGGCAAAACCGCACTGTTTGAATACACCCTAAGAAAATATTTTTTTATTCAAATAAAAACTCCCCCGCACAACCCTCGTTAACTATTTTTTAATTTTTTTTAAAAAATGTAGCTCATCGAAGTAGTCCAGCGTATCTATGACATAGTCCAAAAGGTCGAGCAGAACCTGCAAAATAAAAAAATAAAGTTAGTAATATAAAAAATAAAACCTACAGCGACTTCTGTCTTCTCCCTGCACCGCAATAGAAACTACAGGCCAATGTAAAACAATTCCCTTAGGGCGTGTTCACAAGCCACTCAAAAAAAAAAACGACGTGTAAAATACACTTGCGTTTCTTGTGAAGCGCCTTTTAAAATACAGGCGTTTTTATGTGTTTTTCATGTGTTTTTTACGCGTAATTAGGAGTTCCATTGACTATGGGAACATTTGGAGCGCTTTACAAGCCAAAAAATTAACAAGACGCTTATTTTTTTACGCTACGCATTTTTTTAAAAACACTTGCGTAAAACATCGTGTTGTATGTACTAACGGAGCGCTTTCCCATTTATGTAAATGGGAAGCTTAATCAAGTGTTTTTTGATGCGTCTTTTAAGGGTCTTTTTACACGTTTTGTGCATGCTTTTTGCATGTTTTTTGGCATGTAATTAGGAGTCCCATTGACTATGGGAACATTTGGCACGCTTTACGTGCCAAAGAATTGAAAAAATTATTCTTTTTTCCGCAATCAAGCGTTTGACGCATTTTTTTGGCGCGTAAAATGCTTCAAAAACTAAGTCCAGTGAACGTGTCAACTGATAAGTCATTCACCACAGGGTCTTCCGTCTTGACCTCCATCATTCTTAGGCCACATTCACATGAGCGTATCAGATTCAGGCGTGTGATAAATGCGCGTGAATCTGGTGCGTTATGCATCAGGGTGCTTTGCGAGGGGCATGCGTTATTCACGCACTCGACATGCACATCTTTTTTTATATTATTTGCAATTGAATTGATGCGTAAATCACTGCACAACTAAGCAACAGGACAAGTACATTAGAGTCTCTGGTTTGAGAAATAGACGCCTCACAGGTCCTCAACTGGCAGCTTCATTAAATAGTACCCGCAAAACGCCAGTGTCAACGTCTACAGTGAAGAGGCGACTCCGGGATGCGGATGCTGGCCTTCAGGGCAGAGTGGCAAAGAAAAAGCCATATCTGAGACTGGCTAATAAAAGGAAAAGATTAATATGGGCAAAAGCACACAGACATTGAACAGAGGAAGATTTGAAAAAAGTGTTATGGACAGACGAATCGAAGTTTGAGGTGTTTGGATCACACAGAAGAACAATTGTGAGACGCAGAACAACTGAAAAGATGCTGGAAGAGTACCTGACGCCATCTGTCAAGCATGGTGGAGGTAATGTGATGGTCTGGGGTTGCTTTGGTGCTGGTAAAGTGGGAGATTTGTACAAGGTAAAAGGGATTTTGAATAAGGAAGGCTATCACTCCATTTTGCAATGCCATGCCATACCCTGTGGACAGCGCTTGATTGGAGCCAATTTCATCCTACAACAGGACAATGACCCAAAGCACACCTCCAAATTATGCAAGAACTATTTAGGGAAGAAGCAGGCAGCTGGTATTCTATCTGTAATGAAGTGGCCAGCGCAGTCACCAGATCTCAACCCCATAGAGCTGTTGTGGGAGCAGCTTGACCGTATGGTACGCAAGAAGTGCCCATCAAGCCAATCCAACTTGTGGGAGGGGCTTCTGGAAGCATGGGGTGAAATTTCTCCCGATTATCTCAGCAAATTAACAGCTAGAATGCCAAAGGTCTGCAATGCTGTAATTGCTGCAAATGGAGCATTCTTTGACGAAAGTAAAGTTTGATGGAGAATATTATTATTTCAAATAAAAATCATTATTTCTAACCTTGTCAATGTCTTGACTATATATTCTAGTCATTTTGCAACTCATTTGATAAATATAAGTGTGAGTTTTCATGGAAAACACAAAATTGTCTGGGTGACCCCAAACTTTTGAACGGTAGTGTATATATATATATATATATATATATATATATATATATATATACACACACACAGATCAGCAATAACATTATAACCACTGACAGGTGAAGTTCCAACAAGAAAATGCTCCGAGAACTACTCATCACAGTACTGCTGAAATGCTGCCAATCATGAATAAGAATTGATAGAGCTACCTAGCAGTTTCTAATGAGCAGATGATAAAGTTAGAAAATACGAGTAACCTGTCTAGTAAAACCATGCATCTACTGGGTTTTGAAGAATGTGTTTGATCACAGCCATGTTAAGTGCTGCGAAAATATTGCATTTATAAATAACCATACACAAAAGAACTAGAGCATGTAGCCAAAAGTATATAAGAATATGAAAATTTTTATTACACAAATATTACAAACAATATACACCGCGTTCCAAATTATTATGCAAATGTTATTTTTCGCTGATTTTCCTAAATAGTTGATGCAAATGACAGTCAGTATAATCTTCAAGCCATCAAGCGTTGGAGTATAATGCAAATTTTATTGAACAAATCTCCTAATGTTAACAGTTTTTTTTAGAAGTAAAAAACTCAAATTATTATGCACAACAGAGATCAAAACATTTTAATGGTTGTAAAGAGAACTAAAATAGTAATTTGTTGAATTTGCAGCATCAGGAGTTCATATTTACAAAAATCAAAAGCTCTTTCAATTAAAAAAAAACTTAACAGGCCAAGTTACATGTTAACATAGGACCCCTTCTTTGATATCACCTTCACAATTCTTGCATCCATTCAATTTGCGAGTATTTGGACAGTTTCTGCTTGAATTTCTTTGCAGGATGTCAGAATAGACTCCCAGAGCTTCTGTTTTGATGTGAACTGCCTCCCACCCTCATAGATATTTTGCTTGAGGATGCTCCAAAGGTTCTCAATAGGGTTGAGGTCAGGGGAACATGGGGGCCACACCATGAGTTTCTCTCCTTTTATGCCCATAGCAACCAAGGACACAGAGGTATTCTTTGCAGCATGAGATGGTGCATTGTCATGCATGAAGATAATTTTGCTATGGAAGGCACGGTCCTTCTTTTTATACCACGGAAGAAAGTGGTCAGTCATAAACTCTACGTACTTTGCAGAGGTCATTTTCACACCGTCAGGGACCCTAAAGGGGCCTACCAGCTCTCTCGCCATGATTCCAGCCCAAAACATGACTCCGCCACCTCCTTGCTGACGTCGCAGCCTTGTTGGGACATGGTGGCCATTCACCAACCATCCACTACTCCATCCATCTTGACCATCCAGGGTTGCACGGCACTCATCAGTAATCAACACAGTTTGAAAATTAGTCAAATAGTCTTCATGTATTTCTGAGCCCACGGCAACCGTTTCTGCTTGTGAGCATTGTTTAGGGGTGGCCGAATAATAGCTTTATGCAAACTTGCAAACCTCTGGAGGATCTTACACCTTGAGGTTCGCGGGACTCCAGAGGCACCAGCGGCTTCAAATACCTGTTTGCTGCTTTGCAATGGCATTTTAGCAGCTGCTCTCCTAATCCTATTAATTTGTCTGGCAGAAACTTTCCTCATTATGCCTTTATCTGAACGAACCCGTCTGTGCTCTGAATCAGCCACAAATCTTTTCACAGTACGATGATCACGCTTACGTTTTCTTGAAATATCCAATGTTTTCATACCTTGTCCAAGGTATTGCACTATTTCACGCTTTTCGGCAGCAGAGAGATCCTTTTTCTTTCCCATATTGCTTGAAACCTGTGGCCTGCTTAATAATGTGGAACGTCTTTCTTAAGTAGTTTTCCTTTGATTTGGCACACCTGGAAAACTAATTATCACAGGTGTCTGAGATTGATTACAATGATCCAAAGAGCCCTAAGACACAATACCATCCATGAGTTTCATTGAAAAACTAATAATTAAATGTTTATGACACTTAAATCCAATGTGCATAATAATTTGTAACATGGTGTATTAAAAAACATGTAAGGACAAGACTCTAGTAAAGTTTATGGAGCGAGACATGGAAATTGCTGGATAACATGTAAAAATAGAAACGCTATATTGGATAACTGAAGCATCTATTCCAAACCCAAAAGGGTTCCCTACTGATTATCTCTAATCCCTGTAAACATAGTCGACTAATAGAAGGGGGAACACGAGAAAGTGTCAGTGCATACAAATATCGCTTAGAAGATAGCCTTACTCATAGCAGCAAAAAGATTCTATAGACCGATTTTCGCTCTACCACAGAGACCCCAACGTGCGTTTTGCTGTGAGTGCTGCCTCAGGTGTGTGTTGTGTCCTGACAATATCCTGCCCTTTTATAGTGTTTAGATAAGTGTACCTAGTGTACACCATCACCATAATGAGAAAAGCCGTGCATGCACACTGACGCGACCGGAAGCGAGGCAGGCCCCACTTCCGGTTCCAAGCGCTGGAGCACAGATCCGGATTCCCGCCGTGTAACGGGAGTTCTGGACATGCGCAGTGCCTAAGAAGCCGAAGAGGGCAATGCATCGCCGCCAGCAGCCACAGCGCACATGCGCACCTCATCGTTGGGGATGGTTTCAGATGAATATAAATCAAAGATACTAAGTTACCTTCGCTCTGTAGGTCGACACCTTGGATTAATATAACGAACCCCCCAAAAAACTAGTACGTTGGAATGATATATCCCAAATGCAATACTGCAAATGGATATATATTGCTAAATAAATAGGGAGAAACCCTCTATAGTAGAGATTTAACCTAGAATACTAGTGATTGTGACATAAATAAAAAATTTATAGATTTGAACCTAAAAAAAGAATAAAAGTGGACTGCAAGTGAAGCAAACGTGAATTTGTGATAAATAAATCCAAATATGCATCAGTAAAAAATAGAAAATAAAAAAGTAATACATAAATAAATAAAAAGTAACAAGCAACCTCAAATCAATCTCCTACATAAATGTGTAACAATACTGTCCTGCCCCCACTTCACGCACCCACGGGGTCTATGGGGAGCTCAACAGGCAGTTAAACACCTTCCTACTAGCCAATAAATGAGACTGGTTGAAAGTCTGTAGCTTTATTAACTGGTCATAGGATTAGGGTAAAACGACTATACTACGACAAGAGGGATGGAATGAATCAAACTGGTCCTCTCTCTGAGCAGACATAGAAGAGACTGCCCTTCTTCCCAGAATGCTTTTCACCTTCTCATGGGTGGGGAAAACAAGAAATTACACAATGGAGGAAATTACTAACACTGGCCACTAGATGGCATCTGGAGCACTAATTACTTGCATAGAAAATAACATCACAAATATCAGTCATTACGCCTATGAGCAGCACACTCCCCGTCTGGCGTCAATCGATGCCACCATCAGAGTCCCCAGATGAAAACAGTAAAATAAGTTCTGTTACTGGTCTGAGAAATAGTTTGGTCTCCTTCTGATTATGAACCTTGACCTCAACTTTTCGGACGTTCCCGTCCTCTCCCGGGAATGTTTTAGTAACGAGACCTAGAGGCCACTCATTCCTATGTGCTTGGCAGTCTTTCATAAGCACGACATCACCAGTTCTGATGTTGGGTTTGGTGTTCTGCCATTTATTCCTTGGTTGTAGCGTGGAGATGTATTGCTTTTTCCACCTATCCCAAAAGGTACTGGCAAGGCTTTGTACTTGTCTCCATTGACATTTGTAAAGGTCTTTGGTACTGAATTCTCCAGCGGGAGCATGAGCAGTGCTATTCTTCTGAGTAAGCAGCATTACAGGAGTAAGGATTACTGGATCTTCAGGATCACTTGACACTGGAGTTAAAGGTCTGGCATTAATGATGGCTGATACTTCTGCCATGAAAGTAGTCAAGCACTCATGGGTAAGCCTTGCTGTACCCACTTGCAGGAAGATGGAGTCCAGCATTCTACGTGCTATACCTATCATTCTTTCTCAAGCTCCACCCATGTGAGAATGGGGTGGATTGAAAGTCTAAGTGCAACCTCGCTCACTTAGGTATCTTTCGACACTCATAGTATCCAGTTTTGCAGGAATTTGTAGCTCTTAGGCTTCAACAGAAGCATCAGAAAACACAGTCTTTGTATTTGAACTTCTGTAGATGGCACAGGGGCATATGGACGTGCAACATGTAGACTAGATAGAGTGGTTAGAGAGTTCCTCCACTCTACCCACAGACCTCTCTTTTCAGTGGGAAGTGGATCATCCCAGTCGGAAGGATCACAAGTTAAATCTCTGAGTATTGCTTTACCTTGTATGGTGACAGGAGCTGCAAATCCTAAAGGGTCATACAAGCTGTGTATAGCAAACAGGACTCCTCTCCGAGTAAAGGGTTTTTCCTCCCTGCTGACTTGGAAGGTAAAGGTGTCAAACTTTAAGTCCCAGAGTAGCCCAAGACTACGTTGCATGGGAAGAGTGTCAGTTCCCAAATCTAAGTCCCTTAAATCATTTGAGTGGTCGTGAGAAGGTAAGGCTTCCATCAATTCTTTACTGTTGGAGGTGATTTTGTGGAGTCTCAACTGGCGAGCATTTCTTGAGCTCTTTTAAGAACACTGATTGCAGACTCATTTGTAGGCAGGGATTTTAAACAGTCATCCACATAAAAGTCTTTTTCTACAAAGTGTCTAACATCTGACCCATATTCTTTCTCACCCTCCTTAGCTGAATGTTTGACTCCATAAATAGCCACTGCAGGGGAAGGACTGTTACCAAAGATGTGCACCCGCATGCGGTACTCTATGGGGTCTTTGGAGGGATTGTTCTCCTTGAACCAAAAGAACCTTAAGAAGTTCCTGTGTTCTTCTTTAACAAGGAAGCAATGGAACATTTATTGGATGTCAGCCATGAATGCAACAGAGTCTCTGTGAAAGCGGAGAAGTACTCCTAGGAGTCGGTTGTTGAGGTCTGGACCTGACAGGAGGACATCGTTTAAGGAGACACCCCCATGTTTGGCACTAGAGTCAAATACCACTCTTATCTGACCTGGTTTCTTTGGGTGGTTTACACCAAATATGGGTAGGTACCAGCACTCCTCTGTGTCCTTTAAGATAGAAGCTATCTCTGCATGATCATTCTCAAATATTTTTTCCATGAATGTAAAGAAGTGGTCTCTCATATCTGGCTTCCTCTGAAAATTACGTCTAAGGGAAGTGAAGCGTTTATAGACTTGTTCTCGGTTGTTAGGCAAGCGTTGTCTCCTGGACCTGAAAGGAAGTGGTGAAACCCAGCTATTTGATTTATCTTTGACTATTTCTTGCTCCATTATTGCTAAGAACAGTCTATCCTCATGTGACATTGCCACCTGATTGTCTTCCTTTGTTCTCTGGAAGTCTGTGCATCCTAAGTGGTCTTGGTCACTGTCACAGGCATGGTTGTCACAGGAGTTGCCTATGAAGGGACAGGGCAGATGGACGCTGTGAGGTAGCTCTTTTATGAGGAAATTACTTTGACATGGTTGAAAAAAAGAAGGGCGTCCATTCTCTAGTGTGCTAGTAAGCATGTTGTTAACTGAGGGTGGTTTGTGCACACTTCCTAGACAAACATCTCCTATAATCACCCATCCTAGGTCAAGTCTCTGGGCATATGGAGCATTGTGAGGACCATTGATTTGATCTCTAGCTTTGTGAACTCGTAAAATATCTCTCCCAAGAAGCAGGATTATCTGAGCCTGATGATCTAATTCGTGTATGAGATAACTTATATGCCTCAAATGGGGTTGGTGTTTTGCAGCATCCGGTGTAGGGATTTCAGACCTGTTATCAGGGATCTGGTTACACTCAATTATAGTTGGTAAAGGCAAGGATGTGTAACCATCTATAGACTCGACTTGGTAACCAGTAGCTCTCCTCTCCGCCGTCTCAACAGTGCCGGCACAAGTCTTTAGGGAGTAGGGAGAGCTGGGTCCTTTAATTTTGAAAATTTCAAAGAAGGTAGATCTGGCTAGAGATTTGTTACTTTGGTCATCGAGAATTGCATAGACTTTAATAGCTTTGTCTTTGCGGCCTGTTGGGTCAATTCTGACTAGGCAGATTTTTTAACAGGACCTGCCACCTATAAGTCCTTTGCAGACCTCAGTACATTGAGAAGTAACTGCTGGTGTCTCTGTATCAGTGTTCCTTTCCTCTCCGCCCTGCTCTTGGGCACTTACTGCATGTGTCCATGGTGGTGGCCCAGGGTGTAAAGCTGTGTTGTGATCTGTGCTGTCACATTCTGTACATTTTACACTGACCTTACAGTCCTTGGCGAAATGTGATGTCGTTAAGCAGCATTTGTAGCAGATCTTGTTTTCTATGAGGAAGGCTTTGCGGTCCTCTATGGACTTCTCCCTGAAGGCTCTGCATTTCTGTAGGGAATGTGGCTTCCTGTGCAGGGGACACTGCTTACTGCGATCCTTGAATCTGTCCTCTTGGTGAGAGGAGCTTGAAGACCTGTAGGGATAACCTTTAAGAGAAACATTCGTTTTGTGAACTGCTACTAGTGTTTTATGCTGTTTGAAACCAGAAGGAGTGGCACAGGATAGTGTAAAATCAAAGCTGGGATCATTCCTAATTCTTGCTTGCTGTGTAATGAATTTCACAAACACACTGAAAGGAGGGAATGGTACATTGTGAATTTGCTTGTACCGAGAGCCATGTGTGACCCACTTCTCCTGCAGGTTGTAGGGAAGTTTTTGTATCTTAGGGTTGACACCTCTGGCTGTATCAAGGAATGCAAGTCCCAATAAATCTCCTTCTGCCTTGGCGACCTGTAGTTCCATTAACAGGTCACTTAGTTCCCTAAGTTTTTGATAGCCCTTACTAGCTATTTTAGGGAAGTCATCAATTCTTTTGAATAATGCACTTTCTATCACCTCTGCTGAGCCATAACACTCATCAAGTCTCTCCCAGATCATCTTAACCCCTTAATGACCGGGCCTGTTTGTACCTTAATGACCAAGCCAGATTTGTCAAATCTGGTATGTCTGACTTTATCAGAGAATAACTCTGTGAAAGTTTTGAATATCCAAGTAATTCTGACATTGTTTTTTCGTCACATGTTGTACTTTATTTTAGTGGTAAAAGTAGTCTGATACAATTTGCGGAAATGTATTAAAAAATAGAAAAATGGAAGAAATTTTGTAAAAATTACAATTTTTCCCTATTTTTAACTGCAATATGTCACATATGTACATACATACTGTACAATTTTTTTAATGAAATATATATTTCTATCTCTTTACTCTATTTTGGCAGCACTTTTGAAAAAATAAAATAAATTTTCAGCAATTTAGAGGACTTACAAATTGAATAATAATTTTATAAATTTTGAAGTACATTTTGTTTTCCTGCACCAAGCCAGGTTTTCAGAGGCTCATAGGTGTCAGAGTGGTGGAAACCCCCACAAATGACCCCATTTAGAAAACTAGACCCCTTAAGGTATTTACCAAGGTATAGTAAGTATTTTGACCCCACAGCTTTTTGCTAAATTGAATGCATAACAGGTGAAAAAAAAAGATTTTCACTTTTTTTCATAAAAGTATCAGTTTGAAGACCAATTTCTTTGTAAAGCGACCATGAGAATGAAGAAACACACCACAAAATCTATTACCCTGTTTCTCCTGTTTTCAAAAATACCCACATTGTGGCCCTAATGCGCTGCCTGGACACACGGCAGGACCCAAAAGGAAGGGAGCACCCGGAGGCTTTCATGACTCATATTTTGCTTGAAAATGTTTTAGGCCCCACTGTACATTTGGAGAGGCTTTGAGCTGCCAGAACGATAGAAACTCCCCATAAACTACCCCATTTAGAAAACTAGACCCCCATAAGGTATTTATTTAGGGGTATAGTAAGTATTTTGACCCCACAGTTTTTTGCTAAATTTAATGCATAACAGGTGAAAAAAACAATTATTTCACTTTTTTCATAAAAGTATCAGTTTGAAGACCGATTTCTTTGTAAAGCGAACATGAGAATGAAGAAACACACCACAAAATCTATCACCCTGTTTCTCCTGTTTTCAAAAATACCCACATTGTGACCCTAATGCGCTGCCTGGACACACGGCAGGGCCCAAAAGGAAGGGAGCACCCGGAGGCTTTCAGGACTCATATTTTGCGTGAAAATGTTTTAGGCCCCACTGTACATTTGGATAGGCTTTGAGCTGCCAGAACGATAGAAACTCCCCATAAACTACCCCATTTAGAAAACTAGACCCCTTAACGTAATTATTTAGGTGTATAGTAAGTATTTTGACCCCACAGTTCTTTGCTAAATTTAATGCATATCAGGTGAAAAAAAAAATAATTTCATTTTTTTCATAAAAGTATTAGTTTGAAGACCGATTTCTTTGTAAAGCGAACATGAAAATGAAGAAACACACCCCAAAATCTATCACCCTCTTTCTTCTGTTTAAAAAATACCCACATTGTGGCCCTAATGCGTTGTTTGGACACACGGCAGGGCCCCAAAGGAAGGGAGCACACGGAGACTTTCAGGACTCATATTTTGCTTGAAAATGTTTTAGGCCCCACTGTACATTTGGAGAGGCTTTGAGCTGCCAGAACGATAGAAACTCCCCATAAACGACCCCATTTAGAAAACTAGACCCCTTAAGGTATTTATCTAGGGGTATAGTTAGCATTTTGACCACACAGGTTTTTCGCTAAATATATTGGAATTAGTCTGTAAAAATTAAAATGTACTTTTTTTTCTGAAACAACATATACATTTTTATTATTTACAAGGAATAACGAAGAAAATGCACCCCAACATTTGAAAAGCAATGTCTCCCGATTACGACAATACCCCATATGTGGTAATAAACTGCTGTTTGGACCCACAGCAGGGCTCAGAAGGGAAGGAGCGCCATTTGGATTTATGATTTTGCTGGAATGGTTTTCGGTGCCATGTCGCATTTGCAATGCACTGGAGGGACCAAAACAGTGGAAACCCCCCAAAAGTGACCCCATTTTGGAAAAACCTTCAAGGAGTTTTTCTAGGGGTATAGTGAGCATTTACACCCCACGGTTCTTTTGCAGAGTTTATTAGAATTAGGGCGCGAAAATTAATATCAAAATTTTTTCCACTAAAATGTTGCATTTTCTCATTTTCACAAGGGATAAAGGAGGAAAAAAACAACCATTTTTTATAGAGCAATTTCTCCCGAGTCCGAAAATACCCCACATGTAGTCATATGTTTTTTCATTAGAAATGAATTAACCCTTTAAGGACTGATCCATTTTTTGCTTTCATATTTTAGATTTTCACTCCCCGCTTTCCAAGAGCCATAACTTTTTTATTTTTCCATCAATAGAGTGGTGTGAGGGCTTATTTCTTGTGGGAGGAGCTGCAGTTTTTATTGGTACCATTATTTGGTACATAAAAAGTGATTCAAAAGTTGTATTACATTTTCTTTTTAGAGCGAAGGTGACAAAAGAAAAAACAGCGATTTTGGCGGTTTCAATTATTAAATTTTTTTAAGGTGTGCACTGTGCAAATTAAATAATGGTATATTGTAATAGTTCGGACTTTTACGGACGTAGCGATACCAATTTTGTTAATTTTTTTACATTACTTTAGAAGAAAAATGCGAAAAGGTGTTTTTTTTTAACTTTAAAAAAAATTAATTCTCACTACTAATAACTATAATTCTTCTACACATTTTATTAATCAATCCCCTTAGGGGACTTGAGCCAGTGATCATTGGATCACTGGTACAATACACTGCAATACTAATGTATTTCAGTATATTGTTATTCTTACAGGCTTCTGTAACAGAGCGATCACTGTACCTGTCCGTTAGTACCGAGGGGGCCTGCTGTAATACACAGCCGACACCCGCAGCGTATGGAGCGGGCTCAGCACGTGAGCCGGCTCCATACATCAACCGCCGCACCATGACGGGCAATTAAGTCATAGTGCGCAAAGGGGTTAATGCACAGCGTATGGTTCAAAGTGAAAATTGCAATTTTCCACTGATACGCCATTTTAGTGCATAATATGTTGTGCCCAGTTTGTGCCACAGAAGACAAATACCTCATAAAAAGTTAAGCGGGTTCTCTCGGGTATGGCGACGCCATATGTGTGGGCGCAAACTGCTGCTTGGGCACGCTGCAGGGCTCAGAAGGGAGGGAACGCCATTTTGCTTTTGGAGCGCAGATTTTGCTTGCCAGTAGTTTTGTTTGGGGTTTTGCTGGTATTTCAGTTTATAATTTGGGGGCGTATGTAATCTGTGCGGAGTACATCAGGGTATATGTAATCTGTGCGGAGTACTTCAGGGCATAATAAGAGGGTATAATAATGGGGTAAATAAATAATATTTCATAGATATGTACCCGGTTTTGGACACTCTGCACATTTTGCATCGCCATATTCTGAAAGCCAGTACTTTTTTATTTTTTCACCACCTAGCCCTGTGAGGGCTTATTTGTTGCGGGACAATCTGTACTTTTCATTGGTACCATTTTGGGGTATATGCGATTTTTTTGATCACTTTTTAAAAACATTTTTTGCAAGCCGGGTGACCAAAAACAAGCAATTCTGCCAATGTTTTTTAGTTTTATTTTTTGCGGCATTCACCGTGCACTATAAATGACCATTATATTTTGTTCTGCGGATCGGTACGATTACGGCGATACCATATGTATATAGTTTTTTTAATGTTTTGCAGCGTTTGCGCAATAAAATCACTTTTTTATAAAATTTATTTTCTGTGTCACCATATTCTGAGAGCCGTAACTTTTTTATTTTTCAGTCAAAAAAGCTGTGTAAGAGCTTGTTTTTTGCGGGACGGGTTGTAGTTTTTATCGGTATTATTTTCGGGTACATGCGACTTTTTGATCACTTTTTATTCTCTATTTTGGGAGGGGTGGTGACCAAAAAATAGCGATTCTGGTGTCGTTTTCTATTGATTTTTTTTATGGTGTTCATCGTGCGGGAAAAATAACAATATAGTTTGATAGTTGGTTTCGTTACGAACGCGGTGATACCAGATATGTGTACTTTTTTTAACGTGTTCATTTTTTTCCTATAATGAAAGACTTATTATAGGAAAAAAAATGCAGTGTTTGTTTATATAACTTATAACTTTTATTTTTACACTTTTTTGAAAACATTTTTATTATCTTTTTTTTACTTTTTTCACTTGTCCCACTAGGGGACACTTAGACTTGCAGCTTTGATCGCTGCTAGAGTACATTACACTACACACTTAGTGTAATGTACTCTAACTGTCATTGTGACGTGACAGTCACACTGACAGGAAGCCTCGGAGGACCGGCAGGAGGCTGTTCCTCCGAGGCTTCCGTACATGGCAACCCGGAGGTCATTGTCTGACCTCCGATTGCCGTGACAAGCATCGGTAGCCCCCATGATCACTTCGTGGGGGCTGCCGATGTGCTTCAAACCACTTAAATGCGGCGACGGCAATCCGTCGCCGCACTTAAGGGGTTAATTGCCGAAAGCAGCGGCGATGGTCCGCTGTCCGGCGAGACTGATGTGACAGCTGTCTAGGACAGCTGTCAGCGCGCGCCTGTCACTCTGTGTTTACACAGAGTGACAGTTTTAAATACTGACGAAAATGAACGTCCTGGGGCAGGAACTAGCAGCCGACCAGGACGTTCATTTTCGTCCTTGGTCGTGAAAGGGTTAAGACCTGTTTCTGGGTAGTTTATGTTGATGGCCCTTATCATCTTAGCATGCTCAGCAGATTCGTTTCCAAGCCATTTCACAAGGAGATCTAGCTCTTCTCTGCAAGACAAGTCTAAGTCTCTGATAACATTCTGGAAAGAGGATCGCCAAGCTCTATAGTTCTCAGGATGATCACTAAACTTTACAAGTCCCTTGGTGACCAGCTCACGTCGAGCAAAGAACTTAGCAAAGTCTATTGTGGCTTGGTTAGTACTGAGACAGGTTGGCGGAGTATTTCCATGGTGAGAGTGTGGTGTGTGGTCATACCCAGGGGTGAACCTAGCCCCTCTGCTGCCTGAGGCGAACTATAAAAAGGCGCCCCCCCCCCCCCAATCTATCGGAGTTTTCTCATTACTACCTTTACACATCAAACACGCAATATATTAAAAAAAAAAAAATAGGAAAACATTTGTTGTTTATTTGTAAAGTGCTGTTTAATGTGTAGAGAAGATTTAAAGAACTCTTTTTACTGTATTACTTTAGTATCATAGATCAGCAACGCAGCATTAACACTGAAAATGGTTTAATATCTTCTATGCCCCCTTTTTATTACCTAATTGACTTATGATTTTTAACCGAGTTCAGTGGCCCGGCGTGGTCGGCATGATGCAGTGACGTCATCGTGCCGGGCAGTTGACGTCATCAGCGTGCTCCCGATCTCTTGTAGGCCTCAGGCCTAAACCAGGCTGTGGCCTACAAGAGCAAACGGCGGAGCAGGGGTTTCTATTGTGGCAAATTATTTTTTTTTTTACATTTTATACTGCTATCTTTTTTTTGGTAGGTTCCGCTGGACCGTTTGGACTACGTCGTAGATTCATTGGACTACTTCAATGATCTACTTTAAAAAAAAAAAAAAATTGTGAAAGTGGGTTGCATGGGGGAGTTTTGATTTCAATAAAAAAAAAATCTTATGTCTGTTTTTTTTTAATACTTTATTATGGCCTTAGTAATGGCAGCTGTCTGATTGACAGCGTTCAATTACTAAGGCTGGGGCTTAGCATTAGCCAGTAAAAAGGCTGTCACTAACCCCTATTATTACCCCGGTTCCCACTGCCGCCAGGGATACCGGGAAGAGTCGAGTACGATACAGTACCTGGCCATCTGAAACGACTGTTAGGCCGCAGGCTGGTATTATCAGGCTGGGAAGGGCCAAAAAAGTGGCCCTTCCCACCCTGGGGATGCTAGGCTGCAGCTGCTTTAATGTATCTGGCTGGTTATGAAAAATTGGGGAAACCCCTCGTCATTTTTTAAAAATAAATTGAAAAAAAAATTACGTGAGATCCCCTCCATTTTTCATAGCCAGCCAGATACAATAAAGCAGCAGCAGCAGCCTAGCATCACCAGGGTGGGAAGGGCCATGGTTTTTGTCCCTTCCTAGCCTGATAGTACCAGCCTGCGGCCACCCAAGTGCCCTTCTCTTCAGACGGTCGGGTGCTGGATCATACCCAGCTCTTCCCGGTACTCCTGGTGGCGGTGGGTACCGGGGTAATAATAGGGGTTAGTGATAGCCTTATTACTGGCTAACACTAAGCCCCTTCTTAGTAATGGACGCTCTCGATCAGACAGCAGCCATTACTAAGGCGGTAATGAAGTATTAAAAAACAGAGACATAAAGTAATTTATTTTATTGAAATGACAACTCTTCCACACAATCCACTTTAACCATTTTATTAAAAAATAAAAAGAAAAAAAGCTTACATCAGCGAACTAGTCCAACGAATCTACGACGTAGTCCAAATGGTCCAGCGGAACCTACAAAACAAAAATTAGCAGTATGAAATATAAAAATAAAGTTGGCTGCCCCCACAGACGTACAAACATATGAATAAATAGCTACCTTCGGGAACATATTAAAATAATAAGAAAAATTAGGCCAATAAAATAAAACATATCAAATAAAAAAAATAAATTATAACACCTTTCTTTTAAAGAGAACCTTTCATCTCCCCATACATGTACAGCTGAGTGCAGCATGTAATGGGGAGGGCCGCACAAACTCTGGGGCACTTTCCATTTTTTTCCTAGCCTCCTTCGTTATTTAGATATCGGTGCTGTAATATTTGGTGCCCGATATTTAAATAACCCCCTGAACTGTCAATGGGGAGGTAATTGGCAAGGGGGCGTGTAACATCACTGTGACACTGTCCAATCAGACAGTTTCAGAGCAAGAGCTGGACAGAGAGCGCGTGCGCGCGAGCGCGCAGCTCCGCCACCACTAAGGAACAGAAGAAGAGTGTGAATTCTTCTTCTTCTGTTTCATGGCATCGGAGCTGTGCTCGCACGCACGCTCTCACTCTTCAGCTCTCGGCAGACAAGGACGACAAGACTGATCTCTCACCTGAGATCACAGTCTTGTACTTGCCTGCCGAGAGCTGAAGAGTGAGAGCGTGCGCGCGCACATGCTCTCCTCTCTCCAGCTCTTGCTGTTGACATTGTCCGTAGCTGATTGGACAGTGTGACAGCGATGTTACACGCCCCCTTGCCAATTACCGCCCCATTGGCAGTTCATGGGGTTATTTAAATATCGGCGCCAAACATTACGGCACCGATATCTAAGTAAGGAAAGAGGGTAGGAAAAAAAAATGTAAAGTGCCCCAGAGTTTGTGCAGCCCTGACCATTACATGCTGCACTCAAATGCAAATCTGTGGGCAGGTGAAAGATTCTCTTTAAAGTGTAACAACTTTTTAAAAAACTTTTGACATGTCAGAAGTTTTGATCAGTGGGGTCCGAACACTGAGACCCCCCACTAGTCGCTAAAATGAAGCAACAGAAGTGCTCGGGTTAGCGGTGTGCCGCTTCAATTCTGTTTGGCTTTCCTTGGAGCAGTGTACGGGCTCAATAGAAAGTCTAGGAGTCCGTACACCGCTCACTCGGCTGAAAGTCGATCATAAATGAAGCAGCACAGCGCTCACCCGAGCACTTCTGCTGCTTCGTTTTAGCGATTGGTGGGGGCCTCAGTGCTCGGTCCCACACCGATGAAAACTTCGGACATGTCACTATGATATATAAAGATATCTATTACTGCGATTGGTGCAAGTTTTAATTACTTTTTATTGAAAATGATTTGTACTTTTTGAGATACAGCTGCTTTGTATCCTGTATACAGAGCAGCTGTATATTGCGCTGAGACCTGAATCCATTAGGTCGCCTATTATCGATCACATCTAAGTTATGAACTTAGATGTGATTGGTAACAGCTCGATCCTGCAGGACCCGCTGACCTGACGGATACAGGATACAGCGCTATATACATTATATAATATATTTCTTTTAATTAGTGGGGGCAGGTTTATGGGGAAGGATTAGGGCCTGTTCACATCAGCGTTGGCTTTCCGTTCCGGGGTTCCGTGGGAGGTTTCCGTCGGGTGAACCCCGCAACGGAAAGTCAAACTGAAACCACAGCTTCCGTTTCAGTCACCATTGAAATCAATGGTGACGGAAACATTGCTAATGGTTTCCGTTCGTCACCATTCCGGCAGGTTTCCGTTTTTGTGACGGAATCAATAGCGCAGTCGACTGCGCTAATGGTGACGGAAACGGAAGCTGTGGTTTCAGTTTGACTTTCCGTTGCGGGGTTACCTCCAACGGAACCCCAGAACGGAAAGCCAACGCTGATGTGAATAGGCCCTAAGGCTTCTTTCATACTAGCATTAATATACGTTTACCTCTCCTCCATCAGAGGAAGAGAGGATCGATACGCTAAATGGAAAGCAACGGTTCCATTAGAATTACCATTGCTTTCAATGGTAATTCTTTTGTATCAGTTGCTTTCCGTTTGTCTCCGTTCGCTAAGTTTCCGTTTTTTTTAAAGGAAACAAAAGTGCAGTCTGCAGAACTTTTATTTCCGTTCAAAAGAACGGAAACCTAGTGAACGGAGACAAACGGAAAGCAACTGATACAAAAGAATTACCATTGAAAGCAATGGTAATTCTAATGGAACCGTTGCTTTCAGTTTAACGTATCGATCCTCTCTTCCTCTGACGGAAGAGAGGTAAACGTATATTAATGCTAGTGTGAACAACGCCCAATACAAGATATTATTAAAAAAAAAGAAAAACCCCAGCTGGGATTTGAACCAGCAACCTTCCATGTGTAAGGCAGACAAGCTAACCACTACATTATAGAAGCTGTCATAGACAACCCCTGTGAAACTGTAGTAGTTGAGGGTTTACTATTAGTCTCTCCTGTCTCTGCTGCGTGTGGGTGGTGACTGGTCAGAGACTCACAGTCAGACTGGCTGCCGCAGCTGCTGCATGCAGTGTGCACTGTGAGTGACTATGAGACTCACCAGTCACAGCCCTATTTGTAGCTTTCCCACGCTAATTAAGCACAGGAAAGCTACAAAGCCAGGAGTATACTGCAAAGGGGGGGGGGGGGCGTTTTACTGACAGCAGAGGGCTCTATAGGGGGGAATTATCCCCCCACCATAGAGCCCTGACTAGTTACTATACTGAAAGGTTAGGGGGGTCTGAGCATCTGACTGACTGCTCTAAAGGGGGGGGGGGGGCAGAATCCCTCCCTATAGAGCTCTCTGCAGTAAGTCAGACCCTCCCCCACCCACACTAATCGTTGCATTATAGTGATGTGAGGGCTCTATGGGGTGGATTATTCCAGCCCCATAGAGCCCTCTGCTGTCGGTAAAATGCCCAGACCCCCCCTTGCAGTATACTCACGTCACGGGTCCCGGTCCCAGCAAGGCAGGAACTTACCTCTGCTGCTCGTCGCTCCTCCTGGAGACTTGCTCCTCTCTGCCTGCATGTGCTGTGTGCAGCGTCAGAGAGGAGGAGGAGTATTACAGACGTTCGGCACGTCTCTCCCCGGTCCAGTCCGCTGAAAATGCCGCCCCCCCCCCCCGTTTGGGTAGGTGGTGCCGCCTGAGGCCGTCGGCTCACCTGGTCTCATGGCAGATGCGGCACTGGTCATACCTGTTAGGAGTCTCTGCTTCAGGCTCGCCCGTGCCATACCGTTTTGGGGTGAAGAAACTTCCTGTATATTGGAATGGAGGTTGGGTTCTTTGGTGAGCAGGGAAGTTGACTTGAGCTGTGTCATTCTCTTGCTTGCAGAACTGTGGTCTGAGGTCAGCTTCCTGACACAAGGTCTGGTGTGTTTGACTTGGCTCTCTGATGATCTCTTTTGTTTCTTGTGCAGTCTGAGAGTTACTGATGGAGTGTTGAAGGACATATTCTGAAGTGCGCTGTAGTGCATCCTTGGGATCCTGTTCTAGGCCTAGCACATTGCTATGTCTGCTGTGCTCACTGTCAGGGTATGCGGCAGCTTCTAAGACTTCTGCTTCAGCTATGGCAGCTGCTGCTTCCTTTTCAATGGTGAGCTTTGCAAGTGTCGCTTCCAGGCGCGCCCTTTCCAGTTCTAGCAAGGCTTGTTGCTGCGCTCTCTCTGCTTCCAAGGATGCTTGTTGTTGTGCCCTCTCTGCTTGCTGTAATTTCAGTTGCATCTCTTGCTCAGCAAAGGTGGCCCGTGTCTTTGCTGCTTCAGCTTTTGCGCGGGTGATGGCGGCTGCATTGCCAACAGATGATGCTTTGGAGGAACTGACATGTGATCTTGTCTTGAGAGAAGATGTCTGTCTTCGTGACATAGTTTGACCGTAGAGATCGCCGTGTTGCCTGTTTGCAGGTGACTGCGTAGACAGTAGCAGACCTCAGTGTACTCTGAATCTTTTCCTTCTTGATTCCAGCAGTCATTTTACTGTCCTGCCCCCACTTCACGCACCCCCGGGGTCTATGTGGAGCTCGACATGCAGTTAAACACCTTCCTACTAGCCAATAAATGAGACTGGCTGAAAGTCTGTAGCTTTATTAACTGGTCATAGGATTAGGGTAAAACGACTATACTACGACAAGAGGGATGGAATGAATCAAACTGGTCCTCTCTCTGAGCAGACATAGAAGAGACTGCACTTCTTCTTCCCAGAATGCTTTTCACCTTCTCATGGGTGGGGAAAACAAGAAATTACACAATGGAGGAAATTACCAACACTGGCCACTAGATGGCATCTGGAGCACTAATTACTTGCATAGAAAATAACGTCACAAATATCAGTCTATGACATTACGCCTATGAGCAGCACAAATACAATGACCATACATAATTAAGGGGTTGATATTAAACCCAATAAACAGTATAACAACGTGCATTATCCCACAATAGAGATAAATAATTATAATTCATAAAAATAAAGTGAAGTATGTGAATTATACATGTGCGATATTTTTATTCAATTGTTGTACTCTACAGGGAGACTCTCCAGAGGTGCACAACATTTTTCATAAACAGGACAAAAAAATATAAGATAAAGAAATAGTGAAAAATGATAATAAATAAACCAAAAACAATATATATATATACATTTCATGGAGAAGAAAAAAGGGGACAAGGAAGGGAGATGAGGGAAAGAAAGCCGCATAGCATTAAGTTGCAGCAATAAAACGGCGAATCCTCATTCCCACACGATATCATTATATAGGATGTTCAAAGGACTTAGATCTTTTCTCTCCTATTCGGGAAACCAGACATAGGAAGGATTAAAAAAAATACCTAAAAAGTAACATACAATACAGAACACAATTAATAAAAGAGCATAGTTAGTAGAGATTATAAAAAAGGAACAAAACTAAGTTTTTCATTGAGTCCATGAGGTTTCATTGATCCCAACAGGACAATCCATTTGCACTCTTTTTGTGCCAAAATTCTCTTCACATTGCCACCCCTGATGCCACAATGCATTCTATCAGTCCCTCGCACTGATAGTGTTTTGGGGTTACAGCCGTTATGTAATTTAAAGTGTCTGGGCAAGGTCTTTAGCTGTGTTAGGTCATCAATTTCACTGGCCCCCATAATATCGCGCACGTGCTCTCTCGTACGGATTCCCAACTCTCTGGACGTGAGTCCTATATAAATTTTGGGACAGCCACATGTGGCATAATATACCACATGTTTCGTATTGCATGAGATGTATTCTCTGATCTCAAAGTGCCTCGTTCCATCAACTGACGAAAAGTCAGTTGCCCTGACAGATATTAACGCAAGATCTACAATCTCCGCAAGGGTAGCATCCCTTTCTGGGTCCACGGGAACCAAACTGACATAACTGATGAGGTATATAATGGCTTTTGACAAGAAAATCTTTTAGATTTCTTGCCCTTCTGGCTGTCATCATAGGTCTCTACAATAAGTTTTGAGCCAGTAGTGGATCGGATCTCAAGATGGGCCAATGTCTTTCCAAGATGGTCCTCATCTTGTTCCACTGTCCATTATATGTAGATATGAATCGTACACCTGGGTCACTCACACGTTGTTGTTTGGATTTCAAGGGGTCACTACGGGGGGTTGCTCTCGCTCTCCTATACCCTGACTTGATGGTTCTATTGCTGTAATCCCTGTCTTTAAACCTAAACTTGAGATCTTTAGATTGCTGTTCGAATAGGGCATTGGAGGAACAGATCCGCCTCATCCAGAGGAACTGACCAAGCGGGATAGCCTTAATGGTGGATGGAGTGTGGGCTGATGAGGCATGCAACAGAGCATTAACAGATGTTGACATCCGGAAGACATCAGTGTATAAAAGCCTAAATTGTCTGAAAAAATCTGTATATCTAGAAATTCAACACGTTGTAGGTGGTATTTATATGTCAACTTATGTTGAGTGAGTTTTTATTGAGCTGCTGCATGAAACTCATCAGCCCAGACTCCGATCCTTGCCAAATAAAGAAAATATTGTCAATGTAACGTACCCAGGAATGCACAAGGTCAGCGGCTTGGGTGCCATCCCCATGAAAAACCTGTCTCTCCCAGAAACCAAGAAACAGGTTTGTATAGGACAGAGCGCACGCCGCACCCATGGCAGTACCCTGTTTCTGCAAATAATAACAATCTTTAAATACAAAGAAATTATGACTCAAAATGAATTGTAATAATTCCAAGATCAGGTCACAGAGTTGGCCATCCCGATTGCCGGTCCCCAGGAAGAAGCGGACCGCCTCCAGCCCATCATGATGTCTTATACTGGTATAGAGTGACTCTACATCCGCTGTCACAAGATACATATCTGGTTCGATTTGAATCCCATCGATCCTCCCAAGGACGTCCATCGTGTCCCTGACGTATGAAGGTAAGTCGTTCACCATAGATTTGAAATAGTGATCAATGAACTTGCACACTAAATCACAGAGTCCATCAATACCGGACACGATCGGACATCCCGTGGGGGTCAGTGGAATTCTTATGTATCTTTGGTAAAAAGTACAAAATCTGAATTTTAGGGTCATTAGTCACTAGTCCGTCGTATATTTTTTTAGGGATAATGCCCCTTTCAAGAGCCACATCCAGGATCCTAAGCAATTCCTGGGAAAAGAGGTACACCGGATTAGATGGTAACCTAGCATAAGTCTGCCAGTTTCTTAGCTGTCTAAAAGCCTCTTTCTCGTATTTTGCTATCGGCCAAACCACAACGTTTACCCCCTTATCCGCAGCCTTGAATACTACTGTACATAAAGTATTTGGAGTTCCCTTAATGCATTTCTTTGGTCTGAGATTAGGTTATCATTAGTCCTGTATGTAGTTAACTTTTTAAAGTCATCATTAGGGACTGGGGGGGGGGGGAAACCTGGTGGACTTGGGGGCACCACAGTTGTTGGAAACATACCTGGCACATCGACAGTTTGTTCCCGCAATAATTCTTCCAGTGCCAACAGGGCTTCCCTTTCCATTGGGCTAGTGATTTCCAGAGACTCTCATCCCTTACTGTGTAGCTTTTTCAAGACCACTTTCCTTGAAAAAAAGATGTAAGTCTTTTAGAGCTGTAAAAAAATTAAAGGAATTAGTGGGTGAGAAAGTCAAGCCTTTGCCCAAGACCTCACATTGGGCATCAGAGAGGACATGTGAAGAGCGATTTATTACCTCTAGGTTACTCCTAGGTTTCTTATCTCGTTGATGGTTAGACAGGTTCTTGCGTTTTGCTTGTCTGTCAAAATGCCATCACGGACCTTTAGATCCCTGGGTATTACCAGATTCAGAAGTATTTCTAGTCTTTCTCGATCTAAAGGACTCGTTCACAGATGTACGAGATGAGGTGGAGGATGACCTGGAGTGAGATGTATTCCTGGATCGGCCCCTACCCATGCGCCATCTATATACCCGATGCTGTTGGTGATCTTGGACATCACGTTGGAATTTACCTGCTTTTACTGCACATATCTCCTCCCATTTCTATAAATAACATAGGTATATCAATATAAAATACATGAGAGGGCAACAGTGGGGTGTCATAAAATATACAAACATTTATAAAACTGCATAAGATTTCGTCAACTAACTGTTCTACTGTTTCTTCCCTATCGTGACTTTTTTTTGGGCCCGGTCAACACTGCAGCTTCTGAATCAGATGCAAACAGTTTGTGACTTCCAACTGTTGTGGAACTGTTATTCCCAACTTGGACACATGCTTATTGTTACAGCTGGGGAATCACAGGTTGTCTGAGATAGACAACTAGCACATGAGTGGGGAACAAACTGTTTGTTTTATTAGTAGAAATAGATGGGATATTGTTTGTATTGTGTTTGAGTTTACCTGGAGCAGAACTCATAATTCTAGAGTGTCAATCATTCAGCTACCCTTTCCCATCTATTTTTATAGTGAAGGTCCAAATCTACAATTCCCTAGGAATTCTGCTTGTAAAGGGAGAAATGTAAGTAAAAGGGTAAAGCAGAAGCTGGGAAATCAAAAGAGAGTCTTTCTTGTATACTTATTTTTCTTTAAGTCTTCATACTATGAATAGAGAAATTAAATACATAGCTGAATACATCTTTTAAAAGCAATTAAAACAATGCATAAATAGTTTGTGCCACTCCTGTTCAGAGATATATCCCAGGATCCTGTAGTAGCCATTGATGTTCATTCTGCTATGGCTGGTTATGCAAATTAGGGTCACTTCGGGGTTTTGAGGTAATGGAACTGTGTCCACTGCAGTTCCCATGCTGCTGAGTGTGAACGCGCTCGGCAACTCTACCAATTAGCATACAGAAGCTCCAACTCCTGTCTCTCCTCTGCAGATCGACGCAGAGGAAAAAAACATTGCTGGATCTGTAATTACAATAAGTATAGTGAATAAATAAACACACCACCAATTAAATAATAAATACATCTCCACCGGTCCACAAATAATTTTCACAAAGGAAATCACCGCTATATATCACATATCAATTTTCAACATATATACACAGTCGAGTCACATTATTATGACCACCTCCTACTTTAGACGTTAGCAGCGCGTAGCCCACTATGGAAATAATGTGTCGTTGGCTGGCTTGGAGGGTATATAAGTTGTTCGATAGGCTGTCTGAACACATATCACTCGTTGCCATGGGTAAAAGAGTCAATTTATCAGAGTTGCAATGATAATTGGCATTCGGGCCACGGTATTTTTCAAACAGTGCAGTTGGATATTACATGGTGGTCATAATGTGACTCGACGGTGTATATGTGTGTGTATGGATACAGTATATCTATATATGTTTGTGTAAAAATAGTTATATATTTATAGACTTCCAGGAGGCGGATCTATGAGACAGCCACTCCTTAAGTGGGCTAATATGGCATCAACTGATGACTTGTTAGGTACCACCACTCAGTACCCTTAGCTGGGGGGGGGCCCTCCGCTCCGCTCTTCTCCTGCCGCTCTCACATGACTGTGCGAGGCCTCACAGTCATTCAAGCTAGCAGACGTGCGCGCACGCTTGGCACGTCTGCTAGTGCACGCTTCTAACGCTGCCCGCCAGGAACAGAAGAAGCCTGCCTGCGTGTGAGGAGAGGGTGAGCAAACACCCCTCCCCGATGTATCCCGTTCTGAAATTATACCGGGATAATGGCTGCTTTAACCCCTTAAGGACGCAGCCTGTTTTGGCCTTCTGGACACAGCCAATTTTTTCAAATCTGACATGTTTCACTTATGCGATAATAACTTTGGAATGCTTTTACCTATCCAAGCGATTCTGAGAGTGTTTTCTCGTGACACATTGGACTTTATGTTACTGGCAAAATTTGCTCGATACATTAAGTATTTAATTGTGAAAAACACCAAAATTGAGCGAAAAATTTCAAAAATTTGCATTTTTCTAAATTTAAATGTATCTGCTTGTAAGACAGATAGTAATACCACACAAAATTGTTGCTAATTAACATATCCCATATGTCTACTTTAGATTGGCATTGTTTTTTGCATAATAATTTGGAATGCAGTTTAAAATACAGTCGTTTTTGACGCGTTTTGTGCGTGCTTTTTGCATGTTTTTTGGCGCATAATTAGGACTCCCATAGACTATGGGAACATTTAGCACATTTTACGTGCCAAAGAATTGACCATATGTTTCTTTTTGTCTCAATGTGTTTTTGTTAAAGCCCTTACGTAAAATAGTGTGTTGTATGTACTAACGGCGCGCTTTCCTATTGATGTAAATGGAAAGCTTAATCAAGGGTTTGATGCTTTTTTGTCGAGTAAGATACACTAAAAACTGCGTCAAATACACACCGTGTGAACCTGTCAACTGAAAAGTCATCCACCACAGGGTGTCCCTCTTGACATCATTCTTAGGCCTAATTCACACTGCGGTTTTTCCAGGCAGAAAATTCTGCCTGGAAATACCAGCTCCAGTTTTTTTTGCCACATTTTTGGGATTTTTTTTACCTCTTTCTTCAACAGGTAAAGGAAAAATCGTGAGCATTTTTCCAAAACACACGTCGGAAAACGCGTCAAAAATCATTGTGGCCGTTCTGTGTTTTTTCCCGTCTCCCATAGCTTTCAATGGAGTTTTTGAGGTGGAAAAAAGCTTCAAGATAGGTCATGTCGCTGTTTTATCCCGCAACCGTTTTTATCCTCTCACGGGAAAAACGCCTCCGCCTCCCATTGAAATCAATGGGAGGCATTTTTATCTGTTTTGTGGCGTGCCAAAAAACTCTGTGTGAACAGGGCCTTTTGGTGTGTCCTAGAGCTCTGCCAGCTGTCATTGTAAAATCAATCCCAAAATGGGAGCTGGACACTAGTTGACAATTTGAAGACACCTTTTCCTGGCTTGTAGCCAGAAATAGGGAGGGGGTGAGTCTCCCTCCAACATTTACAGCAGCTGTGAGTCAGGTCGCTTTGCCTGATTGACCTTGCTGTAGTTCTGTGAAGTGCGCCTTCTGGTGGCCAACATAGGAAAATATGTGAAATGTATTATTTCATTTTTAATACTTCCCACCTTGTGGAAGAAAAACTAAATACAGCAAAAAAAACATAAAAATCCAATAAAAATAAGTAACTTACTAAAAATGTTTTTTTTCATTTGCAACACAATCTCTTTAAGTAGTCCAGGGTGTGCTGGGATAGGCTGGGAGCAATATTCTTGGTGCGGGCTGGCCCTTTAAGAACTGGGACGAGCGTGCGCACCCCACGGGCACAGGCGGAGGAGAGAGAGCAGAGAGCGCCGACGTTCCTGGGCAGGGAGAGCCAGCGATGAGAACAAGCAAGCTGGGGGCCGCTGGGGCGAGTGAGATCCGTGACCGTAGGCGCTACAGTACCCCCCCTTACGCACCCTCTTCTTAGGTCCAGAGCGTAAGAGATCTTTTTTGATGAGAGCAAGAGCATCAATGTTCTCTTTAGGTTCCCAGGATCTCTCCCCGGGTCCAAAACCTTTCCACAATACCTATAAACATATATGTAGATACTATCATGTAAATACCAAAATAACATAATAACACACCTTTGGTACAATACAAAAGATTTTTATTATATTTAACGAAAAAATAAGAGACAATGGCCATCAAGACCTAAAATGACAGACAAATTAAAAAAGCAGCACGCGAGGAGTTTATAGCCACCGGCACCCCAGCAACATGATCGCTGGGTTGCCGGTGGCTGCAAAGGCGATTGGAGGCCTAATACTTACCTCCCGGTCTGCCAGTAACGAAATCCTCCTATGCCCCGTCGTTGGTGGGGCCCAAAAGGCTTCCGGTACCATCGGCAAGGTGGCGCCGGCTCAGCTTCCGGCTCAGAAGCTGAGCCGGCATCATCAGCAGTGGGTGTCCGCTGTATGTTATAGCGGACATCCCACTGTAAAGGCAGGAACTGGAGCTAGCTCCGATTCCTGCCATTAACCCCTTCAATGCAGCGATCCAATGCAATTGCTGCATTAAAGTGGTTTGTATGAAATCGGCAGCCTGCCATGCGATGGCAAGGCTGGCGACTGCTACTATGGCAACAGGAAGCCTACCAAAAGTGTAAAAAAAGTAAAAACAAAAGTTGTAAAAAATACAATAAAAGTTTCAAGTAATAACATAAAATGCAATCGCCCTTTTTCCCTTATCATTTATTATTGAAAAAAATAATAAAGCCATACATATTTGGTATCGCTGCGACCGTAACGACCGGAACTATAAAAATATTATGTTATTTATTCCGCACAGTGAACACTGTAAAAAAATAAATAAAAAATACTGACATAATTGCTATTTTTTGGTCACTTTGTCTTCCAAAAATTGAAATAAAAAGTGATCAAAAAGTCGCATGTATCCAAAAATGGTACCTATAAAAACTATAACTTGTCTCGCAAAAAACAAGCCGTCATACAGCTCCGTCGAAAAAAAAAAGAAAACCGTTATGGCTCTCACAACTTGGCACAAGGGGACATAACATCCCAATAGAATATAAAGATAACTACCATGAATAGTAAAAAATATACATCTTTATTAATACATAGCGATACATGGTATTACAATAATAGATACAGCAAAAGTGAAGGATCATATATAAGGAGAAATAGCAGTCAGGTACAGATGACAACATACCATAAGGGAAACAAGAGACAACCAAACTCTGAAACACGTCCCAATACTGCACATACCATACACACAAGTATCGTATAATGGCAGAAAGGTATACAAAATGTATGTATATGAGGCTATATCTATGACAGAAATGCTGCCCGTTGCAAAGTGTGCATAACAAATGCCCCCTACAGATCAACGGCGCAGAAACAGGCAAAAGTAACAGATATATGCCAAAAGAATTATGTGGAAACGAATATACCTGTGGACATGATGGCAGCACGGGACGTGAGGAGATGGCACAGGAACGCCTCGACGCGCGTTTCGCCTGCGACCGGCTTCGTCAGGAGGCTCCTGACGAAGCCGGTCGCAGGCAAAACGCGCGTCGAGGCGTTCCTGTGCACTATACGATACTTGTGTGTATGGTATGTGCAGTATTGGGACGTGTTTCAGAGTTTGGTTGTCTCTTGTTTCCCTTATGGTATGTTGTCATCTGTACCTGACTGCTATTTCTCCTTATATATGCAGGAGAATAGTCAGTCAAGCCAGGGTCAATATGAAGCAGAGGTTAATGGTAACAGCAGGAACAGCAGAGCCAGGAAACAAGGAGAATCACAGGCAAAGGACAAGCAGCAAATGAAGGTATAAGTGGACCAAGGGCGGAAGCTAGAACCGTCTGGCCAGGCTGCGATAGGCTCTCCCACTCCTCAGCCTACCAGCCTGAGTGGTAGCAGATCGAGTCACTGTAGCAGACCTAGGAACAGATGCAGGCTTATTAACCACGGGCGTCGACACAGAAGCTGTGTCAGGCAAATCCTTCACATTAATTTTACATGGTACTCTTTCACTCCTGAGCCTGGTCGAATGTCCAGGCAACAGATTAGGGCCACACGTAGGGTGTTTCTAAAACCTGGAAACACAGCATAATAATAAGAGAGCGGTCTTGTTATGGTGGCAAAACCTGGGCACCACATATTGGCATATCTATGGAAAAAATCCCATTTTCACTCTGCAACATCGAGTGCACACCAGTTTCTGCCAATCACGTGTGGGGTTAATATGCTTACTACACCCCTAGGTGAATACCTTGAGGGGTGTAGTTTCAAAAATGGGGTCACTTCTGGGGGGGATGCACTGTTTTCGTCCCTCAGGGACTTTGCAAATGCGACATAGCGCCCAGAAACCAATCCAGCAAAATCTGTACTCCAAAAGCCAAATGGCACTCCTTCCCTTCTGAGCCCTACTCTGTGCCCAAACAGCAGTTTATGACCACATACGTGGTATTGCCGTACACAGGAGAAGTTGCTTTACAAGTGTTGGGGTGCTTTTTTAAATTTATTTGTTGAGAAAATGAAAAATTTTCAGCTAAAACTACGTCTTATTGAAGAAAAATGATTTTTTCTATTTTCACTTCCCTATTCTAATAAAATCTATGAAACACCTGTGGGGTCAAAATGCTCACTACACCCCTAGATGAATTCCTCAAGGGGTGTAGTTTCGTGAATCGAGTCACTTTTGGGGAGTTTCCACTGTACTGGTACCTTAGGAGCTTTGCAAAAGTGACATGGTGTCAAGAAACCAATCCAGCAAAATCTGTGCTCCAAAAGCCAAATGGCGCTCCTTCCCTTCTGATCCTTGCCGTGTGCCCACAGAGCAGTTTATGACCACAAATGGGGTATTGCCGTACTCCAGAGAAGTTGCTTTACAAATGTTGGGGTTCTTTTATTCCTTTATTTGTTGAGAAAATGAAAAATTTTGAGCCAAAGCTACGTCTTTTTGGAAAAAAAGGATTTTTTTTTTATCTTCACTGCCCAATTCTAATAAAATCTATGAAACCACTGTGGGTTCAAAATGCTCACTACACCCCTAGATGGATTCTTCAAGGGGTGTAGTTTCCTAAGTGGAGTCACTTTTTTGGCGTTTTTACTGTTTTGGTCCCTTAGGGGCTTTGCAAATGCGACAAGGTCTCCGCAAACCATTCCTGCTAAATTTGAGCTCCAAAAGCCAAATGGCGCTCTTTACCTTTTAAGCCCTGCCGTGTGTCCAAACAGCCATTTATGACCACATGTGGGGTATTGTTTTACTCAAAAGAAATTGCTTTACAAATGTAGTGGTGCATTTTCTCCTTTAGTCCTTGTGGAAATTAGAAAAAATTAGCTAAACCTACATTTTTTTTAAAATAACGTAGATTTTAATTTTCACGGCCTAATTCCAATAATTTCTGAAAAAAACCTGCGGGGTCAAAATGCTCACTATACACCTAGATAATTTCCTCTAGGAGTATAGTTTCCAAAATCGGGTCACTTTTGGGGGATTTCCACTGTTTTGGCACCGCAAGAGCCTTTCAAACCTGACATGGTGCCTAAAATATTTTCTAATAAAAAGGAGGCCCCAAAATCCTCTAGGTGCTCCTTTGCTTCTGAGGCCTGTGCTTCAGTCAATAAGCACACTAGGGCCACATATGGGATATTTCTAAAAACTGCAGAAACTGGGCAATAGATATTGAGTTGCGTTTGTCTGGTAAAACTTTCTGCGTTATAAAAAAAATAGATGAAAAATGAATTTTTGCAAAACAAAAAGAAATTTGAAACTTTCACATCTACTTTGCTTTAATTCCTGTGAAACGTCTAAAGGGTTAAGAAACTTTCTTAATGCTGTTTTGAATACTTTGAGGGGTAAAGTTTTTAAAATTTGGTGACCTATCTTGGGTTTCCAATATATAAGGCCCTAAAATCCGCTTCACAACTGAACTGGTCCCTGTAAAAATAGCCTTTTGAAATTTTCTTAAAAATTTGAGAAATTGCTGATAAAGTTTTAAGCCTCGTAACGTCCTAGAAAAATAAAAGGATGTTCAAAAAACAATGCCAATGGAAAGTAGACACACGGGGATGTTAATTAGCAACAATTTTGTGTGGTATTACTATCTGTCTTACAAGCAGATACATTAAAATTTAGAAAAATGCTAATTTTTGCAATTTTTCACAAAATTTTGGTGTTTTTCAAAATGAAATACTTAATGTATCGAGCAAATTTTGCGAGTAACATAAAGTCCAATGTGTCACGAGAAAACAGTCTCAGAATTTCTTGGATAGGTAAGAGCATTCTGAAGTTATTACCACATAAAGTGAAACATGTCAGATTTGGAAAAATTGACTGTATCCTTAAGGGTATGTGCACACACACTAATTACGTCCGTAATTGACGGACGTATTTCGGCCGCAAGTCCCGGACCGAACTCAGTGCAGGGAGCCGGGCTCCTAGCATCATACTTATGTACGACGCTAGGAGTCCCTGCCTCGCTGCAGGACAACTATCCCGTACTGTAATCATGTTTTCAGTACGGGACAGTTGTCCTGCAGCGAGGCAGGGACTCCTAGCATCGTACATAAGTATGATGCTAGGAGCCAGGCTCCCTGCACTGTGTTCGGTCCGGTACTTGCGGCCGAAATACGTCCGTCAATTACGGACGTAATTAGTGTGTGTGCACATACCCTAAGGCCAAAACAGGCTGCGTCCTTAAAGGGAATGTGTTGCCAGCAAAACATGTTTTTTTTTTTTTTATTAAACATTTAGTGTGTAGGTGATTAAACATTGTTCAAATTTTTTTTATTTTTTTTCACGAGTCAGGAAATATTATAAATTAGATTCTAATTTATAATATTTCCCATTGCTGGTCACTAGATGGAGCTATTCCCAAAATTGCAGCATTGCATGTGGTAACATTGCTTTTTGCTGCAAAATTGGAAAAAAGCACTCGCTCTAGTGAGCTCTGAGAATCCCCCCCTCCTTTATCCTGGCTAGTGCCGGGATAAACGAGGGGTTTGAACGGTCTAACCTCCTACACTGTGTGTCGCCATTTTTTGAGCTAACACACAGTGTAGTAGGTTTACATACTGTAGTAAACACACACAAACACGAACATACATAGAAATCTCTTACCTGCTCCTGCCGCCGCGGCTCCCTCCGGCCCGTCCGCTCCGTCTGCTGCCGCTGGTCCAAGTGCACAAGTACGGAAGCCGCGACCGGAAGTAGTAATCTTACTGTCCGGCCGCGACTTCCGGTCCACAGGAAAATGGCGCCGGACGGCGCGCATTTCAAATTGGACTGTGTGGGAGCGGCGCATTCGCAGTTCCCACACAGACGGCGTACACAGAAGTGGATGGGACGGGACCCGTTCGCAGTCCCTATGGGACTGTGGCTGCCGTATTCCATGTCTGTATGTGTCGTTAATCGACACATACAGAAATGGAAAAAAAAATGGCAGCCCCCATAGGGAAGAAAAAGTGTAAAAATAAGAAAAAGTAAAACACAAACACACAAATAAATATAAACGTTTTTAATAAAGCACTAACATCTTTAACATATTAAAAAAAAATTTGTGATGACACTGTTCCTTTAAGGGGTTAAGACTGAGGGGCCTGTTGGTGTAATTGCTGCCAGGTTAATGACAGTTTTTTTTTATACTACCAATACCTTATGCTGTCCATCACCATGTGCTTTGCTGGCTCTTTTGTTGCCTTATTGCTAACCAGGCTGGGCCAGTAAGGCACATGGCGAGGGATGGCATGGGAAGT
This sequence comes from Rhinoderma darwinii, assembly GCF_050947455.1. Lineage (NCBI taxonomy): Eukaryota > Metazoa > Chordata > Amphibia > Anura > Rhinodermatidae > Rhinoderma > Rhinoderma darwinii. The sequence continues at coordinate 221,161,561 of NC_134687.1, forward strand.
TCAAATATATATAAATAGAAAAAAAGTAATTAATCTGGCAGCAATTAAAGCAAAGCATTACGTTGCAGCAGAGATAGGGATAATGGGTGTGTTTGTTGCAAAAAATGAAAAATACATACAACACATTATCCATCATTTTAGATTACCTGAGCCCTGAGGATCAGAACTTCTGCATGGGCAGCTCAGCCAGCAAAAAGGCGAAAGGAACGGCCCTACTTACTTCATCCCTTAAATAGACATAGCCTAAGCCTGCCCATAACAGTACCCACCAATCCTAAATAAAATTATTCAATGTCCTGCCCCATACCTTCCCTGCTTGTCTGCTATTGGCTGCAGTTTATGACATAAGCTGCCAGCCAATAGAATGAATGAAGGCAGTACTGGCAGATGATGTGCCAGTACTGCGGAACACAGTGACGACCACAGTGGGACGAGACAGCAGGCATAGAGATATGTAAGTATGCCAGCAGCGCAGCCGTAGTATAATTTTTGTTTCATTCAGCGTCCGTTCACCGCACACACAGCAGTGCTAAATATTTACGAACCGGGTCGGGGCACTGCATTTCCCCAGTTTGAGAACCGGGTCGTGGCGCTGCTTCTCACCGGTTCTACAAACCGGCTCTAATTTTAACAACCGATTCGGCCGAACCGGTGAGAACCGGCCGGATCCCACCCCTGCTTGATCCTACTGGCTAATTTTTGCCAGAAGGTTGCCCCCAGGGCCTCATTATTCCAAGCAAGTTCCACTGCAAAGGTACGGAATCGGATGGCATATTCTTCAACCGTCTAATTTGTTTGACAAAGTGACAGACGTGAAGCAGCGGCTTAAGAAATATAGCCAGGTTCCTCAAACACAGTGTGAAAAGTGTCCATAAAAAGCTGCAGATTAGAAGACTCCGGACCCTCACTTTCCCAGATACTATTCGCCCATGCCAGGGCATTGCCAGACAACAGGGATGTCACGATCACAGGGTATGTGAACCCACTAGGTCGCACCGCCGTAGCGGAGAGGCAGCTGGCCAGGTCACAGTCTATGCAAGAGTCAATACAAGTTCGTAGCACAAGGGTACCTAAAATAGTCCAGACAGTGGCCGAGGCTTGGCTGATGACAGCCGATGTAGCAGGTTGCGCCAGACGTGGCGGATGAGACTGGATGTGGTAGATGACATTGGACATGGCAGATGACACTGGACATGGCAGATGACCGAAAGTGCAGCAGGACACGACTCCAACATTAACAGGCTCTGGAACAAGGACACAGCATGGGATACAGGATACAGGTAGCAGGGCATGGGAAACAATGGCAACAGGATAACACTAAGGGGCCATTTGCAAGACTGACATGGGAATACTAACAACGCTCAGGCAAGGATCAGAAGGGCAGGGCCCTTTTTAATAGTTCATGGTGATCAGGGAATAATTAATTAATTATTTACAGATGCACCCTTTAAGGCCGGGAACCAGCGCGCGCCCTCTAGTGATTACTGCTGGACAGAGCGGGCGCATATACCCACGTCTCTGGGGAGGAAGGTGCCAGCAGTAAGAAGAAGATCTGCGGGAGGCAGGTACGTAAAGGTCGCGGTCCGTGACCGCGGCCGTAACAGTACCCCCCCTTACGCCCCCTTTTCTTGGGTCCAGAGCGAGAGGAATTTTTTAATGAGGGTAGGGGCATTGAGGTTCTCCTCTGGCTCCCAGGATCTCTCCTCAGGACTAAACCCTCTACAGTCCACCAATTAGAAATTCCTTCCTCCTACCCTCTTGCGGTCTAGAATCTCCTTCACCTCGAATACGTCAGAAGTACCACTTGGAGCAACTGCAGACCTAGGAGCTTTACTGTAGCGGTTCAGGACCACGGGCTTAAGGAGGGACACATGGAATAAGTTGGGAATCTTCAGAGTAGGAGGCAACCGAAGTTTATAGGATACTGGGTTGATCCGCTGTAGGATCTCGAAAGTACCAAGGAACCTAGGAGCAAACTTGTGAGAAGGCATTTTGAGTCGAATTTTTCTCGAGGACAGCCAGACCTTAAATCCAGGAGAGAATTGAGGGGGAATTTTCCTACTTTTATCGGCATGATTTTTCATGTGGTCCACTGCTTGGAGAATCACAGCCTTAGTTTGCTGCCAGATGTGAACAAAAGAGCCAAATGAAGAGTTAGCTGCCGGTACTTGAGTCATGGCTGGCATAGGAAGAGGAACCCGAGGATGCTGGCTGTACACAATGTAGAAAGGAGACGAGGCGGTAGACTCATTTGTGTGGTTGTTATATGAGAATGCCGCCCAAGGCAGGAGTTGCTCCCAATTGTCGTGTTGAGTAGGAACAAAGTGGCGAAGATAATTCTCTAAAATTTGGTTGGTCCTCTCCACTTGACCATTGGACTGAGGGTGATAGGCAGAAGAGAAGTCAAGTTTAATGTCCAGCAGATTGCACAGGGCTCTCCAGAACTTGGATGTAAACTGTACAATATGCAGAGGGAGTCCGTGTAGCCGGAAGATGTGCGAAATAAACAGGCTTGCCAGGCGAGGAGCAGACGGGAGGCCAGTCAGTGGTATAAAATGTGCCATCTTGGAGAAACTAACCACTACTACCCAGATTGTAGTACATCCAGCCGAGGGGGGAAGACCAGTGATAAAGTCCATAGCTATATGCTCCCAAGGAGCATTAGGAACGGGCAGGGAAAGGAGCAGGCAAGCAGGTTTGGAGCGTGAAGACTTGTTCGAGGCACAGTTCCTACATGAAGAGACATAGTCCACAACATCCTTAGGCAGCGTGGGCCACCAATTCTGACGGGCTATGATGTCCAGAGTCTTTCGAACACAAGAGTGCCCCGCCAATTTAGAGCTGTGTCTCCAGCGGAGAATTCTCCTCTTGTCTGTAAGGCAGACAAAAGTCTTTCCAGGAGGAATGTCTCTAATTTGCAACGGGCTAGTGACAATAATCCTAGACGGGTCTATAATTGGCTTGACGAGGATTGAGCCGTTGTGTTGAAGGTGGTGCCGCAAGGGTCGATTAATAAACTGTGTTGAAGGACGGTTGTAGTAAGGCAGGACTAAGCCATTCCAAGGCTGACCGTGTGAGGGAATAAGTAGCCTTACATGGGTCGGCACGCTAAAATGGGATCGGCCGCTGGGAAGACCTGCTGACGCCGCTAAAGAGGAAAAGATTCATAAAGAAAGATCAAGATCCAAGAAAGAAAAAGATCAAGGAATTTGAGTTTTGTTATAGACTTTGAGTTTCTATGGACTTTCAGCTTCGTTTTATGGACTTTGAGGTTCTGTCTATGGACTTTGAGGTTTGTTCGATGGGCTTTGTGTTTCTATGGACTGTGAGTTACATTATATAGACTTTTGAGTTTGAGGACTGGCAGGAAGGTATCCTTGAGGCGATAAGTGATGTCCGGAGTATCTAAATCCAAAATTACACTTCATTCCGTCTACGACCATTACCAATAACGAGTGGGGTTGAGGGGGTAAATACAGAACAAACACTTCCACAAATTTAATTGTCGTGTTCCCGACAACAGGGGGATTGTAAAGGGAAGTGTTTTATATATTTATATCTCTGTACATGAGAGAGTAGATATATATATTTGTCCCTCCAGAAAGGTGTATATTCCTACCCTTCTCTCACCAGGTAATGAGACACCCTGGGGGGTGGAAGTCTTGAGCAGTGAACAAATCCTGTATTTCCAGGAAGCAGGAAGTTCCAACTGCATGCCCCCCCTCGCCAGGTAATGAGATTCCATGGGGGGGGGCATAAACCCATGCCCCCCCTTGCACGTGCATGAACATGTGATGTCACACATGTGAACGGACAAGGTATAAGAGGGTCAACTGTCCCACACTCACCCTCTTTTCCTGCCTCCCTCAAACGAGACCAACTCACCAACTTTGGACCACATGAACTGCTAAGTGTCCACGTGTAGCAGCAGCTACACGTAACCCTCTCCCCCCGCCTTACTTCAACCCTTTACCTGCATATCCCCTGGTATCTGTACATACCCTGGTACCTGTTTAACCCTTTCCCACCATTTACCTTCTATCCCCTGGTACACAGCAACCCATTCCCCTTGTTAACCCTTTATCCTCCTTATTCCGTGTTAACCCTTTAGTGCACTGGAACAGTTATTGCTAGGAGGGAGTGGGACCGAACCAGTGAGCATGTGTATTGTATTGTATTGTAACGTAACTTCTATGCATGTTTAGGTAACTGGGTGGTGGTATAAGGTAGGATTGTGATACTGTGTTTATACTGTACTACGTATAGTGCGAGTATACTCAGTATATATTAACTTTTTATATGTATTGGGGTATACTGATACTATACTGTGATCAGTTACTGTGTTCTGTGTTTGGTGTATTTTATATGTAAGTGTGATTATTGTTAGTAATAAATATTACCCTTTATTTACTATACAATTGTATTTACTCAGTCGTATACACTTACGTAGCAGCAAAGCAAGTAGACGAACGTTAGTACAAGAGAAAGGTAGGGAAGCTAGGCATAACCCTAGTTACCCTGATTATAAAGGAGGTAGTAATAGTGGGTGACACGAGTAGGTGAACCCCGCTATTATACCAGCCCTTTAACTCATATAATAAGCAGTCATCTGATGTCAAATGCCTTAGAATAAATTCTATACACGTTTATTTACACTACGATTTCAGTGTATAATCAATCTGTTTCTGAAACTGGTGATAGTACTGCCCCCTTTTTTTAATGTGTCAGGATTGGCTAAAGTTGATTTTAAAACACATGTGTGAAATCTGTTACGTTATGCTATGAGTAAGAACACTTAATTCTAAATGCGTTAGCGATAACAAACCCTACATGTGTCCTTTTGGACTTTTAGTTTATGTTCAAATAAAGCTCTTTTTTTAATATTTTCAAAACTTTTCCACATATTTTTCATATTGACAATAAGATACTGACTAAGATAATGGCCAATAGATTACAAATTATTCTCCCTGACATTGTTATTGGGTTTGTACATGGTAAATATATCACTTTTAACATCCCCAGGGCTATTGGTTGCATCTAACCGGCTCATCAAATCAAATAAAAAAAATCATATTACACTCCCCAACATTGAAATTGCAACACCAAGTAGGAAAAGTTTTGGAGTTGTGGAAATCACAGGATCGATAAACATGTTAATAATATGTAAATGATAAAAAAAATGGAAACTAAAATGTTCCAAGCATCTTGATTTATTCAGTCTTGAGTATGAGCGCCAAGCGCATAAATACACGTACTGACACGCCTTGGCATGCTATCAATGAAGTTATTAATGCTTGTCGGAGAAATGTTATGCCATGCTAAACTCACTTGGGCTCGCAAACCTTCAAGATTGACTGCTGGCAGCTCCCTTTGCAATTGCCGACCAATGACGTCCCAGATGTGCTCGATAGGAGACAAGTCCGGAAAAGCTGCAGGCCATGGTAGCACTTTTAGGCCACGCAGGCTGCTCATAGTAGCATGAGCTACATGCGGCCTGGCATTGCCCTGTTGAAAAACTGCTTCTCTGACACTTTCGAGAAATGGCCAGACCACTGTCAATGTAACACCGAGCTGTTAGTGTACCTGAAATGGAGACTAGAGGGGTCCAGCTACCGTACATTATGCCTCCCCACACCATAATCCCGGGAGTAGGACCGGTGTGACGTTCCCTTGTGAAGGCCCCTTCATGGCATTGCCCATGTGGTCTTGATCAATCATTGGGTATAATTACGTCCGAGACAAAAGCGTGACTTATCGCTAAAGAGGATAGACCTCCATTGCCGTCTTGCTGTACACCATGATAGCCATTGAGAGTGGTCGCATGTGGTCAATGGAACACCTGTAGCTGCACATCTGGCTCATAGCCCAATGTTGTGCAAATGCTTTAAGATGGTTTGTGTCGAAACTGGTTGCCGCACTAGGCTTGGGATGAGACATCCAATTTCACTTGCAGTACAGAATGGATCACTACGCGCCATTCTAACAATAAGACGATCAGTCCATGCAGAGGTTCGCCTCCGCGCACCTCTTGCGGTCATTCCCATTTGTTGTTCTCCCAACCTCTGGGACACGCACCGTTGAACAGTGCTGACATCCCGGCCTAGGCGCGTAGTATTCGTGCTAGAGTGATAAACTGACATCTCTCAGTTCATTCTGTACCTCTCAGTTTGCGACAAGTGGCACGTCGATGAACAGGAGGAATCGCACACCACTTGATCCGATTTTTGAGGTTTCATGTTTCATGTAAATCTGGCTTTTATGCCCCTCCCACATGCCACAGATTGGAGCAGGGTGCTTGAAAATTTGATCATTTGCAGATCTTAGTGACATCCGTTGCTTCCTCGATTTGCATAATGGCTTGCCTTTCTTGGTGTTGCAATTTCAATGTTGAGGAGTGTATTATAAGCCTTGATGTAAACAAGGCTTTTGATCGAATCTTGTGGTCTCATCTGATAAGAATTATTAATTTTTATTTTTTAATTTTTATTTCTTTAGGACTATTTATGAACCCTGAATCTTTCATTTGAATTAATTGATCTCGTTCAAATCGATTTAAAATAACTTGAGGTATGAGATAGTGATGTCCCTTGTCTGTTTAATGTGACCCTTGAGCCCCTTCTTAGAACACTTAATTCGCTTTCTATTTTTCAGAGCATCAATATTGGTTACACAACTGGTAAAACTTTTATTTCTGCTGACGATCTGAAGCTTTTGGTGGATAATGCTAGAGAAGCTATGTCTCATATAATGTCCTTAATTGATCAATTTAGCCTAATGTCTGGTTTTAATGTTAACTTTACTAAGTCGAAAGCCATGCCTGTCACAAAACGGGTTAGTGGACCCACTAGGCCGTACCGCCGAAGCAGGGAGGCAGCTGGCCAAACAACAGGAAACCCCAGCAATACAATGTCCCGCACAAGGGTACCTGGATAGTCCGGACAGTGGCCGATGGGTGCAGCAGGTAACGCCAAACGTGGCGGATGACACAGGTGCCGCAGGTTGCACCAGACGTGGCGGATTCCTCCGGACGTGGCAGATGACACAGGTGCCGCAGGTTGCGCCAGACGTGGCGGATTCCTCCGGACGTGGCAGATGACACAGGTGCCGCAGGTTGCGCCAGACGTGGTGGATTACTCCGGATGTGGCAGATGACACAGGACGTGGCGGATTCCTCCGGACATGGCAGATGACACAGGACGTGGCAGACTCAATACTAAAGGCACAGCACGGGAAACAGGAACAGGAACAAGGCACGGGTAACAACTGGAACGGGAAACAATAAGCGACCATTTGCAAGACAGACTGGGAAAACTAACAACGCTCAGGCAAGGATCAGAAGGCCTGGGGCCTTCTTATAGACCAGGAAATCATGGCAGTTGATGATGATGACGATTTCCTAAGTGAGACAGCAGAACGGAGTGGAAGTGAGCGCTGGTGTCTCCCAGGAAGGAGATGGGGGCCAGCGCTCACGGATCCATGGCTGCGGGCGTCGGGAGTTGAGTAAACCCGACGGCCCGCGGCCATGGACGCTACAATGCCGATATTTAGATTTGCCCGTAGAGGATAGGGGGATTCATTCCCTTTTACATGAAAACTGAATTCCCTAAAATATCTAGGAATTAATTTGTAATTTAACATCATGAACTTTATGCTTCCAGTATTTATCTAATGCTCCATAAAATGACTCAAGAATTACACTCTTGAAAACACTTTCTCTTTTTACACAGCAAAAGGGTCATCTTATTAAGAAAAACTTATCCCCCAAATTATTGTACCTTTTACTCTTCCCCATGATCTTAAAAAAACAGATGAGAAATTACTCAAATAAATATTCCGCAACTTTATTTGGGGAGGGAAGGGAAGTCCTAGAATTTGTATTTTTGAATTGCAACAAAATAAATATTTAGGAGGCCTGATTTTTCCTAACCTAAGATATTATAGTTTAGCAGCAAGTACCGTATATGTTATGCTTTTAATTGGATTGGCCAAAGATCTAAATTCATTTATTTGTTGGTTGACTCTAATTTTTGTGTCCAAACTAATTTGGTAGCTTTACTGCACACCCAAAATACAGATCTTCCACTTTCTATCAAAAACATCCCCCTTATCTGGACAATAATACAATGCTGGCGGATAAACAGGAAAAAACGCCTTCAGTCCATAGTCCTCTACACTTCTTCCTTTCCTAGGTAACACAACTTTTTTTGAAGGAAAACCGTCACCAAGTAATAGATTGTTTGCGACACCACACTGTATTTACTGTGAAGATTTCCTTTTCGCTTTGGGCAATGCTTTAACAAATAAAGAAGCTACCTTTAAATTTCCAGTCCTGACTGGATGAATATTTTCCTATTTACAAATGCGGATTTAACCCCTACATGTTGCTGCTCTGGCTATTTAAGTCGCTGCAGCCGATACCCCGTGCTTGAGCGACGTTAATTCAAGGCAGTTAGCAAAGTGCAGAGTGTACCTATGTGGGAGTGCTCACCACCGACTCCCTAGTGCAGGGGTATGGTTAGGAACTTCCCCTGTCATAATGGAACCAAATGGTTCTGTTATCACCACTGTAACCATCATAAACTAACTATTTATGGTGATCACAGTGTAATGTCCGTGGTTGCTGATCACGAACTCCTTCCATCCAGTCGACGCCCTTCTCTCCAGAGATGTCTGCTGTTGCGGCCGTCCTGTTCCACAGTGACCACCAGGGTGCGTTCGCGAGCTCAGTCCAGACTTAAGGAGCCAAAGTGCACACAGGTGGGAGATTGAGGTGATTGCTCCCAGAGCACCCTGGGATATAAGAAGGGCTGTGCTCCTCCCTGCAATACCTGAGCATTGTTGTCGTACCCTAGTCTGTCTAAGCAAATGTGTTTCCCAGTTCCCAGTGTTTCCCGTTCCTGCTACCTGTAACCTGTATCCCGTGCTATCCTGGTCATGTACTGTATATATGCTGTATACCACGCCTGTTTTGCTACACCACGCCTGGAGCCTGCCTGCTGCCTAGTCCCAGCCGAGCCTGTCTTGCTACAGTCTGAGCTACCACAGGTACACTATACGAACTATAGACTGTGTCCTGTTGGCCAGCTGCTATACCGTCAAGGCGGAACGGCCCAGTGGGTCCACGTACCCAACGTGACTATATATATATATATATATATATATATATATATATACACGGAACCCAATCATATCTATAATATGTCTAGGTGCCAAAAACCCTCACCACTCAATCCTATATAGAGGGTATTTGTGTAAAAGGCCAATATATGGCTCATGGTAACAACCACAAATGAACTCAGGTTGTGTGTACAATCATCGGATGCAATTCCACATATGATGGAGTCAACATTATTCAAAGATTAAAAAAATATAGATTCCTATCTCCCTACTTGATAGTGTTAATTCCACTCTCATAGCCATGAATATACCAAAAGGCATTAGTGTTAAGTGATCACACAATTGACATATATAGAAAAATATATCTATAGGACTCAAATATCAATGTATACTTTTTATTAAGAATAAAGACAGTTATCATTAGCCGGTTTCATTTCTGGTGAGCCCATCCATCTTTCACAATAGTGTGGTCTGTGAATAAACAGAAATGTGAAAGTTAAAAATAGTACTAAACTTTATTTAAAAAAACGACATAATAAAATCAAAACCTGCACTGAGGCTGTCTTAGAACGGAACAGAGAACATACGTAGAGTAGCATTTAGAAAACATTACCTAAAGGGAAATTGACATTCAGACCCTGTGGTTTAAGAGCGTTCAGCCTATGGATCCATTGCAACTCTCGGGACTTAAGCAGTCTAATTACCTGTTACCACCCCGTCGTAGCGGGGGAATGTGGTCTATTATCCAGAATCTAAGGTCACTTTCACTATGTTTAAGATCAGTGAAGTGCTTCGAGACTGTGAGATCCAGCCTCTTCTTTTGTATTGTGTAACGATGTTGGTTAAGACGTACAGTGGGTGACGTGGGCACTGAAATACATATACCACAAACGTTGTATCACATGTAAGGAAATGGTTGATCAAAAATTGTTGACCCGTTTTTGGATGTTTTAAAAGGTTCCCTTTCGTCATAAGTGTGTAGTTCGTGCAACTAAGACATAGGAAACAGCCTTTTTTGGGGGGATGTAAATGAGTTTGGTAACTACCCTTAGTGGGGCCCATATGTAACTTCACCAACTTATCCCTAAGGTTCGGCTGTCTTCGATATGAAAACATAGGCATTTGTTGGAACTCATCCACAGTTTGGAGACATCTGCCAAGCATAGTCTAGTGTTTCCGAATGATGTCACTGGTTTGATTACTCATTTGTGAAGAGGTAGAAATGAAGGGAATACGTTTATCACGACATTTTAAATCTTTACTTTTCAGAAGGTTAACTCTAGGAACCAAATCCACCCTATGCCTGTGCTAATTTAATAAATGACTAGGATAACCTCTAGCCTTAAATTTTTCAATCATCCCATCCTGGCCATGTTCAAGCCTATCAGGTTTATTAATTATTCTTTTGGTCCGTAATAACTGGCTGACTGGTAGAGATTTTATCAGACTTCTAGGGTGTGAACTATCGTAACGCAATAGGTTGTTCCTATCGGTCGATTTAACAAAAAGGTCTGTTGAGAAAGCTGTACCATCTAATTCAACTAGTACGTCCAAGAACTGTAATGTGGTTTTAGAACTAACCAATGTAAATTTCACCGTCTGGTCTATAGAATTAAGGAAATTGTGGAATTCAATAAGTTCTGTTGATCCCCCCATCCAAACGAGGAAGACATCATCTATGTACCGCCACCACCTCAGCACATGCCGAAAGTTGTGGGATACATAGACGAGGTCCTCCTCGAGAGTACGCATATAAATATGCGCATATGTCTGTGCTATGTTTGAACCCATTGCGGTTTCTTGGCGCTGAACAAAAAACTGATCACGAAAAAGATTTAGCCAACATTTTCGCCACAGCCCTCAGGCCGCCATCATGTTGAATCGATGAATAGAGATATATTACATCAAAAGAGGCCAAGATAACCTCACTACCTTCTGTCAATTCCAACCCCTGTAGTTTAACCAAAAAACTGTGGTATCCTGAACAGTGGCGGATTAAGTAGACCATAGGTCCTGGGCTGTTCCACAAACTTGGCCCCCCCTCCACACTGCCGCTCTGCCGTGTCTATAGTGAACACCACCTTTTTGTGTGAGCATTGACAAATGGTTGTTTAGATTCCCCTTGTCAAAGGGCTGTGTCCCTACTTACTGACAGTCTCCAACCATCCCTAACGGTATCACACTGTGTAGGGACACTTCCTCTTCACAATGGGAATGGTAACACGCATTTGTCTATTAGTCCTGGGTACACAGAGATATGTAGAATACAAGGATTACCTGCAACAGACATGACAGGAGAGGTGACAGATCCTCTATAGATCCAGTGACTCACAATTGACGTCTTCTCTGATGGGAGCCGTTTTCTTTTCTTCTCCATCTGACGCAGACCGTTATGGCGACTTCTCCTGATGAGACATCTTTGCCCATCACTTCTGATGCCATTTCCAGCCTTTATAGTTACACACAAATTTAGACACCAAGGCCTAGAACCATACATTAAAGGGATTGTTCGGGCACGGACCGTTTTTTATACTGATGACCGATCGATGTGCCCGGACATCCCCTTTTACTCAGACTAATAAATTTGGACCCCAGACTAGATCATAGAATACATACAGACCCCAGACCTTCTAAACTATTGCAGTCAACAGACCAGACCCCCCTAAACAAATACAGACCCCAGAACAAGCACCCTGAATAAATAGAGACCTCAGACCGGACCCCTAAATACAGACCCCAGACCTGACCCCCTACACTAATAATGACACCAGACCTGACTCCCTTAATACAGACCCCAGACCGGACCCCCTAAACTAATACAGACCCCTAAATAAAGACCCCTAAACTAATACAGACCCCTAAATACAGACCCCATAAATTAATACAGACCCATAGACTAGACCCCTAAATACGGACCCCAGACCAAACCCCCTAAATACAGACACCAGACCTCAAACTAATACAGACCCCCTAAATACAGACCAAAGACCTGACCCCTACACTAATAATGACCAAAAGACCTGACTCCCTTAAGTAATACAGACCCCAGACCAGACCCTCTATTCTAATACAGACCCCAGACCAGACCCCTAAATACAGACCCCTAAACGAATACTGACCCTGGAACAGGCCCCCTAAATAGACCCTATAAACTAATACAGACCCCAGACCAGACCCCCTAAATGCAGACCCCTTAACTAATACAGACCCTAGAACAGGCCCCCTAAATAGACCCTATACACTAATACAGACCACAGACCAAACCTCCTAAATACATACCCCAGATCTCAAACTAATAAAGAACCCCTAAATACCAACCCCAGACCCCTTAAACTAACACAAACCCCTAAATATACAGACCCTAAACCCCTTAAACTGATACAGACCCCAGTCCAGACCCCTTAAACTAATACAGACACCAAACCTCCTAAATACAGTCCCCAAACCAGACCCCCTAAATATAGTCAGTAAAACATATACAAGAAAAATTGGTCCGCTCACCACCAGGGCCGGACTGGGAATGAAATTCAGCCCTGGCATTTGATAGAACACAGGCCCACTTGCGATGTGGTGAATGTGAAATATGTTTGTCACCTTGTGATTATCTATATTCATATACAGTTATTAAATCATACCATTATACCAGATGAAATATTACCTACATACTGTTACTGAATAATACCGCCACAACATAACCATATAGTGACTGACTAATAACCCCATACTGTTACTGTATAATAATTATAATAACTATAATAAGACCAATATTACCAATAATAATACATTATAAGGTCCAAATAATACCGCCACACCATAACCACATAGTGACTGAATAATACCGCCACACCATAACCCCATAGTGAATGCATACCACCACCATACTGTTACTGGATAATACCACATCATAACCACATAGTGACTGAATACGCTATACTATTACTGAATAATACCTCCTTTCCATAACCACATAGTGACTGAATAATACCCCCATACTGTTACTGAATAATACCTCCACACCGTAACCACATAGTGACTGAATAATACCCTCATACTATTACTGAATAATACCTCCACACCATAACCACATAGTGACTGAATAATACCCCCATACTGTTACTGAATAATACCACCACACCATAACCACATAGTGACTGAATAATACCCCCATACTGTTACTAAATAATACTGCCACACCATAACCACATAGTGACTGAATAATGCCCCCATACTGTTACTGAATAATACCACCACACCATAACCACATAGTGACTGAATAATACCCCCATACTGTTACTGAATAATACCACCACACCATAACCACATAGTGACTGAATAATACCCCCATACTGCTACTGAATTAGGGATGTCACAATACCAGGATTTGGACTTCGATAACAATACTTTGTGTAGTATTGCGCAGTCGACTGCGCTATTGGTCGCGTCAAAAACAACGGAACCCTGTCACAACGGTGACAAGCGGAAACCTTTAGCAACGTTTACGTCACCATGGAGATCAAAGGCGAGGGAAGTAAAAGCTGAGGTTTCAGTTTGCCGTTCCGTTGAGGGGTTATCCGACGGAAACCTCAGATGGAAGGGCATCAGTGATGTGAACACAGCCTAACACATATGGTAGGCTTAGATACAGGGCTCATGTGCAGGTGTGATACTGTTTGTTGGACCCTGTATCTAAGCCTAAGGTAGGCTTAGATACAGGGTCCAGCAGACAGTAATCTTATACAGTATAAGCTGGGGCCCTGTATCTAAGGCTACCACATGGTAGGCTTAAAAGGGGTTGTCCAGACACTAAACATTGATGCTCTATCCTCAAGGATAGGCCATCAATAGCTGATGGGTTTGGGTCCGACTCCCGGGACCCCGCCAATCAGCTGTTTTGAAGGGGGTGCCGTGCTCGTACGAGTGCTGCTTCCCCTTAATTTCCCTTACTTGCTCACACTGTGAATCGTTGACACGTCTGTGTCAGCATTTCATAGTGTGAGAAAGTGTCCAGAATGAAGGGGAAGTGGCGCTCGTATGAGCACGGCTCCAGCAGAGTGGTATAGTACTTATCCTCCTCTCCGGCCGCAGGCCCGGATCTTGTGCACAGCGCATAGTGTTGTGACGTCATGCGCTGCGCACAGCGCTGTGACGTCAGGACCGCCGCTGTGCTCCGGAACCAGGAAGGTAAGTACTGTCAGTTACTATAGTAACGGGGGTCCGTGTAGTTTATTACATAGGCCCCAGTTACTATAGTAACTTTCGATGTGGTGCGGGGGGCGACCGATATAGTTACGCCACTGCCCCCACACCATAACCACAGAGTGACTGAATAATACCCCCATACTGTTACTGAATAAAAACCATTATACAAAGACCAATATTACCACCATGTAGTGACCATATAGTTGTCCAGTCCCTAAAAATTGATGGCATATCCTCAGGAAAGGCCATCAATAGCTAATGGGTCGAGGTCTCACTCCCGGGACCCGCGCCGATCAGCTGTTTTGAAGGGGCTGCAGCTCTCGTACGAGTGCTGTTTCCCCTTCATTTCTTTCATGCTCTCTGTGAATCGCTGACATGGATGTAGCGGCGATTCACAGTACAGTATTGCAGCCTTCTCTCATTGAAGCGAATGGGAGAAGGCGGCTGTAATACTGTGAATCGCCGCTACATCCATGTCAGCGATTCACAGAGAGCAAGTAGAAATGAAGGAGAAACAGCACTGGTATGAGCGCTGCAGCCACTTCAAAACTGCTGATATATATATGTATCTCTGTGGAATTATGCTGCTGCTGCTGCTGCTCAAGGTCCTGCGGTCATGTGACCAGCAGGTCTCTAAGCAGTAGTAAGAACTTCAGAGATAAGGTCATGTGACCTTATGTCTAAAGGTCCTTTTGCAGGACATACACAATGCAGTTTCGTTGCGTTTTTTGCTGCGATTCACGGCAAAATCACTGCAAAAACGCGACAAAACTACAATGTACTTTGGACGGCCATGGGCCCCCCTGGGAGCCTCGGGCCCCGGGCAGCCGCCCAAAACGCCCTATGATAATCCGCCATTGATCCTGAATGTACGTTTGGGCATCAGTAGCAAAACGTCTGAGAGATCTATCTAGAAATATAGCTATATAAAATCGAGTCCGTACCTGAGACAATTGGTCATCCTGGGGGTTAATCAATGTTTTGTGAATCTTTTGTAGTATATATAATACTGGAGTTTTAGGATGTTCTACTATCAAAAACTTTTTTAATTCGTCATCTATCAGACCACCACTGTTAGCTTCATTGAGAATCTCTGTAATCAATTTTAAGATACCAAATTTGGGATCATAAGGAATTGGCGTATAGATATTAATGTCAAGAAGTTGTCGATTAAACTCTCATATGTACATATAAGTATCCATGATGACAGTTGCTTCGCCTTTGTTCGCAAGCTTTATAGTCACACTATCATCATGGATAAGTTCATTAATTGCCGACATTTCATCACTGGTCATATTGGCATATTTAAGTCTTATACCATCATACATTGATCTCAAATTCCCAACATCATTCCTGTAGGTATTCACAAATGCATCGATGAACAGTACAGTAGACGGAGGTACAAAAGAACTCCTATTGGATAAACCAAAGTCCTTCAGTTGTAGCTCCGTATCCCTAGGTTTGGATGTAAATACATTGTTAGAAAACCAAGCTTTAAGTTTAAGACTTCTAAAGAATTGATGTACATCTGTCTCCACACGAAACCAGTCTACCTTGTATCATGCCCATGGCCGCGGGCCGTCAGGCTCGTTCACCTTCTGACGCCCGCAGCCATGGAACTGTGAGCGATTGTCCCCGTCTGCTCCTCAGGAGATGACAGCGCTCACTTCTGCTTCTCCCGGCCGGGTCTCGTAGGGCCAGCGCGCGCACCTGAAGTTAAGTACAAAATTGGCCCATGAGCACTCTGGACTATAAGAGGGACCCAGCCCCTTCCTGCCATGCCTGAGCCTTGTTGTCGTTACCCTAGTCTGTCTATGCAAATGGGCTCCTAAGTGTTTCCCAGTTCCCAGTGTTTCCCGTTCCTGCTACCTGTAACCTGTATCCCGTGCTATCCTGGTCAAGTGCCGTGATGAGCTGAAGTCGTGCTGTGCTGAGTACCACACCTGTCCTGTTACACCACGCCTGGCGCCTGCCTGCTGGCTGCCTGCTGCCTAGACCCAGCCGAGTCTGTCTTGCTACTGTCTGAGCTACCACAGGTACACTATACGAAGTATAGACTGTGACCTGTGTCCTGTTGGCCAGCTGCCATACCGTCAAGGTGGTACGGCCCAGTGGGTCCCCATACCCAATGTGACAGTAGGCTCAGGCTGTGGACCCCACTGGTCAATCCAAGACCGTGATGACGTCATTAGAGATGCGGGCGGATATGCTAGACCTCCGTTCTCGACAGGACCAACTCTTCCAGACCTTGAACATTATTGCACGTCGGCTGGAGGTGCAAGCTGCTCCTACTACACCTCCTGCCAGCACTGATCTTCCGATGGAGACGCGACCACCTGCTGTGGATTTTTTAACCAGTGCCAGATCCACTTTAGCCTGTATGCAAGGGCAGTTTTGTCTGACGGCACAAGGGTCACTTTCATCGTCTCTCTCATCACTGGCAGGGCCCTTGCATGGGCGAAGCCTACCTGGGAGAGACAAGGACCAGAGACCCGTGACTTCCAGGGGTTCCTACTTACATTTCGTACAGTGTTTGAGGAGCCTGGACAAGTCTAGTCTGCAGCCGCCTCCTTGTTGAACCTACGCCAGGGAGACACCTCCGTGGGTGAGTACGCCATCCATTTCCGCAGCCTGGCGGGAGAACTGTTGTGGAACAATCAGGCACTGGTGGCTACATTCTGGCAGGGACTGTCTTCTAAGATTAAGAACGAGCTTGCAGCCCGAGATCTGCCATCTACCCTGGATGACCTCATCCTTCTGGCCACCCGGATTGATATAAGGATTCGAGAAAGGCTCCAGGAGGCTCATCGGGATGGAGGACTCCCCAGTCTGGTACCTACTTTGCGGCAACCCCGACTGTCCTCTGATGCTGATCCTCTTAAGGAGTCTGTGAGGATGGACCAGGCTAAGCTTTCTACCCAGGAGAAACAACGCAGACGCACCTCGGGACTCTGTCTATATTTCGGCCTCGGAGGCTATCTTGTTGTCACGAAGCGGGTTAGTGGACCCACTAACGTAGCAGGGAGGCAGCTGGCCAAACAACAGGAAACCCCAGCAATACAATGTCCCGCACAAGGGTACCTGGATAGTCCGGACAGTGGCCGCAGCTCTGGCACTGATGGAGATGGGTGCAGCAGGTAACGCCAAACGTGCGGATGACACAGGTGCCGCAGGTTGCGCCAGACATGGCGGATTCCTCTGGACGTGGCAGATGACACAGGACGTGGCGGATTCCTCCGGACGTGGCAGATGACACAGGACGTGGCGGATTCCTCCGGACGTGGCAGATGACACAGGACGTGGCAGACTCAATACTAAAGGCACAACACGGGAAACAGGAACAGGAACAAGGCACAGGTAACAACTGGAACGGGAAACACTAAGGGACCATTTGCAAGACAGACTGGGAAAACTAACAACGCTCAGGCAAGGATCAGAAGGCCTGAGGCCTTCTTACAAACCAGGAAATCATGGCAGTTGATGATGATGACGATTTTCTAAGTGCGCGCGCTGGCCCTTTAAGGCCAGGCATGAGTGTGCGCGCGCACCCTACGGGACACAGCAGAACAGAGCGGAAGTGAGCGCTGGCGTCTCCTAGGAAGGAAATGGGGACCAGCGCTCACGGATTCATGGCTGCGGGCGTTGGGAGGTGAGTAAACCTGACAGCCCGCGGCCATGGACGCTACACTTGTGAGTCTGTGTTCCCAAAAGCCGCAACGCTTAGGGTTGGTGGGAGAGACAACCCTGGGTAAAGAGGGACTTTCGTCTAAATTGTCCATTCCCGTGACCATAGTGTCCGGAAAGAAAACGCATCGGGTCTTTGCGTATCTGGACCCTGGATCCGCTGCTAATTTCATTCGTAGAGACCTGGTGGATCTTCTCCAAATTGCCCACTACCCCTCTGGAGAGGCCTGGTACGAATTTGTTCGGCTCAGCTTCCTCTGCCTCGGTCACTGGCAGGATTGCCTGGTCATTATTCTGCATTTTCGGCTGTCTTCAGCAAGAAAGAGGTCGGAGACACTGCCCCCAAACCGGGTGTATGACTGTCCTATCGACCTAGTTCCAGGTGCATCCCTTCCTCGTGGTAGGGTATATCCTCTCTCCTTGCCAGAGACTCTGTCCATGTCCGCCTATGTTAAAGAGAACTTGGAGAGGGGCTTCATACGGAAGTCGACCTCCCCGGCAGGAGCCGGGTTCTTCTTCGTCAAGAAAAAGGATGGTTCTCTGCGACCTTGCATTGACTACCGGGTCTCAACCAGATCGCGGTGAAAAATAGATATCCGTTGCCATTGATCTCTGAACTGTTTGATCGCATACGTGTGGCCAAGATTTTTTCTAAACTAGACCTGCATGGGGCTTACAACCTAATCCGGATTCGCCGGGGTGATGAATGAAAGTCGGCATTTAACACCCGTGACGGACACTATGAATATCTAGTAATGCCCTTCGGCCTGTGTAATGCTCCCGCAGTCTTCCAAGATTTCGTTAATGACATGTTCCGTGACCTCCTCTATGTTTGTGTTGTGGTCAATCTTGATGACATCTTGATTTTTTCTCCAGATCCTATGACTAATCAGAGACATGTCCGTCCATCCGTTTGTTTCGGTTAAGGGAGAACCACCTGTACGCCAAATTTGAGCAGTGCGTGTTTGAGAAAGATGCTCTACCCTTCCTGGGCTACATCATCTCGAATCAAGGCCTCAAGATGGATCCTGAAAAGGTAAAGTCCGCCCTGGAATGGCCACGCCCTCAAGGCTTGAGGGCCATTCAGCGCTTCTTGGGATTCGCCAATTTCTACAGACAATTCATTCCAAACTTCTCACTGACATCTCCTATCTCTAACCTCACCAAGAAAGGCATGAAAGCCAAGGTGTGGACTCCAGAAGCAGAGACTGCATTTAATAGCCTGAAGAGTGCCTTCACCTCAGCCTCTATCCTCCATCATCCAGATGTTTCTTGACAGTTCTCGTTGGAGGTGGACGCCTCCTGTCGGTGCTGGTGCATTCCTGTTCCAGAGAGGTTCCAAGGGCAAGTCAATGGTATGTGGCTATTACTCTAAGCTCTTCTCTTCCGCAGAACGCAACTAATCGATTGGGAATCGGGAGTTAGTGGCCATCATATTGGCTCTGGAGAAGTGGAGACATCTATTAGAGAGCGCAGTTCATCCCATCTTGATATTTACGGACCACAAGAACCTCACTTATCTCCAGACGGCCCAACGACTGAATCCCTGTCAGGCCAGGTGGTTGCTGTACTACCGTCCATCCGACAAGAATGTAAGGGCCGATGCCTTGTCCAGGTCGTTCGAGACAGAGGACACTATGGAGTCTCCACAGAATATCATTAACCCGTCTTGCACTATCTCTGTCAATCCTCTGCAAGTTAGAGACATTCCCCCAGGGAGGACTTTTGTGCGCCTAGCTGACAGAATAAGAATCCTCCGCTGGGGACACAGTTCCAAATTGGCAGGTCACGCGGGTGTCCGTAAGACCCGAGACCTGATTGCTCATCAGTTCTGGTGGCCCACGCTGCCCAAAGACATCACAGACTTTGTCTCCTCCTGCACAGTGTGCACAGCAAATAAAGTTGCCCACTCCAAACCGGTGGGCCTGCTCCAGCCGATGCCTGTGCCCGATGCCCCCTGGCAACATATTGCTATGGACTTTGTCACGGACCAGCCTCTCTCTGTTGGTTGCAGTATGGTCTGGGTGGTGGTGGACCGATTTTCCAAGATGGCTCATTTCGTTCCACTGACCGGCCTACCGTCCGCTTCTCGACTGGCGAATCTCTTCGTCCAACACATCTTCCGTCTGCATGGCTGTTCACCTCAAAGTTCTGGAGATGCTTCTGCATACTCCTCGGTGTGAAGTTGGACTTTTCCTTTGCCTACCAACCCCAGTCCAATGGTCAAGTCGAGAGAATAAATCTAATTATGGAGAACTATCTATGACACTTTATCTCCAGGCAGCATGATGACTGGGTGCAGCTGCTTCCTTGGTGTAACGTCTGACTTACACTCTGATGGCCACGGCCATGGACGTGTGAGTTCTCGGCGGCATCTACCTCCTGAGAGACGTCGGCACTCAGTTCCTGGTTCAGAGACTGTCTCCCGCAGGGCGCGCACGCCCACGCGTGCATGTCCTTAAAGGGCCAGTGTGTGCACAATTGCAGGAAATCTTCAATCAGCCCAGAATGCTGCTGGACTATAAAAAGGGCTCTGCTCTCTTGACATTGCCTGAGTGTTGTTGTGTACCTAATATTTGTCTTGCAAATGGTATCCTAGTGTTTTCCAGTTCCCAGTGTTACCCGTTCCTGCTGCCTGTACCCTGTATCCCGTGCTACCGTGCCTCTGTGCCGTCTAGAGTTGAAATCGAGTTGTGTCTTCCGCTGCATCTACTGCGTCACACCCGCCGGGTGTCTGTTTACTGCCGGAGCCTAACCTTCAGCCTGAATCACCGCTACTGTCTACATTGCCTCAGGTACCCTTTCTAGACTATAGACTTTGTATTGTACCTGTTTGGTCAATTCAAGGGCCTGTCACCCTGCCAAGCCATGCAGGCGGACCTGTAGGATCTGCGAGCACGATAGGATCAACTTCTTGTGGCAGTAGACTCCAAGGGACAACAGCTAGGGGCGCTAGCTGCTTCCTTCTCTGCTCCTATTCAAGCTCCTCCGATTGATCCTCCGGCTACACCTCCTGGCAGCTCCGGTTATGATCCTCGGTTCTCGCTGCCATTGCTGCCTGGTTTCCATGGAGACGCAAGTACGTGCAGGGAATTTCTTAAAGGACGGGTGTCGCGAAAATTTATTTTTTTATATAATATTGCTTTTATTTATTTGTGTGTTTGTGTTTTACTTTTTTCTTTTTTCTAACTTTTACTTCACTATGGGGGCTGCCATTTTGTTTTTCATCTCTGTATGTGTCGATTAACGACACATACTGAGATGGAATACGGCAGCTACAGTGCATAGGGCACAATGAACGGGAGCCGTTCCATTGACTCTGCTCTCTGGCTCTGTACTGCGCAGACGCAGGTTAGAGTCACACAGCAGATCAGCTGTTTGCAGGGAGATAGCAGGCGCCATACTGAAGACCAGCTGCACTGCAGGTAAGATGTGTGTCTCTGTCTGTCCCACTCTCTATCTCACAGACCCCCGCTCTCGTGACCCCCGACGGGCCCCCACCCCTAGCGCCCCCCCCCCCAATGGCCCCCCTCCTGACGCCCCCCCCGATGGCCCCCCCCTGACGGCCCCCCCCTGTATGAAGGACACATGATGCAACTGTACAGGGAAAGCCCTGAACGGTAAATCTCTCTAGTTGTGCTGAGACTATTTGGGGATGTGACTAATGAACCTCTCAGTCTCAGCACAACTAGAGAGATTTACCGTTCAGGGGTCTGGGAAAGCTGGGTGACCACCATTACCCCTCCTACTGGAGTGTGAGAGGTTCATTAGTCACATCCCCAAACACACTCCAGTAGGAAGGGTAATGGTGGTCACCCAGCTTTCCCAGACCCCTGAACGATAAATCTCTCTAGTTGTGCTGAGACTGAGAGGTTCATTAGTCACATCCCCAAACAGTCTCAGCACAACTAGAGAGATTTACCGTTCAGGGGTCTGGGAAAGCTGGGTGACCACCATTACCCCTCCTACTGGAGTGTTGGAGGTTCATTAGTCACATCCCCAAACACACTCCAGTAGGAAGGGTAATGGTGGTCACCCAGCTTTCCCAGACCCCTGAACGATAAATCTCTCTAGTTGTGCTGAGACTGAGAGGTTCATTAGTCACATCCCCAAACAGTCTCAGCACAACTAGAGAGATTTACCGTTCAGGGGTCTGGGAAAGCTGGGTGACCACCATTACTCCTCCTACTGGAGTGTGAGAAGTTCATTAGTCACATCCCTAAACACACTCCAGTAGGAGGGGTAATGGTGGTCACCCAGCTTTCCCAGAAGCAGATATAACCAGGAAAGGGCTGGATGGACGGGCTGAGGGTGCACAGGGTTTTTGGTGACCCCCTCTGTCATGTGATCGGACCTAGGTTACCGGTTCATCAGACGGGGTTCATGTGGCTATAAATCTGTCCATAACAAGAGACAGTGCACTCAGGACAAGCCCTGCCCTCATGCTGTAGTTGTATGGTTCTGTCTGCAGTGATGGCGGTGGGTGGCTCTGACACCCGCCTACCCCATCGGGTAATCTCAGGACAGAAGGAGTGTCCGGATTTGAGACACAGCGCCGCACCTGTCCTCAGGTTGTGTCTGGTATTGCAGTTCACCTCCATTGAAGTGAATAGGACAGAGCTGTAATACCACACACGACCTGAGGACAGGTGCGGCGCCATGTTTTCCTGGACGACCCCTTTAAGACTTTTCCCGTGTGTGTGTGTGGCAGAGCGGAGTGTGCACGGGCGCCGCTGATACTTCATAGCCGCTTATCAGCTGTTTTGAAGAATCAGCGGCGAGCACCCCCCCCACACACACACAAATCCCCCCAAACACGCAAAATCAAGTGTAATCAAGCGTTTTTTAATGCGATTTTTTGCACGCAAAAAAAAAACGTATCAAATACACGGCGTGTGAACCGGTCAACTGAAAAGTCATTCACTTCACTTTCATCATTCTAAGGGCTCATTTACACGAGCGTGTTATACGTCCGTGCGACGCACGTGATTTTCAAGCGCGTCGCAGGAACCTATATTAGTCTATGGGGCCGTGTAGACAGTCCGTGTTTTTTGCGCATCGTGAGTCCGCTGCGTAAAAGTCACGACATGTCTGTTCTTTGAGCGTTTTTCGCACATCACGCACCCATTGAAGTCAGTGGGTGCGTGAAAACCACGCATGTCGCACGGAAGCACTTCCATGGGACGCGCGTGATTTCGCACAACAGCAGTGAAAAGGATGAATGAAAACAGAAAAGCACCACGTGCTTTTCTGTTTACAAATATCCCGACGGAGTGTCATAATGATGGCGGCTGCGCGAAAATCACGTAGCCGCGCATCATACGGGGCTGACACACGGAGCTGTTAAGTGCCTTTTGCGCAGGCAAAACGCCGTGTTTTTTGCGTGCGCAGAACGCACACGCTCGTGTAAACCCGGCCTAAGGCTG
Source organism: Rhinoderma darwinii (assembly GCF_050947455.1). NCBI lineage: Eukaryota > Metazoa > Chordata > Amphibia > Anura > Rhinodermatidae > Rhinoderma > Rhinoderma darwinii. The sequence continues at coordinate 221,184,987 of NC_134687.1, forward strand.
GATTCACACGAGCGTGTGCTTTTTGCGCACGCAAAAAATGCGGCGTTTTGCCTGCGCAAAAGCCACTTAACAGCTCCGTGTGTCATCACCGTATGATGCGAGGCTGCGTGATTTTCGCGCAGCCGCCATCATTATGACACTCCGTTTGGATGTTTGTAAACAGAAAAGCACGTGGTGCTTTTCTGTTTTCATTCATCCTTTTCACCGCTGTTGCGCGAATCAGGCGCGTCCCACGGAACTGCTTCCGTGTGACATGCGTGGTTTTCACGTACCCATTGACTTGGGTGCGTGATGCGCGAAAAACGCTCAAAGAACGGACATGTCGTGATTTTCACGCAGCGGACTCACGATGCATGAAAATCACGCACCTGTCTGCACTGCCCCATAGACTAACATAGGTCTGTGCAACGCGCGTTGCACGGACGTATATCCCGTTCGTTTGAATAAGCCCTAAGGGTAAGGCCACACACAATGTTTACAGCTGAAAAATCGGAAGCAGAACGCCTACAAGCATCTACCCATTGGTTTCAATGGGAAATACGGCGTTCTGTTCCGACAGGGCGTTTTTTACGTGGTCGTTTTCCAAAACCGGTACGTAAAAAGACGCCCACCAAAATGAAGTGCGCATCACTTCTTGGGACGTTTTTGGAGCCAATTTTCATTGACTTTATAGAAAAACAGCTCCAAAAACGGGCGTTAAAAAAACGCGAGTTTGATTAAAAAATGGCTGAAAATCATGAGCTGTTTTCCATTTGTTTAGTCAGCGTGTGAACATACCCTTAGCCTTTTGGTGTGTCCTATAACACACCCAAAATGGCTGCCGGACACTGCTTAGCAATTTGAAGACACCTTTTCCTGGCTTGTGGGAGGGGGGTGAGATTCCCTCCCACATTTACAGCAGCTGTGAGTCAGGTTGCTTTGCCTTATTCACCTTGCTGTAATTCTGGGAAGTGCTCCCCCTGGTGGCCAACATAGGAAAACATGTCAAATTATTATTTGATTTTTAATACTTTCCACCATATGGAAGAAAAAAAAAAATACAGCAAAAAACGTAAAAAAATATAATAGAAATAAGTAACGACACTTAAAAAAAAAGGTTTAATTCGCGACACAGTCCCTTTAACCAGTGTCACATCCACTTCACCCTGCACGCCAGAGTATTTCCCTCAGACGGAGCAAGGATCGCCTTCATTATTTCATTACTTGCCGGCAAGGCCCTGGCGTGGGCAAACCCAATCTGGGAACGACAGGGACCCGAGACTTCCAGGGGTTTGTGCGGTTATTCCGTACGATGTTCGAGGAGCCTGGACGAGTCTCGTCGGCAGCCACTGCTATGCTGAACCTTCGCCAGGAGGACGCCTCCGTAAGCGAATACACCATCCAGTTCCGGACCCTGGCAGGAGAACTGTCCTGGAACAATGAGGCATTGGTAGCTTCCTTCTGGCATGGCCTGTCGTCTGAGATCAAGGAAGAACTTGCTGCTTGGGATCTGCCATCTATCTTGGATGACCTGATTCTACTTGCTACTCGAGTGGACATAAGGCTCAGAGAGAGATCTCAAAAAGTTTGACAAGAGAGACGGCTTCCTAGACTGGCGCCCAACTTCCAGCAACCCCTCTTGCCTTCTTCTACTGCTCCACGGAAGGTTTCCAATGCAGGTGGATCGGCTTAAACTGTCAGTTCAGGAGAAACAGCACAGGCGCACCTCTGGACTGTGGACTATATTGCGGCCTCACTGGCCATGTCATGCGTCTGTGTCCCCAGAAGCCAAAAAACCCAACGCCTAGGGATGGTTGGAGAGACAACCCTGGGAGATACAGCATTTAATAGAGAAATCTCCTCCAAACTGTTTATTCCTGTGACCATCGTCGCTGGCAAGAAGCCCCATCCGGTCTCTGCCTACCTGGACTCTGGCTCTGCAGCCAATTTCATCTGCCAAGACCTTGTGGATCTGCTTCATTTGCCCACTGTTCTGCTGGAAAGGCCGTTGATCGTTGCCTCGGTAGATTGACTGCCGCTGCCTGACCCAATTTTATCTGTGACCAAGCCGTTGAGGCTTCAAGTGGGAGCCCTTCACTCTGAGCTTATCTCCTTGTTTTCCTGCCCATGGCCATCAACCCTGTGCTGCTGGGTTTGCCTTGGCTCCTTCTACACGCCCCTGTCCTGGATTGGAACTCCGGAGAAGTTCTCCAGTGGGGTCCCAAGTGTATCAACTGCTGTCTGGGGCATAGCCATCCGCCTCAGTCTTCTCCGCATCAGTCATTGGCAGGGTTGCCTCCTTGTTACTCTCTGTTCTCAGATGTCTTCGACAATAAGGAAGCAGAGACGTTGCCACCACATCGAGCATATAATTGTCTTATCGATTTGGTTCCTGATTCATCCCCTCCTCGCGGTAGAGTATACCCTCTCTCCTTACCTGAAACCCAGTCTATATCGGCCTAAATTAATGAGAATCTGGAGAGGGGCTTCATACATAAATCCTCATCCCCGGTCGGAGCCGGGTTTCTCTTTGTCAAGAAAAAAGATGGATCCCTCTGACCCTGCATTGACTACTGGGGCCTCAACCAGATCACGGTGAAGAACAGATACCCATTGCCTTTGATTTCTGAACTGTTTGAGCGCATACGAGGGGAATATTTTTTTTCTAAACTAGACCTGCGGGGTGCCTACCATCTAATCCGGATTCGTCAGGGTGACGAGTGGAAGCCTGCATTATTATTTTTTTATAATTAGATATTTTTTTATTTTTCAGAAAGAATAAAACATACATGGTATCAATGCAGTACAGAGTATAAGTCATAACAGGGGCAGTATGAAGGTATAACATGGTGAATACCAAAAATAACATACATTCTACAATGGGCATCCTAGAAGAAATCAGTCATGTTGAAAAAGATTCCCAACAAAGAACATGTGATATGGTAATATGTGGATCCCACATTTCCCTATCATCTAGGCAGACTCTGCATTCAGAAAAGTAATAAAATAAAGAAATAAAAAGAAACACAGCGAACATAGAAAACATATACGACAAGACAATAGAAGGGGGAGGGAAGGAAGCAAAGAGATATCAAAGAGATATCCTGGCTTGATCTGAGTACATCATTAAGAAATTAGAACCAGTAATATGTGGCTCAGGGCGGTCTAGATGAATCATATACATCCCATGGTGACCAGACATCATGAAAGCGTACCAGGTGATTGTTCAAGGAGGCTGTCAAAGATTCCATTCTTCTAACCTCTCTTATTCTAGAATACAAATCTGTCATTGTAGGGGGACTAGTTCTCTTCCATTGAGCCGCTATGAGACACTTAGCGGCAGTAAGCACATGTAGTAGTAGTAGTCTAGAGGATACTTTTCGGAGGCCTTTTGGCGGTACATTAAGAAGAAAAGTTAGAGCTGTCAAGGGTACATGGACCCCTAACAGTGCATGGACTAAACCTGCAACCTCCCTCCAGAAGGGGCGAATCAATCGGCAGTCCCAAAAGATATGAGGAAGTGTCCCCCTATCACTGCGGCATCTCCAACATCTATCCGAAACGAGAGGGTATATGCGATGGAGTAAGTCCGGAGTATGGTACCAATACATCAGAATTTTATATTGGTTCTCCCTGTAGGCGGCACAAAGAGAGGACTTCGCAGCTTGCGACCATATAATTTGCCACAGCGACAGGGGGACCTCCCTATCCAAATAGGTCTCCCATTTAATCATATAGCTATGTTTGGGATTCTTATTACCCCCTGAAGAGGAGAGAATACTGTATATTTCAGAGATTAGGCCACTAGTAGAGGTAATAGTCTTGCAGAGAATTTCAAAGGGTGTAGGTTTAGAGAAACTACAATCACCAGGAAGGGAATTGGCGTAGTGGGTTATCTGTAGATAATTGAAGTATGTATTGGGAGGTAGGTTATACTTAGACTGCAATGTTGAGAACGGTAAAAGAGTTCTCGAGCACGGATCCATGATGTCCGCAAAATAAAATAAGCCAGCTCGTGACCATGGTTTAGTCATCCTCGCAGTGAGTCCGTCAGGCAAGGGCGGGTTAAATAAGAAAGAGGTCATTGGTGATTTGGGAGAGGACAAGGGATATAAGGCGTTAGCCAGCTTCCATATGTTCTTAGTGAACAACATGGGACCCAGTAGGGGCTTCGGCCAAGCGTCCACAGTCCTAGACCAAAACAGCGAATTCGGGTGAGTAGGAGCGATCCACAGCTTCTCAATCTCAGCCCATTTATTATATGCCCGCATCGAAGTCCAACCAGGAATTCTACGGAGATGTACAGCCAAGTAGTATCGATATACATCAGGGACAGCTAGGTCGCCCGATGTAGTGGTAGAAAGTAGGACTGATTTTGGGATTCTGTGGCGTTTACCTGCCCAAATATATTTCAAGAGAGCTGATTGAAACCTATGAATTTCGCTACGTGGTATAGGCACCGGGAGGGTCTCCAAGAGATACAGATACTTTGGTAGCATAGTCATTTTGATTGCAGATACTCTGCCGAAGAAGGACAGGGGAGGGAAGACCATCTAGACAATAGTGTATTCATTTCCTGGAAGAAGGGGGAAAAGTTACGTTTATACAAGGAGGCGTGTGATCGGGTGATCTGGACACCTAAATATTTAATCGCCTCATCTTTCCATGTGTAGTTAAAGGCTGTTTGTAGGGTCGAAGTAAGCTGTGTGGAAATATTAAGTGGTAGGGCTTCTGTCTTAGAGTTATTAAGCTTGTATCCCGAGTGAAGGCTATATTCATCCAAGACTGCGTGTAAGTTCGGCAAAGTAATTTGTGGATTGCGCAGAGTCAGGAGGACATCATCAGCAAATAGAGAAATCTTAAATTCCCGATCCCGCACTAAAAAGCCCTGAATATCCGGATTACTCCTGATATGGGCTGCTAGAGGTTATATGCATAGCACATAAAGAAGGGGGGAGAGAGGGCAACCCTGACGAGTTCCATTGGAAATATTAAATCGTTGGGAAGTCGCATGTGGTAACTTAACTACTGCATTAGGAGAGGTATATAACGAGTGTAGGGCGGTAAGAAAGGGACCGGAGATGCCTACTGTTTTTAGTGTGGCAAAGAGGAAGGACCAGTCCAATCGGTCAAAGGCTTTTTCAGAGTCCAGGCTAAGGAGTAAGCCAGGAGAGTCAGTTTTATTGAGGACATCCACCAAATCAATGTTACGTCTAGTGTTGTCACCTGCTTGTCTATGCATGACAAAACCCACCTGATCCTTATGAATCAAGCCAGGGAGCAACATGCCGAGTCTATTGGCCATAATCTTGGTAAAGATTTTGAGGTCTGCATTTAACAAAGAAATTGGCCGATAGTTGGAACAATCAGACTGGTCCTTCCCTGGTTTGGGAATAACAGTAATAAAGGAATGAAGCATGGAAGGGGGGATGCCAGCCCCCGACAGGAAGGAGTTAAAGAGGGCTACTAAATGTGAAGTTAGTGAATCTTGAAAGATCTTATAATAAAGGTATGAGAAACCATCAGGTCCTGGGGATTTTCCATTAGGTAGGTCTTGTATAGTATTCTGCAATTCCTCCTCGGTAATGGGGGCATTGAGCATAAGGGCATCATCAGAGGTGATAGTGGGAAGAGGGCAGGACTTTAAATAGTCCGTTAAATGCTGGGCACGTGTGGATGGGTCTGTAGGGAGTTGGGATTTAAGAGAGTATAACTTTGAGTAATATTGGTGAAACATGTCCGCTTGTTGATTAGGATCGTAGATCAATCGACCTCTTGCATCCCGGAGAGCAGACGGGGTCGATTGAGCTTTTTTGTCTCGTAATTGAGCCGCAAGTAAAGAATGTGCCATGTTCCCTCTCTCGTAATATCTTTGTTTAGTATATAAGAGCATCTTTTCCACTTTAGCAATAGAGAGATCTTTTAATTTTCCCCGTGTGGCAATGATTAGTCGGAGAGTGGACGTCGAGGGAGGGACATTTTACGCTCTAGTTTAGTGAGGGTCGTCGTTAGATCTAAGCGCTGTTGGGTTTTGTCCCGCTTGATGTGAGAAGAGAGGGAAATACAGTGCCCTCTGAGAACCGCCTTGTGCGCCGCCCATATTGTGGATAATGAAGGGACCGAATCCTTGTTAAGAGCAAAAAAGGAATCAATGTGTGTTTTAAGTGTCTCCCTATGTTCTGGGGATTTAATCAAACGTTCATTCAACCTCCAGTGACATATCCAGGTAGTTCGTAGGTGAGGATGCAGATCCAACATAATTGGAGCATGGTCAAGACCAAGTAATAGAACCGACGTCTGCCGATGAGGTTGAGCGAAGTCCTGGTATATTGCCAAGAAATAGATCAATCCGGGTATGAGTCCTATGTGGGTGTGAGTAAAAGGTGTATTGTTTAGCTGATGGATTTGAGATTCGCCATAAATCATAAAGGTTATATTTACGAATTAATCGACGAAATGCCGATGTGCGTCGATGTAATTCCAAGGGTGGAGAAGGGGAACTAAGCGAGTGTCTATCCATGACATCTGAGAAGGGGAGGTTAAAGTCACCACCTATAAACAAAGTGATAGGCGGTAAACGTGATATCTTAGCAAAAACTCTCTCCAAAAAGGGGATTTATAACGTATTTGGAGCATATAGGTTGCATAAGGTGATCGGAACACCTTTCAGGGTCCCTGCGAGGATGACATATCTCCCTTGTAGGTCAACAATAGATCTTGTAACTTGTAATGGACAATCCCTTGATATTAAAATAGCGACACCAGCCCTCTTCTTATTTTGAACAGCTGTATATGCAATGGGAAAATAAGGCAGTGCAAATTTGAAAGACCCAGAACTGTCATGGTGCGTCTCTTGTAGGAAGGCGATATCTGCTCTCAAGTGCTTCAGCTCTCGGAGTGCAAGGCGCCTCTTAACGTTAGAGTTTAAGCCCTTAACATTCAAGGATACTATACGTGCCATGACAATTCCATAAGCAGGGGAACAAGTATGAACAACAAACCCAGAGGGTCCACCAACCTGTATGTAGAGTGTAGTGTCAGGAAGAGGAGTCGCCATAGCCTTGTTATATTCTCAGTCCACAATCCAGACCTCCTATTTAAGAAAGAAAGGTGAAGGAAAGAGGGGAAGGGATGGGGGAGACAAAGACAGACGAGCACAGACAAAAAATACAATAGATAGCAATTTTGCATTATGAAGTCGGTTAAACGACAATGAATGGAATCTAGGTTCCATATGAAGACTATCATAATAATGAAATTCTCACACGCATGTGATAGTGTAACCACTAGATGCATCAGATGCACTAGGAGGGTATAGTGTCTCCATAAGGGAGAAGAACCACTGGGAGCCAAATCTATCAGCAACACAGCCATCAACCCCAATAGCTGGGATGAACAAATCTTGTACAATCTTATAGTAATGAAACTCTGCTACAGCCTATAGGAAAGAAAACAGGTCAGAAAGAACATTCTTTTACATAGAGTGAACTTTCAGTGCGGTCTAAGCATGTAAACATGCAAAGAAGAGTATGAGCCTCCTTAACAAATACGTTAATGTTGAAATGGTGGTTTGGGTCCGCGGTCAAACATGGAACCTCGTGGAATAGCAGATTTCCTCTGTGAAGAAACTTTTTGCCAAACAGGTGGTGGTGGGGGTGGAGGCGGAGAGAGTTCCCATTCGGTCAGTTTCAGGACCGGAATGCCCAGAATATCCCAAAAAGCCCGGACATCAGACGATGTTCTGAGAACCGCTGAGCGGCCATCTCGTCTGGCTGTGAGACTGAACGGGAATCCCCATCGGTATAAAATATTATTTTCTCGTAGTGTGGAAAGTAAAGGGCGTAGTTGTCTACACCTGTGTAACGTGATCCATGATAGATCAGGTAGCAGTTGGACATTGGAACCCTTGTATTGAAGAGAACGGTGAGCTCTAGCTTTATTCATAATGGTTTCCTTCAGCTCATAATCAGTCACACAGCAGATAATATCTTGAGGTAAAGGCGAGGCTCCTTTAGGTCTTAGAGCTCTGTGAGCCCTATCTAACTTGATAGCATGGTCGGTGGGGGCATCCAGAACATTATTGAAAATGGTCGCCAGTACTTCCTTCAGATTTTCATCTTGAGTAGCTTCGGGCACACCCCGAACTCTAATATTATGTCTTCTACCTCTGTTATCTAGATCTTCCAGGTGCTTTTGATCATCAGAAAGAGCAGTATGTTGTGCCACTACTGTGGTTTGCAGCCGAGATGCATATTGGCGGGTACAATCATGGTCGTCCTCTAACGACTCCATTCTGTGGGAGATTTTCTGTATGTCTTGTTGGACTGTTGCAATAGCCGCATTGCAGGTGTCTTTCACCTCCGCAATAAGCGATTTAAAATCTTCTTAAGTAGGAAGCTGTCTTAAAAAAGACTGCCAGTCATGGCGTTTGGGAGTGGGACTCTCAGAATCAGATGATGAGAGCCATGGTTGCGGGTCTGCGTCATGAGCACATGGCGGCAAATGATCTGAGATAGAGAGAGTCTCCATCTCAGGGTCTCTCCCTGACCTGCCCATGTCCCTAGGGCGTTTAGATGTATAAATGTCATTCCTGCGAGGTATCTGAGGCTTGGGGGATATTAGAAATTCTCTAGCTTGTACCGATAATTCACTGACCTGAAGATTCTGTCGCGGGGAGGAGGGTGATCCCACATAATGTGTTGTTTCCGACTCCGCTTCAGCCCCATGTGAAGTAGAGGCTGGTATAGAAGATGGCGGCAAGCCATCTCCGTTCCCCTCACGAGGATCCATCTCAGGGTGATGTGTTTCTCTGACTGCCAGCGGCTGCAAATTAGCCTGGTCTTGTTCGTCTAGGTCCGACGGACATCTGGAGGACTGTGACGCTTCATCTTGTGAGGGTGCAGGCAATGGCGCGTGTCCCATCGGCAGGTCTGAGAAGAATGCATCCAAGGTGCCACCCCTCGGGGTTCCATAGGATGCCAGTTTAGTCTCTGGCTTCTTGGCAGACCGTCTCACCATCATAGGTATGTCATGGGAGACTACAACGAGTATAAACCGCTTCGTTAAGGCCGGTGATCAGAGGAGCTCCTTACTGTGCGACTTACTCCATCGGCTTCCGGGAACGCCCTCGGAAGACTGCATTTAATACACGTGATGGGCACTACGAATACCTGGTCATGCCCTTCGGCCTGTGTAACGTCCCCGCGGTGTTTCAAGAATTTGTCAATTACATTTTTCCTGATCTCCTCTATGTCTCTGTTGTGGTGTATCTTGATGATCAAGAATAAATATTGGGATGCACTCCTCAATTGATTAGTGTGGTGCTAGTAGGGAAGGGACGAAATCCCACAATATGAAGAAAATTTGAACCCCAGGACACACAAAAGTACAAAAAGGATCAAGATGCAAAATATTTGAGTTCTATTGCGACATAAATGGCAATATTGTAGTAGTGAGCGACTTGATAGGACGATCCACGGCCTTTGTCATTATCGCCAAAATAATGAAAAAATATATTTTTTAACATAATAGCAATATAACAAGTTAATATATAATTAACAAATGAAAATTTCTACAAAAAATAATAATAGTCATGTACAGATGAACATATACAGTGAAGGAAATAAGTATTTGATCCCTTGCTGATTTTGTAAGTTTGCCCACTGTCAAAGACATGAACAGTCTAGAATTTTTAGGCTAAGTTAATTTTACCAGTGAGAGATAGATTATATAAAAAAAAAACAAAACAGAAAATCACATTGTCAAAATTATATATATTTATTTGCATTGTGCACAGGGAAATAAGTATTTGATCCCTTTGGCAAACAAGACTTAATACTTGGTGGCAAAACCCTTGTTGGCAAGCACATCAGTCAGACATTTTTAGTAGTTGATGATGAGGTTTGCACACATGTTAGATGGAATTTTGGCCCACTCCTCTTTGCAGATCATCTGTAAATCATTAAGATTTCGAGGCTGTCGCTTGGCAACGCGGATCTTCAGCTCCCTCCATAAGTTTTCGATGGGATTAAGGTCTCGAGACTGGCTAGGCCACTCCATGACCTTAATGTGCTTCTTTTTGAGCCACTCCTTTGTTGCCTTGGCTGTATGTTTCGGGTCATTGTCGTGCTGGAAGACCCAGCCACGAGCCATTTTTAATGTCCTGGTGGAGGGAAGGAGGTTGTCACTCAGGATTTGACGGTACATGGCTCCATCCATTCTCCCATTGATGCGGTGAAGTAGTCCTGTGCCCTTAGCAGAGAAACACCCCCAAAACATAATGTTTCCACCTCCATGCTTGACAGTGGGGACGGTGTTCTTTGGGTCATAGGCAGCATTTCTCTTCCTCCAAAAACGGTGAGTTGAGTTAATGCCAAAGAGCTCCATTTTAGTCTCATCTGACCACAGCACCTTCTCCCAATCACTCTCAGAATCATCCAGATGTTCATTTTCAAACTTCAGACGGGCCTGTACATGTGCCTTCTTGAGCAGGGGGACCTTGCGGGCACTGCAGGATTTTTATCCATTACGGCATAATGTGTTACCAATGGTTTTCTTGGTGACTGTGGTCCCAGCTGCCTTGAGATCATTAACAAGTTCCCCCGTGTAGTTTTCGGCTGAGCTCTCACCTTCCTCAGGATCAAGGATACCCCACGAGGTGAGATTTTGCATGGAGCCCCAGATCGATATCGATTGACAGTCATTTTGTATGTCTTCCATTTTCTTACTAGTGCACCAACAGTTGTCTCCTTCTCACCCAGCGTCTTACTTATGGTTTTGTAGCCCATTCCAGCCTTGTGCAGGTCTATGATCTTGTCCCTGACATCCTTAGAAAGCTCTTTGGTCTTGCCCATGTTGTAGAGGTTAGAGTCAGACTGATTAATTGAGTCTGTGGACAGGAGTATTTTATACAGGTGACCATTTAAGACAGCTGTCTTTAATGCAGGCACCAAGTTGATTTGGAGCGTGTAACTGTTCTGGAGGAGGCTGAACTCTTAATGGTTGGTACGGGATCAAATACTTATTTCTCTGTGCACAATGCAAATAAATATATATAATTTTGACAATGTGATTTTCTTTTTTTTTTTATATATAATCTATCTCTCACTGGTAAAATTAACCTAGCCTAAAAATTCTAGACTGTTCATGACTTTGACAGTGGGCAAACTTACAAAATCAGCAAGGGATCAAATACTTATTTCCTCCACTGTAGATGATATCATCTTTTCTTGTTGGTACAGTATCAGCATCTATCACCTAAGGTGTTTCAAAGAGAATACACCGCGTTCCAAATTATTATGCACATTGGATTTAAGTGTCATAAACATTTAATTATTAGTTTTTCAATTAAACTCATGGATGGTATTGTGTCTTAGGGCTCTTTGGATCATTGTAATCAATCTCAGACACCTGTGATAATTAGTTTGCCAGGTGTGCCCAATCAAAGGTAAATTACTTAGGAAGGACATTCCACATTATTAAGCAGGCCACAGGTTTCAAGCAATATGGGAAAGAAAAAGGATCTCTCTGCTGCCGAAAAGCGTGAAATAGTGCAATACCTTGGACAAGGTGTGAAAACATTGGATATTTCAAGAAAACTTAAGCGTGATCATCGTACTGTGAAAAGATTTGTGGCTGATTCAGAGCACAAACAGGTTCGTTCAGATAAAGGCATAATGAGGAAGGTTTCTGCGAGACAAATTAATAGGATTAGGAGAGCAGCTGCTAAAATGCCATTGCAAAGAAGCAAACAGGTATTTGAAGCCGCTGGTGCCTCTGGAGTCCCGCGAACCTCAAGGTGTAGGATCCTCCAGAGATTTGCAAGTCTGCATAAAGCTATTATTCGGCCACCCCTAAACAATGCTCACAAGCAGAAACGGTTGCAGTGGGCTCAGAAATACATGAAGACTAATTTTCAAACCGTGTTGTTTACTGATGAGTGTCGTACAAACCTGGATGGTTCCAGATGGATGGAGTAGTGAATGGTTGGTAAATGGCCACCATGTCCCAACAAGGCTTTGACGTCAGCAAGGAGGTGACGGAGTCATGTTTTGGGCTGGAATCATGGGGAGAGAGCTGGTAGGCCCCTTTAGGGTCTCTGACGGTGTGAAAATGACCTCTGCAAAGTACGTAGAGTTTATGACTGACCACTTTCTTCCGTGGTACAAAAAGAAGAACCGTGCCTTCCGTAGCAAAATTATCTTCATGCATGACAATGCACCATCTCATGCTGCTAAGAATATCTCTGTGTCATTGGCTGCTATGGGCATAAAAGGAGAGAAACTCATGGTGTGGCCCCCTGATCCCCTGACCTCAACCCTATTGAGAACCTTTGGAGCATCCTCAAGCAAAATATCTAGGAGGGTGGGAGGCAGTTCATATCAAAACAGAAGCTCTGGGAGGCTATTCTGACATCCTGCAAAGATATTCAAGCAGAAACTGATATCAAAGAAGGGGTCCTATGTTAACATGTAACTTGGCCTGTTAAGTTTTTTTTGATTGAAAGAGCTTTTGATTTCTGTAAATATGATCTCCTGATGCTGCAAATGCAACAAATTACCATTTTAGTTCTCTTTACAACATTTAAAATGTTTTGATCTCTGTTGTGCATAATAATTTGAAACCGTGCGTTTTGAGTTTTTTACTTCTAAAAAAAAATCTGTTATCATTAGGAGATTTGTTCAATAACATTCGTATTATACTCCAACGGTTGATGGCTTGAAGATTATACTGACTGTCATTTGCATCGACTATTTAGGAAAATCAGCGAAAAATAACATTTGCATAATAATTTGGAATGCGGTGTAATGTATCAGGAGATAATATAGCGATATTAAGTACAATTAACATGAATATATTGGTCACATGTGTATATTTCATTAGTGGCTGAGTAGCTGGAATCGGAATAGCAATATACTCTAATGGAGCAGAAAGAGGAGAGAATCCTCATGGTAATAGACCATCCACAAAATACCGGGGAGTAATAGATTAGAGTAAAGAAAACAAAAGAAACAGAGAACAAGAAAAGCTGAGAAGAAAGGAAAACAAAACAAGACAAAACAAAAGAAAACAGGAAGAGCTGTACCTGATTATTAGTGTCACTTGTATGGGATGTCCGCCGGATCTGCCGTGTGTATCTGGAACATGTGAGTATCGCCAGTGTTTATATGTGAGGCACCGGAAGTACATCAGTGTCGAGTGGCGGAAGTGAAGTCATCGGCGCTGTGATTGCCGGTATCAGAGTGGGATGAAGATAGAACGCTAAGTATGATGTAAATGTATGTGTTGTGTTAATGATCACGTCCATATGTGTTGGAATAGCCATAGGGTAAGTATGGAACAAATAAAATCAAGAAATTACATGGTTTATCTCGATGACATTTTGATTTTTTCCCCCAGATCCTGTAACTCATCAGAGGCATGTCCGCTAGGTTTTGCTTCAATTAAGGGAGAATCATCTTTATGCCAAGCTGGAGAAGTGCGTGTTTGAAAAAAAAGTCTCTACCCTTCCTTGGCTATATCATCTCCGATCAGGGCCTCAAAATGGACCCTGAGAAGGTAAAGGCTGTCCTGGAATGGCCACGCCCCCAAGGCTTAAGGGCCATACACCGCTTCCTGGGGTTCGCCAACTGCTATCGGCTGTTCATTCCCAATTTCTCTTCATTAACAGCTCCCATCTCTACCATCACCAAAAAGTGCATGAATGCCAAGGTGTGGACTCCGGAAGCAGAAGCCACGTTCAAAACCTTAAAAAAGGCCTTCACGTCAGCCTCTATTCTTCATCACCCTGATGTATCCCTACAGTTTTCGTTAGAGGTGGACACTTCCTCTGTTGGTGCTGGTGAACTTTTGTTCCAGAGAGGTTCGAAAGGCAAGACTGTGGTATGTGGCTACTATTCTAAGCTGTTTTCTCCCGCAGAGTGCAACTACTCGATTGGGGATTGGGAGTTACTGGCCATCAAGCTTGCCCTGCAGTAGTGGAGACACCTACTAGAAGGCGCAGCTCATCCTATTCTGGTCTTCAAGGACCACAAGAACTGGGCCTATCTTCAGACGGCTCAACGGCTGAATCCTCGTCAAGCCAGGTGGTCGTTGTTCTTTGCTAGGTTCTGGTTCGAACTCCACTACCGACCTGCCGACAAGAATGTGAGGGCCAATGCCTTGTCTATGTTGTTTGAGACAGAGGACACTGTGGAGTCCCCACAGATATATTATTGATCCTTCCTGCATCTTCTCTGTCAACCCTCTGCAAGTTAGAGACATTCCTCTGGGAAGGACTTTTGTACGTCTGACAGACAGAGGAAGAATCCTTCACTGGGGTCACAGTTCGAAGCTGGCAGGTCACGCGGGTGCCAGGAAGACCCGAGACCTAATTGCCCATCAGTTCTGGTGGCCCACGATGCCCAAAGACGTCATGGACTTGGTCTCCTCCTGTACGGTATGCGCAGCAAATAAAGTTGCCCACTCCAGACCAGCTGGTCTGCTCCAACCACTGCATGATGACTGGGTACAGCTGCTCCCGTTGGCTGAGTTCTCCTATAATAACCATACTAGTGAGCCCACCACCTCCAGTCCGTTCTTCTTCTACTGCGGCCAACATCCTCGAATACCTCTTCCTGTCTCTATTATGTCCCAGGTGCCTGCAGCTGACTCTACCTTCAGGGACTTTCTGCGGATATGGCAACAGACCCAATCTTCTATTCTGCTGGCGGTGGACCGCATGAAGAGAAAGGCAGACACTAGAAGACGAGAGCCTCCCCAGTTTCTTCTAGGTATGAAGGTCTGGCGGTCTTCCAGGAATATCCGTTTGAGGGTGTCCTCTTGCAAATTTGCTCCCAGGTTCCTCTGACCTTTCGAGATTCTGCTACAAATTAACCCTGTGTCTTACAAGCTTTGGCTGCCTCCTACTCTCAAGATCCCCCCTGAGAGACGCTGCCACTCACTTCCTGGTTCAGAGACTGTCCCCCGCAGGGCGCGCGTGCGCCCGCGCGTGCATGTCCATAAAGGGCCAGTGTGCGCACAATTGTAGGAAATCTGCAATCAGCCCAGAATGCTGCTGGACTATAAAAAGAGCTCTACCCTCTTGACATTGCCTGAGCGTTGTTGTGTACCTAAAGTTTGTCTTGCAAATGGTCTCCTAGTGTTGTCCAGTTCCCAGTGTTACCCGTTCCTGTTGCCTGTACCCTGTATCCCGTGCTACTGTGACTCTATGCCGTCTAGAGTTGAAGTCAAGTTGTGTCTTCCGCTGCATCTACTGTGTCACACCCGCCGGGTGTTGTCTACTACCTCCTCCGATGGGGACACAGTTCCAAATTGGCAGGTCACGCGGGTGCCACAGACGTTGTCTCCTCCTGCACGGTGTGCGCAGCAAATAAAGTTGCCCACTCCAAACCGTTAAGCCTGCTCCAGCCGCTGCCTGTGCCCGATGCCCCCTGGCAACATATTGCTATGGACTTTGTCACGGACCTGCCTCGCACTGCTGGATGCAGTACGGTCTGGGTGGTGGTGGACCGATTCTCCGAGATCGCTCATTTTGTTCCACTCACCGGCCTACCTTCTGCTTCCCGACTGGCCAATCTCTTCATCCAACACATTTTCCGTCTGCACGGCTTGCCTCTGCATATTGTGTCGGATCGGGGGGTTCAGTTCACCTCAAAGTTCTGGAGAGCCCTCTGCGGACTCCTCGGTGTGAAGTTGGACTTTTCTTCAGCCTACCATCCCCAGTCCAATGGTCAAGTCGAGAGACTAAATTAGATTATGGAGAGCTATCTACAACACTTTATTTCCAGGCAGCATGATGACTGGGTGCAACTGCTTTCTTGGGCTGAGTTCTCCTACAACAACCACACTAGTGAGTCCACCGCCTCCAGCCAATTCTTCATTATCTACGGCCAACACCCACGAATACCTCTCCCTGTTTCCACTACGTCCCAGGTACATGCAGCTGACTCTACATTCAGGGACACTCTACAAATCTGGTAGCAGACCCGATCTTCTGTTCTGCTGGCTGTCGACCTCATGAAAAGAAAGGCAGACACAAGAAGACGAGAGCCTCCCCAGTTTCTTCCAGGCACTAAGGTATAGCTGTCCTCTAAGAATATCCGGCTGAGGGTGCCATCGTACAAGTTTGCTCCCAGGTTCCTTGGACCCTTCGAGATTTTGCAACAAATCAACCCTGTCTCTCACAAATTTCGGCTGCCTCCTACCCTCAAGATCCCCAACTCCTTCCATGTCTCCCTTCTGAAACCTGTGGTCCTGAACCGCTACTCCAAGATTCCTAGTCCTGCAGCGGCTCCCTGCGGTTCAACAGATACTTTTAAGGTTAAGAAGATCCTGGACACCAAGAGAGTGGGTGAAAGACCCTTTTATTTGGTGGATTGGAGGGGGTTTGGTCCTGAAGAGAGGTCCTGGGAGCCAGAGGAGAACCTCAATGCTCCTACCCTTCTGAAGAAGTTTCTCTCTCGCTCTGGCCCCAAGAGGAGGGGGCGTAAAAGGGGGATACTGTCATGCCCATGGCTGCGGGCCGTCAGGCTCACTCACCTTCTGATGGACACAGCCATGGATCTGTGAGTGAAGGCCCCCATCTCCTCCTCAGGAGACGCCAGCGCCCACTTCCGATTCTCTCGGCCGGGTCCCGTAGGGTGCGCGCGCTCATGCCCTCTGTTAAAGTGCTAGCGTGAGCACCTGAGTTAAAGTACCAAATTAGCCCATGAGCACCCTGGACTGTAAGAAGGGTTCTGCCCCTTTCTGCATTGCCTGAGCTTTGCTGTTGTTACCCTAGTGTGTCTTTGCAAATGGTCTCCTTAGCGTTTTCCAGTTCCCAGTGTTTCCCGTTCCTGCTACCTGTAACCTGTATCCTGTGCTATCCTGGTCCAGGTGCTGTATTGAGTTGGAGTCATGCTGAGCTGAGTACCATGCCTGTCCTGCTACACCACGCCTGGTGCCTGCCTGCTGCCTAGTCCCAGCCGAGCCTGTCTTGCTACTGTCTGAGCTACCACAGGTACACCTATACGAACTATAGACTGTGACCTGTGTCCTGTTGGCCAGCTGCCATACCGTCAAGGCGGTATGGCCCAGTGGGTCCACGTACCCAACGTGACACAACCATAGTGTTGCGCACATGATTTAAACAGGAATAATAGTTAATTCCATAGAAGAAAGAGGTAAGAACTTAAAGGTAGAGTCCCCTATAGATATTCAAGTGCGGTGAAACAAACAACCACATCAGTAATATGCTGGGAAGTAGGGAAAACGAGTCCCAAATATGGGACACCAAGTTACACGTTTGAAGCTAAATAATGTCTTACCCATTTAGTGTGGTGAAGGTATGCCAGATAAGCGCCCCGACGTGCATTTCGCATAAAATAGTTTTCTCAAGGGGTAACTTTAAGTTGTTCATATGAAGTTTAAATACCAGACTGACAGTATCAGCTGATCTTTGGTAGACCAATGAGAGTCGAACTCAAAGGCGCATGCTCGTGACCTACGATCGCGCGAGAACACAAACTAGGATGCAGAAAGCCACCGCGCATGCGCCGCCCCCCGTATGTAACGGGGCGGACGTGCAGAACGCCAGCCGCGACAACTGAGCCGTGAACCCCGCAAGATAGGTCACAGAGCATGCGCACTCACGAGAACATATAGGTAATCGGTCCTCGTAGCAAAGAAGGGGGAGTGGGGGTTTAAATGTGTTTTTACGATCCTTCAAAAAAGAAGGAAATGGACATAATACCATACCTCTTTCTTCCATGTATATAAAATAAAAGAAGCGTTCTGCATCCTGGGTTTGTGTTCTCGAGTGATCGTAGCGCACGCGCCTTTGACTTGGACTCTCATTGGTCTACCAAAGATCAGCTGATACTGTCAGTCTGGTATTTAAACTTTCTATGAACAACTTAAAGTTACCCCTTTAGAAAGCTATTTTACGTGAAACGCACGTCAGGGCGCTCGTCTGGCATACCTTCACCACACTAAATGGGTAAGACATTATTTAGCTACAAATGTGTGACTTGGTTTCTCAAAATTGGGACTTGTTTTCCCTACTTCCCAGCATCTTACTGATGTGGGTGTTTGTTTCACCGCACTTGCATATCTATAGGTGACTCTACCTTTAAAGGCATTGTGTTGCCAGAAAAACATGTTTTTTTTTTTTAAATTAAACATTTAGTGTGTGGGTGATTAAACATTGTTCAAATTTTTGTTATTTTTTTCACGAGTCAGGAAATATTATAAATTAATTCTAATTTATAATACTACCCATTTTTGGTCACTAGATGGAGCTATTCCCAAAATTGCAGCATTGCAACATTGGGTTAAAAGCCCTCGCTCTAGTGAGCTCTCAGCATCCCCCCCTCCTTTATCCTGGCTAGTGCCGGGATAAACGAGGGGTTTGAACGGTGTAACCTCCTACACTGTGTGTCGGCATTTTTTGAGCTAACACACAGTGTAGTAGGTTTACATACAGTAGTAAACACACACAAACACGAACATACATTGAAATCTCTTACCTGCTCCTGCCGCCGCGGCTCCCTCCGGCCCGTCCGCTCCGTTTGCTGCCGCTGGTCCAAGTGCACAAATCCGTAAGCCGCGACCGGAAGTAGTAATATTACTGTCCGGCCGTGACTTCCGGTCCACAGGAAAATGGCGCCGGACGGCGCCAATTTCGAATTGGACTGTGTGGGAGCGGCGCATGCGCAGTTCCCACACAGACGCCGTACACGGAAGTCAATGGGATGGGAGCCGTTCGCAGTCCCTATGGGACTGTGGCTGCCGTATTCCATGTCTGTATGTGTCGTTAATCGACACAGACAGAAATGGAACAAAAAATGGCAGCCCCCATAGGGAAGAAAAAGTGTAAAAATAAGAAAAAGTAAAACACAAACACACAAATGAATATAAACGTTTTTAATAAAGCACTAACATCTTTAACATATAAAAAAATAATTTGTGATGACACTGTTCCTTTAAGTTCTTACCTCTTTCTTCTATGGAATGAACTATTATTCCTGTTTAAATCATGTGCGCAACACTATGGTTGGTTGTAAAGCGTTTATACCATGAAAGCAATTGTATGTCTGCTCAGTATCTTATATGACATAAGCATTTAAATACCTTTATACTTTGAGATCTTGTGGTGTAGTTTTAACTGTATCGCTGCAGACCGTTATTTCTGTTTGGATCTTTTGTGTTTTACCATGTGTTTTAGCTTTTTGCTACTATAAAGATTTTTCTATTTTCAATAGTGCATGACTCCCTGTTCTCTTGTTTTTCTATGTATACACCGCATTCCAAATTATTATGCAAATGTTATTTTTCGCTGATTTTCCTAAATAGTCGATGCAAATGACAGTCAGTATAATCTTCAAGCCATCAACCGTTGGAGTATAATGCAAATTTTATTGAACAAATCTCCTAATGATAACAGATTTGTTTTTAGAAGTAAAAAACTCAAAATGCACTGTTTCAAATTATTATGCACAACAGAGATCAAAACATTTTAAAGGTTGTAAAGAGAACTAAAATGTTAATTTGCAGCATCAGGAGGTCATATTTGCAGAAATCAAAAGCTCTTTCAATCAAAAAAAACTTAACAGGCCAAGTTACATGTTAACATAGGACCCCTTCTTTGATATCACCTTCACAATTCTTGCATCCATTGAATTTGTGAGTATTTAGACAGTTTCTGCTTGAATATCTTTGCAGGATGTCAGAATAGCCTCCCAGAGCTTCTGTTTTGATGTGAACTGCCTCCCACCCTCATAGATATTTTGCTTGAGGATGCTCCAAAGGTTCTCATTAGGGTTGAGGTCAGGGGAACATGGGGGCCACACCATGAGTTTCTCTCCTTTTATGCCCATAGCAGCCAATGACACAGAGGTATTCTTTGCAGCATGAGATGGTGCATTGTCATGCATGAAGATAATTTTGCTACGGAAGGCACGGTTCTTTTTGTACCACGGAAGAAAGTGGTCAGTCATAAACTCTACGTACTTTGCAGAGGTCATTTTCACACCGTCAGGGACCCTAAAGGGGCCTACCAGCTCTCTCCCCATGATTCCAGCCCAAAACATGACTCCACCACCTCCTTGCTGACGTCGCAGCCTTGTTGGGACATGGGGGCCATTCACCAACCATCCACTACTCCATCCATCTGGACCATCCAGGGATGCACGGCACTCATCAGTAAACAACACAGTTTGAAAATTAGTCTTCATGTATTTCTGAGCCCACTGCAACCGTTTCTGCTTGTGAGCATTGTTTAGGGGTGGCCGAATAATAGCTTTATGCACACTTGCAAACCTCTGGAGTAACCTACACCTTGAGGT
The DNA here is from genome assembly GCF_050947455.1 of Rhinoderma darwinii. NCBI lineage: Eukaryota > Metazoa > Chordata > Amphibia > Anura > Rhinodermatidae > Rhinoderma > Rhinoderma darwinii. Next base: position 221,205,290 of record NC_134687.1, read on the forward strand.
TTGCGAGACTCCAGAGGCACCAGCGGCTTCAAATACCTATTTGCTGCTTTGCAATGGCATTTTAGCAGCTGCTCTCCTAATCCTATTCATTTGTCTGGCAGAAACATTCCTCATTATGCCTTTATCTGAACAAACCCGTCTGTGCTCTGATTAAGCCACAAATCTTTTCACAGTACGATCATCACGCTTAAGTTTTATTGAAATATCCAATGTTTTCATACCTTGTCCAAGGTTTTGCACTATTTCACGCTTTTCGGCAGCAGAGAGATCCTTTTTCTTTCCCATATTGCTTGAAACCTGTGGCCTGCTTAATAATGTGGAACTTCCTTCTTAAGTAGTTTTCCTTTGATTGGGCACACCTGGCAAACTAATTATTACAGGTGTCTGAGATTGATTACAATGATCCAAAGAGCCCTAAGACACAATACCATCCATGAGTTTAATTGAAAAACTAATAATTTAATGTTTATGACACTTAAATCCAATGTGCATAATAATTTGGAACACGGTGTATACATATATTATGTTGTAGTTTGTGTTTTTTCCTCTAGATGGCTCTGTTGTATCACATTATATGCTGAAAGTGCAGCAGCTTGTGGCTGAGCCACATGGAGTGCAGTGGGAGCTGCTACACTGAGAGAAAATGGAGTAGGCCTATATCCAGGCTTTGGGAAACTAGTCAATGTATTGAAAGGGTAGAGATAGAGAAGATTTGGCACCTCAAAGGGTGCAGAGAGCAGGAGAACCTCATGGAGTGCAGTGAGCACTGCTGGTGGAGATCCAGTAATCAGGGCAGGCTTGCCTATTGCGCTAGAACAGTGGAAGGCTGGAGGCTGCAGCTTCTGAGGATGGATGCCAGAGGTTGACGCAGGCCAGTCCGATACTAAGGCAGAGACATCTGTGTTGTTAGGTGCAGTAGGAGGCTGGGGTCACAGAGCAGACGGTGAGCTATCAGACTACACATATAGTATAGTACGGAGCGAGGTAGGCCGTGGAGGAGGGTAGTCTGGCGAGTACAATTGGGCCATTGCTGAAGCGCTGCTGGTGGCAGAGTATTTTGCCTTGCTGGAATGGTAACTTTGGGAGAATCTGATGGAGATAGTTAGACCGTGGGTGGGGACCAGGAGAGAATTAGCAGTACTGTGCACAAAGCTAGGAGAAGCTGTAGTAGGCCTAATGGGAAGGTCAGAATGTTCCATGGACAGCTAGGCCTGGAAGGAAGCTTCAGTGGGTTTGTGTGCCCTAGAAGTCTGAAATGTGGCCTGGTAATTGTATTTCTGCAAAGGATGGACCGCTGTATAATCATTGCAGTAGATAGCAGTAGGTGACCCTTGAGAGCAGGTCCCTAGCGTATAGGCTACCTGTATCCTGGCGTAACTGGAAGTGTGGGGGAAGAGAACTGTGTCAAGTCTGGAGACATTCTGGTAGATGTGCCTGTCGGACGACAATGTCCTGTAGTAAATTTTCCTTAGAAGGGTGGGATTGAAACGACTGAGTGGCAAGTCTCTGAAAGTATAAGGCCGGAAGGTCTACAGAGGGGCATAAAGGGCACTAATTGGAGAAAAGTGACTTCTAACCAAAAGGTGAGAGAAGGAGGGCTTTGTGAATTAATACAACCTAGGGGTGATCTCAGAAAAAGAGAAAGAGGCCTGTGGAAAGGAATAGTTTGTGAAAAAGAGTTTATCTGCTAGACTGTTTTAGTAAAGTTTAAGAGATTGTCCTACCTCACAATACAAACAAATATGGCTCCTGTCACTTTTGGAAACACAAAAACACATAAAAATGTGATATCTAAAACAAACATAATTATAAAACGGTCTATGACTTCTGTTTTTATTTATATATGGGAAGACAGTGAATGGAAAGCAGTGTATAGCAATATTATATGGGCACTTTGGTGCCATTATTTACAAATTATGTGACAATATTATTTGAGCATTGTATAGCAAGAAAATTAGGTTTTAGGCGTTGGACTTCCCAATTTATATACCCTATGATCAGAATCCACCGCTATTATCTAGAACATGGAGCTACTACAAAAAGCAGCTCTTGCACTGGCAGATCTGGCACATCCATGCATTACAAAAATTGCACATTCATTTCACTGGTGCTGTGTAACGTTTGATTCTAATGCGGACCAATTGGCCCAGCAATAACCAGTTGCTCATCTTTGGGGGACTAGAGCCGTTACCCACAGAGCAGTTACCCACAGCAACCAATCTTATTTCAGGTTAGAAAATTCAAGAAGTGACCTAATTTGTTGCTATAGGCAATTACTTCACTATTTGTCAGCAAAGGTTACTAGATGTATGATCACATTTACAGTATATATATAATACTATATTTTACAGTTGTGGAGTAAATCGGTTTCATGTGTGTTCTTGAAATCAAGATATTCTGTTGTATATGACTATAAAGATTATAAAAATTTATTAAATACGGGGGCGCTCGCGAGCTGCTAACCAAGATGGCCGCATGCTGAGGTAGCTCCGCGACTCCTGGGCACAACAGCTACAAAAAGCTTATATTCGAGGTGAATCCCTTCGCTCACTTACCCTTCTCCTCCTTCCGGAGGATCTTCTGCCCGGATTGTCCATGGTTCGGAAGAGTGTGGTGGGGCGAAAGGACTTGAAACCACCAGAGTCCTCCGTCCCTGGCCCCCCACCTGAGATTGCAACTTCGCCCGCCATGTCGACCGTCTCTGAAGACGAACTACAGGCCTCGCCTGAGCTCATCGCAGTCTCCCAAGAAGACGGTTCACAGCTACCTGAACCCCAGTTCACCACCAGAGACGCCTCTCTGCTGCAGAAATGTAAACAGCTCTTACAGCAAGAATTGCAACTTATCGCTTCTAAGCTGTCGAGAGATCTTACCCGAGAGATACGCGAACTGGAAGCCAGGACGAACGTCCTGGAAACCAAGATGGACGACACCATTGAAGTTCTGAACGCGCATGATGCCGAATTTGACTCGATGAGAACAGACCTAGATTCTACAATGCTTAGTTTAGAGGACTTCGAGAATCGTGCACGGCGGGGGAACCTCCGGATACGAGGTTTGCCTGAGACCTACGAGGACCTTAATTCTTCCATTACAGCCCTATTCCAAGAGCTGGCACCGGGTCTCCCAATAGACAGGCTGGAGATGGACCGGGTCCATAGGTCGCTCGGCCCTAAGCGTCAAGATGGCAAGCCACGAGATATAGTGGTGAAACTCACCTACTATGCCACCAAAGAAACCCTGTCCCAGAAGGCCAGAGCTGCATCAACCCTTAAGTTTCAGGGCCACAAATACCAGATTTTTGCTGATCTTTCCCCGATCACCATACAGAAACGACGGAATATGAGAAACCTGCTAGCTGTTCTACAAAATCGCCAGATCAGATATTGCTGGGGACATCCCTTTAAGCTCCAATTCTCTCTGGATAACAAATATTATTCGGCAAGCTCGGCAGACGAGCTTAAGCAAATTTTGGTCACCCTGCAGCTTTTACCGGCAGACGCTGACCGCTTGAGTCAACCTTCTCAGGTACGCCGGGACGGGCCGCTGCTACGTCCCATTTGGAACAAGGTACCTCCACGCAGACCGCCTGGGAGAGCTGGAGCCGTTTCTGATCTCCGAGACGATCCCGGCTGATGGATGAGTACTTTTAGCATGTTTCACCCTGTGTATTGGATCACCTGCAGCGGAGACTGATCTATGTTCTGAGGAGTGGGCTGCCATGGCAGCTATGTTTTGCTGTATCTGAAAAGAGTTTGCCGTTTAACTGAATGTAATGTTTATTAATCTGGTACTAACCCTTTCCTCCATTAATGTGGTTGTCATTTTTCTGTCTTGCCGGCCAGACACGCTTTGCCTTGCTTTTTGGCGGCATTGTGTGTATGGCCCGCAGGGGATCAACTTGCGCTATAATTTGATGTTAATGATAAGCCCGGCCCTGCCTTATGCAGACCGGAACGGGGACTTGATTCTTGACCGTGGTGTGGCCTGCCTGTCACTCACCGCCCCAAGGTCAGGGGTGGTGGGTGGCGGGCATGCGGCCCCGCGGCAAGCCACACAGTGCGGTGGGTTATATTCAACTGCACTGAATAACAGCCATGTTTAAACTTTGACCATATGATTGTAAGTGCCTCGGCGTGCCTGGTCCGCAATTTTATTTGGGGCAGAATGTTTTGGGAAATTGTTGTTCTCTTCCCTCTGTCCACACTGCCTGGTTTGTTTTCCCCTCTCTGTCATGACAACGCCTTTGGGTTCGCCTCAACGGATTGCCGTAACCACACCTTTGTGCCCAGGTGTTGGCGACCCCGGATTCTATTAGTAGTACCCCCTGTGCTACTGTCCACCCTTCTTGGCCGATTTTCGGACACTTTCTTTCTCTAGATTTTCAAATGCATATTTGTCTCTATACCCCTTTTTACTTAATCTGTTTCTCCCACCCCTCTCTTTCCGGCCCTTCTTTCCCTTTCCCCCGTCGGTCAGAACTCATTATAAAACTACTAGACCCTACATATGGCTGCCTCTGCCTTAAAAATAATCTCTCATAATGTCCAAGGCTTCAATTCCCCACATAAACGATCGAAGGCATTTCATTTCTATAAAGCCTGTCATGCGGACATTGTCTGTCTCCAGGAAACCAGATTCTCTGTCACCTCCAGACCACAATATCTCAGCGCACATTTCCCTGTTTTCCATGGCGCATATGCTCATGAAAAGCGACGTGGGGTAGTTATTGCCTTCAGAAAGAATCTCCCTTTTCTTTGTAATACGGAAATTCTTGACCCTACTGGTCGTTATGTGATTCTTGTTGGCACTCTATTTGATATAGAAGTGACCTTAGTGGGATATTATGGACCAAATGATTTCCAAACAGGGTTTTTTTCTCACTTATTTAAATTGATAGATGCTAATCGTAAGGGCTTATTAGTGGTCATGGGCGACTCAAATCTGGTAATCAATCCCTCTATAGATAAATCCCCAGCCCCGACCTCACCCACATCTCAAACTCCTTCATCTACGTTTAGCGACATGTTACGCACACATGATCTCCAAGACCTGTGGAGGGAACTCCATCCTAATACAAAAGATTTTACTTTTTACTCCAACCCTCACTCCTCTTTTAGTTGCATTGATCACATATTCACGTCTCAGCGTTCATTACCATTATGCTCCGCTGCAAAGATACTTAGCACACCCTGGTCTGACCATAACCCTGTTGAGGTCTCCTTCTCTTCTCTGGTCCCACGGGGGCTCTCCTTTAATTGGCGCCTAAACGACTCCCTATTGACATCCAAAGACTCATTTGCACAGATTGAAGTAGCCGTTAAGGAATACTTTGACTTAAACGTGGGCTCCACGTCATCGCCGATTATACTATGGGAAGCCCATAAAGCCACCCTGCGGGGGGCTCTCATTAGGATGGGGTCCATTAAAAAGAAAAACAGAGAAAAGAAGATAGCAGATTTATACCGAACGTTAGACCAAAACGAAAATGCTTGGAAACAGACTCCTTCGCTTACTAATAAAGCTTCGGTTGAGGCCACCAAATTAGAACTCGATCTTTTATTACCGGAACAGGCTGAACGTAAACTACGATGGTCCAAACGGCGCTATTACTCGCAAAGCAATAAACCAGGTAAACTTTTAGCTCGCCAGCTGCGAGTTCCCGTGGTGCCAAAAGAACCTATTAGATTGCGGACAGCCTCCGGCACAATAACAGCAGACCCTAATAAGATTGTCTCCCAATTCAAAAATTTCCTTTTCAAATTGTACTCATCCCCCCCACCTTTTGACCCCTTGAAGGCTGAAGGCCTGTTAGCCAATCTGATCTTTCCGGGCATCACCCCCGCCAATCTTGATGCCTTGGAGGCCGAGATATCTGAGACGGAAGTTCAGGCGGCTATCAAGGAGTTAAAACCTTCTAAATATCCTGGTCCAGATGGTTTCTCCCCATTATACTACAAAAAACTTTCCCCGCTCCTAAGCCCGTATTTAACCCAACTCTTTAACACTATCAGAACTGGCACGACCCTTCGGGCACCAACCATGACGGCCCATATTGCAATGATCCCCAAACCTCAAAAGGACGCTCTTCAAATTACTAATTATAGACCAATATCCCTCCTGAACACTGATATAAAAATTTTAGCACAAATTCTGGCGACTAGAGTCAACCGCTTCCTTGACGGGATTATACATGGAGACCAGGCAGGCTTTGTCCCTGGCAGACAAACAAGCGATTGTACCAAGAGAGTTATATCCCTGGTTCATCTGGCACGTAAGAGAAATGTGGCTTCAATGCTCCTTTCGCTCGACATTCAAAAAGCCTTTGATACAATATCCTGGTCTTACATGGATTTTGCCTTGGGGAAGTGGGGTTTTGGTAGCCATTTTATGTCATGGGTGCACGCCCTTTATTCTAACCCTACTGCTAAAGTTATCAGTCTGCTTCCTTTTCTATTGAACGGGCACCAGACAAGGATGCCCTCTATCCCCTATTCTATTTATTCTAGCACTTGAACCCCTAGCTATGATGATTCGCCAAAATCCGAACATCAGGGGTCTGGAGTTAGGGGGTGTGCAACACAAATTGTCCCTCTTCGCTGACGATATGCTACTTATGCTCTCCCAACCCCTTGTCTCCCTTCCTAACTTAATGCAAACTCTATCAGAATTCGCTTCAATCTCTGGACTTGCTATAAACCCCATGAAATCCATCGCATTAAATATTAACCTATCACAACAAACTCTGCACTCATTACAAAGTCATTTCCCCTTTCAGTGGGCCAGACATTCACTGAATTACCTGGGTATTCATTTGACCCCCTCCTACGATCAGCTGTATTCCGCTAACTACCCCTCCCTTATCCGCTCTCTAACATCCTCGATGACATCCTGGCAATCCACCTATCTATCCTGGATGGGGCGCATCTCTGCAGTCAAAATGACCATCCTTCCAAAGCTCCTTTACTTGTTTCAAACCCTGCCAATCAAAGTCCCACCACACATTTTGCGCCTCATTCAGTACCGGATTTCTTCATTTATTTGGAAGGGAGCGCGCCCTAGAATATCCAGGTCTACCCTTTGCTCGCCAAAGGTTGATGGGGGTTTGGGGGTTCCGAATGTTTCCAAATATTACCAAGCAGCTATGATAGCATCCTTAACCAAATTGCAGGTTTCTGCAAATATGCCTTTATGGGTGTACCTGGATATTCCGGCGATGTCGCCAACCCCAATCCAATCACTGCCCTGGTTGCCCCCCTCCCTTCGCTCTCCTCATATTCCCCCCCCCACTTACGCACATTTTAACGGTATGGGACTCTGTCAAATATTCTAGCAGATTGATCTCGCCGCACCTTCCCCTGTGGCATAACCCCCTGTTCTCCCCAGGCGCAGACAATTACCATGCCTTTAAATGGTGGTGGTCAAGTGGTATACTCAGAGTTCATCACCTTCTAACGCCCACTCACTCTCGGATTCTCTCGTTCTGTGAGCTTCAGACCTCTCAGCAGATTCCCAATGGCGAAGTGTTCCGATATCTACAACTCAAGAATTGGATTACTTCTCTTCTCCATAACAAGACTGCTTCTGACTCTTACTCTCAGTTCGAGCGAATCTGCGAAACTAGCCCTAACACTAAAGGGATCATATCAGTCTTATATAAGTGGCTCCTTAACAACCCCACACCTGTTCCTCACACATATGTGGATCGTTGGCACCGGGACCTGGGGGTGACGCTTGAACCAGCAGAATGGCACAATATCTGGAGCACAGTGTCGCACTGCTCAATTAATATGAATATTTTAGAATCAGCTTATAAAGTCATGATGCGGTGGTATCTGGTTCCTAGCCGACTTGCACGCGCTTTTCCCACCTACCCCGACTCATGCTTTCGTGGTTGCCACACTCCTGGTGACATGCTCCACATCTGGTGGTCCTGCCCAAGGCTTATACGATTCTGGAGTAGGGTGTTTGGCCTCGGCCAAAGTTTATTTGGCATAATTATACGAAAAGACCCTAAGATAGGTCTTCTCCATCACAAACCCCCAGAGCTCACAAACGCACAATTTCGGTTATTCTCTTATACCCTATTGGCTGCAAAAATAACCCACTCCTGGAAAAAACGTACAGTAACTTTTGCAGGGGTCAAAACTAGAATGGACCAGATATTTGTGAACGAAAAACGTACAAGCATCTTACTAGATAGAGTTGCCGGTTTTGAGTCGCTCTGGCTACCCTGGATTAGCTACGCATACCCTCACCTGCCTGCCACTATAGTTACTGCTTATTAAAGTCCAACGACTTCTTTCATTCCAGATTTCTGGCCGACACCCCCCTTACCTTTCCCAGCTTTCCGCTATATTCTTCCCAATCCTTCTACTTCCCCCTTCTCCGTCTCTTGTTTTTATGATGTTTCTTTTTCTTATATTGATGCTGCATTTTATTGTCACTGCAACCACGAATGTTCGACACTTTGTCTTTATAACTGCAATATAATTTGCTGAGTGTAAAGATTTATTTTTTATGTTTTATATGTTTTCTTTGTGTTTTCGAAATATGCCCTTTACCTTGTTGTAAAACCTTTCAATAAAATTTGTTGAAAAGAAAAATTAATTAAATACATATTAACTTGTAGCACTCACAGGAAATGTATTTGAGAAATAGCTTTAGTGTGCCTTAACTTAGTCTTAAACTTCTATAGTGATGTAATTTCATTGCCCAAAAGAGCACATGTGGTCATCAAAGACGTGCATTCATCTCATACTCTAGAAATTCTAGGGAAGAAAGAAATATCTGTTAGATTATGTGCAAGGTTACAACACAAGTCTCTTTTCTATGTTTTGTAAGCTGTGGCTACAAAGAGGACCTTGTCTGTATTTAAATACTATGTTTAATACTATTGTAATAAGCTTGGCAGTACATCCGCAACTTGGTTTTTAAGTCAAATTGAATTCCTTTGAAAATATAAGGACTGAAAATGTGATAAAATTGCCCAGAAAGCAAGATCAACAATATAATTAAATTACATATGTAGCCATTTAAATGGTGGCACTAGAAGAGATAGCATACTCGGAAAACCAACAGTGCTGTGTTCAGTTTCTGTTTAACTGAATTTCATAAAATTATTTTTTTTAAAACAACTTTATTTAGTTACAAAAGGATTGTATTCACCCAGTGTTGGACAAGACCACTCTTAATTGTGTAGTAAAAGAAAGAATAATATTACCACCATATAGTAATTATATAGTGGTAGATACCAGCACCAGACAGGCACTCTGCAGACCATATAAGTGAATACAGTACAGTAAAATCCAGTGACTCACAGTTGACATCTTCTCAGATTAGAGTCGTTAATTTTCCCTTTTCTTCTTTATCAGGCCCAGAACGCCATGATGACCTTTTCCAGCCACAACTCACCTCTGCAGAATTTGCAACACAAACATCTTTGGCTCCTCTCTTTTCCAGCACCCGCCCTACCTATTCCACAACCCTCTTCCAAAACTCACCATTTATAGTGCCCCAGGCAGAAATAATGCTCCCTCTTGATGCCCCACACCAGTAATAGTACCCACCCTTTTGTGCTCAACACAGTAATAGTGAACCCACACAGTTATAGTGCCCCCTTTGTACTCCCATATCAGTAATGGCTCCCTATGTGCTACCACACAGTAGCAATGTTCCCCTTTTTGCTCCTATACAGTAAATAGGTCTGCTTTGTGCCCAAATACATAGTTGTCCTCTTTTGTGCCCCCATATAGTAGTTAGGTCCCCTTTGGCACCAATATAGTAGTTAGGTTCCCCTTTGTGTCCTTATATAGTAGTTAGGTCCATCTTTGTGAATCCATAAGTAGTTAAGACCCCTTTATGTCCCTATTGTAAAGGATCTGCCAGGCACAGCTTCGGGGTTAACGCCCATAGATAATCAGTCTGCACCTGCTTCTATGTCTGTGAGACTGACTCCATCTTCCACCACTCAGGGTGGCAGGCTTAGGAGTGGGAGAACCTATCACAGCCGGGCCAGACGGAGCTAGCTCCCGCCCTCTGTCTATTTATACCTGCCTTTCCTGTTCCTCCTTTGCTTGTGATTCTTCTCGTTTGGTTTCCTGGCCCTGCTGCAGCTTCTTGTACCATTGTCCTTGCTTCATATTGACCCCGGCTTGCTGACTACTCTCCTGCTCTGCGTTTGGCACCTCGTACACTCCTGGTTTGACTCGGCTTGTTTACTACTCTTCTGCTCTGCGTTTGGCACCTCGTACTCTCCTGGTTTGACTCGGCTTGTTCACTTCTCTTGTTGCTCACGGTGTTGCCGTGGGCAACTGCCCCTTTTTCCCCCTAGCTCTATGTGTACCCTTGTCTGTTTGTCTGTCGTGCACTTATTGAGCGTAGGGACCGTCGCCCAGTTGTACCCCGTCGCCTAGGGCGGGTCGTTGCAAGTAGGCAGGGACTGAGTGGTGTGTAGATTAGGGCTCACTTGTCTGTCTCCCCACCCCCGTCATTACACCTATATAGTAGTTAAGCCCCTATTTGTGTCCTTATAGAGTAGTTAAGCACCCTTTGTGCCCCTATATAGTAGTCAGGTACCCTATATAGTAGTCAGGTACCCTTTGGCCCCCATATAGTAGTTAGGCTCACTTTTGTACCACCATATAGTGGTTAGTTCCCATTTGGGCCACCATATAGTTGTTAAGTCCCCTTGTGCCACCAAATAGTAGTTAGGCCACCTTCTGCCCCATATAGTAGTTAGGTCCCCCTTTGTGCCCCTATATGGTAGTTAGATCATCCTTTCTGCCCCCATATAGTAGTTAGGTCCCCATTTGGCCCCATATAGTAGTCAGGTTCCCTTTGGGACCCCGTGTAGTAGTTTGGTCCCCTTTGGTACCCATATAGTAGTTAGGTTCCTCTTTGTGCCCTTATATAGTAGTTAGGTCCATCTTTGTGACCCCATTAGTAGTTAAGCCCCCCTTTATGTCCCTATATAGTAGTTAAGCCCCTCTTTGTGTGCTTATAGAGTAGTTAAGCCCCCTTTGTGCCCCTATATAGTAGTCAGGTACCCTTTGGCCCCCATATAGTAGTTAGGTCACTTTTGTACCACCATATAGTAGTTAGTTCCTAATTTGGGCCACCATATAGTTGTTAGGTCTCCTTGTGCTGCCAAATAGTAGTTAGGCCACCTTCTACCCCCATATAGTAGTTAGGTCCCCCTTCGTGCCCCTATATGGTAGTTAGGTCTTCCTTTCTGCCCCCATATAGTAGTTAGGTCCCCATTTGGCCCCATATAGTAGTCAGGTTCTCTTTGGGACCCCGTGTACTAGTTAGGCCCCCTTTGGCACCGATATAGTAGTTAGGTCCACTTTGGCCCCCACATAGTAGTTAGTACCCCTTTGGCCCCCATATAGTAGTTTTGTCCCCTTTGTGCCCCCATTTAGTAGTTAGGTTCCATTTGGGCCCCCATATAGTAGTCAGGCCCCCTTTGGACCCCAATATAGTAGTTAGGTCCACCTTTGTGACCCTACATTGTAGTTAGACCCTCTTTGGCCCCCATAAAATAGTTAGGTCCACATTTATGTTGATGAAAAAAAAACTCAGCTAATTCTGTTCCCATGACGAGCGTATGGGACCTCTGCCTGCTTTTGCTGTTGTGGCCTGGAGCAGTGACATCATCGCGTCACCTGCGCTGGGAAGCCAACGTACTCTGCGTCAACCCAAACTCTAGTAGGCCACAAGTCTTAAATAGCCAGTGGCCCTATAAAGTAAGCGGTGGGGCAGGGTGCAAATGGCGTTCTGCTCCGCATTAGTCAGGAGCCCACTCAGCGGCCAGACAGATGCAGTTCGGTTCCTGGGCCCACCAGAGGATCCTCCGGTGGGTCGGTCCGATGCTGTATTCACCTTTGGATCATTCATTTTACTTATTTGTGATTTTAAAGCCCCATTCTATTCAAAACAATGTAACACAATTAAATGTAATAGGAATAAGAAAAAAACAATAATTTTCATCAAATTTCATAAGGCAAATCATAACACAAAAATTCATAAACTCTCATGAAATCCATATTACTTTCACATTCATTAGGGTATTGCATAAATAACAATTCACTATGATATACCTATTATCAGAATCACTCCTTTTGAGAGTCTTCCAATAATACACACAGCAGAATTCCACATTGTCAATAGTTGCCTTGCAGATCCATAAGCAGACACAGGCTGTATTACAAGAGAGACAGTATTCTGGAGTCTAGTATTGACATATAAACAGTTACTCATCTTTCAGTAACTTCCACACAGCTTTTTATGCATGCTTTGTAGAAATTACAACTTGGGGTTCATGTGTTTGATTATTTGATCACTGTGGATCCACAAGGCTACGTTTACAAATAGCATAATTGCTGTGGATTGTCTGTACAGTTTTTTTAGACGGAAATTTTGCAACGTATTACCTGCTAGGTAGTGCCACACAGCCCCTCTCCCTGGTAGTGCCACATAGCCCCCCTTCCTGGTAGTGCCACAAAGCCCCCCTTCCTGGTAGTGCCACACAGCCACCCTCCCTGGTAGTGCCACACAGCCCCCTACTTCGAGGTAGTGCAACACAGCCCCCCTCCCAGCAGTGCCACACAGCCCCCCCTTCTTGGTAGTGCCATACTGCCCCCTTCCTGGTAGTACCACACAGTCTCCCTCCCTGGTAGTGCCACACAGCCCCCCTCATTGTTAGTGCCACACAGCCCTCCTCCCTGTAGGTAGCTCCTTTGGGGCTCCCTCTATGAGTGGAATCACCAGCCAGAGCATTGCCGACGCTCTAGCTGGGGATTCCGCTTCAGGAGAAGCCCCTGACGTCACTGTCCATATATGGACACTGTTGTCAGGGGCAACCCCAAAGCCATAGTCCCGGGCAGAGCACTACTAGCTCTCTGCATGGGATCTCCTGCTCTGCTCCTGACATCACTGTCCATATATGGATAATGATGTCCGGAGCAGAGCTAAAGTCCCAGGCAGAGCGCTAGTAAAGGTTCTGCTCCTGTACTCCGTCTCTGGGGAAGCCCCTGACATCACTCTCCATATATAGAGAGTGATGTCAGGGGCAACCCCAAGCCAAAGTCCCGGGCAGAGCGCTACTAGCACACTGTCTGGGACACTGCTCTGCTACTGACATCACTGTCCATATTTGGACAGTGATGTCAGGGGCTTCCCCAGAGACGGAGTCCCGGAGCAGAGCCGCTTCTAGCGCTCTGTCTGGAACTCCTTCTCTTTTCCTGACATCACTGTCCATAAATGGGCAGTGATGTCTGGGGCTCCCCCAGAGCCGGAGTACCGGGCAGAGCGCTATTAGCTATTAGCACTCTGCCTGGGAGTCTGTAGCGTAGTAAATGGTAGAACGGGGAGATACCTCCCTGCTCTGCCATAGTGTTCAATAGTACCTGCATCCTAAGGATGCATATACTATTGAATGTAGCATCGCTATCTGCTGTAGCAGCCATAGCAGAATTGCTGGCAAGACTCTCGCTGTGGATTCCACTCCTGGAGGAGCCATGACGGCAGCGTCAGGACCCGGCGGCCAAGTGGGCCCCCCAAACACCAAAGGCAGTGGGCCCTGGCACTTGCCCGGGTTCGTTGGGCGCTGACGCCGGCCCTGTCTGCGATTTGTGATTTCCACTATCAAAAGTGGTCTCCCACAAGTATTTACACCTTGCGATCGTAAATGATGATCATAATTAGTCCAATCGTACAAATTTTTGAAGTGTGTAAAAGGATCAAGTCATGTGAATTCATCTTATAAATATATATAAAAATAAATATATAGCCGTACAACTGTTTCCCCAACAATGTCAGCTGATTGCCAGGGATTCCTAGAGTTGGACCCAGAGTTGGTCTTGGGGATGGCTAAGGGTATGTTCACATGTAGTGTTTTCAGCCCGAAAAACGTCCGAAAAATTGGAAGCAGAACGCCTCCAAACATCTGCCCATTGATTTCAATGGGAAAATGGCATTCTGTTCAAACGGGGCGTTTTTTACTTCTTCAGCCGTTTTTGGAGCCGTTTTTCATAGACTCTATAGAAAAGCAGCTCCAAAAACGGCCATTAAAAATTCAGCGAAAGTGGCTTAAAAAACATCTGAAAATCAGGAGCTGTTTTCCCTTCAAAACAGCTCCGTTTTTATTTTGTGTGTTCACATACCCTAAGTTTCAAGTCCTATTACAAGCTGCCTTTAATTGCATCCAGGAACAAAATTCTTTGATGAAACAGAAAAGAAACTGCAACAGACGTTGTTACACAGTTCCAACTGCGATACCTGCTCATAGGCAGAATCAAAATGGAGTGTAAAGTTGCAGACTTGGTCTGGGTTTTGTTCTATCTGGTTTCCGATGTATTGTCAGCAAGAATCGCATAATCTGCATTTCTATTTTTGCCATACAGAAAGAAAATAAAAGTCATTATAAGTCAACGGTATCTGTCAGGAATTGTTGGTCCATCATAGCTGTGTAATGTGAACAGACATGGATTGACACTTCAGGGAGAAACAGTAAGGCCTCGTTCACATTTGCGTTCAGTATTTCCATTTCTGTGCCCTGTCATAGGAGTAGAGCAATGAAAATACCGGAAGCACAGGATCCATTGCATGATGGACACCATCAGCGCCCGACTGGAGCCATAGACTTTAATGGGTTCAGTCTGGTTTCCTTTGTAAATTCTTTATTTATTTGCTTTTTCCAAACAAAGAACATATCAATCAGGGGTACAGAAAGAAAAACGGGGGACGACGACAAGGACACGCAGGTCCAAGATATTGCATCAAACAACTTACACAGTCCTATAGGCGGCAGGAGAAAAAGAGACAAATAAAATAATTTGAAAAAAAACACGTAGGTACCAGATCCACTATACAGATCAAAAATGTCTGAAATTCACTGTTCAGCCGGCCATAACGGTCCGATATTCTGGAGAGTCCTGATACCAAGTCTTGGGAGAAGCTGGCAGGTCTATGAGTCAACTGAGATGTAAGGTCTTCCATGCGCTTAAGCTCCTCTATTTTATGAAACCAGAGTCGGAGAGAGGGAGGTTCCTTACTCTTCCACAAGACAGGTATACAAGCTCGAGCACTGTTAACTAAGTGTCGAAGAATAGACTTTTTGTATATTGTAAAAGGAATGTCGCCGAGATGAAGCAGGAAAAAGGCTAGAGTAAAAGGTATGGTATGGTCAGAGAAAGAGGCGGTTATTCTCCAAACATCCTGCCAGAAATGAGACAACACTGAACAATCCCAGAAGATATGGAGAAGGGTCCCTTTAGAACCTGCTGTAATGTCCGTGGCCGCGGGCTGTCTGCTCCAACCTCCCCCTGACAGCCGCGAGTCCTCAGGAGAGTCCAATCACCTCAGCCGGATCCCGGACCTCGTGGATGAACGTTGACCCGTGAGTACCCTGGATTATAAGAGGGGTCCAGCTCCCTATTTCTATGCCTGAGCGTTGTTGTGTTCCCTAGTTTGTTTATGTGATGGCCTCCGAGTATGTTTCCTGTTCCAGTCCCTGTCCCTGTACCTATACC
Source organism: Rhinoderma darwinii (assembly GCF_050947455.1). Classification (NCBI taxonomy): domain Eukaryota; kingdom Metazoa; phylum Chordata; class Amphibia; order Anura; family Rhinodermatidae; genus Rhinoderma; species Rhinoderma darwinii. Next base: position 221,220,823 of record NC_134687.1, read on the forward strand.
TGTTTCCAGTTCCCGTTCCTAGCAATTCATACATTCCTGGTCTAGCACTGAGCTGTGCCAAAGTCGTGCTGCGCTGCATCCACGTCTGACCTGCTTCACCTCGCCTGACGTCCGCCTGCTACCTAGTCCCAGCCGAGCCTGCCCTGCTGCTGTCTGAGCTGCCACAGGTACCTATAGAACTATAGACTCTCACCTGCTCCGTTAGCCACCTGCCTTACCGCCAAGGCGGTACGGCCCAGTGGGTCCACAGACCCTTCGTGACACCTGCCTCTTGGATACGACTAGAAATTGACGACCCATGTGTCAAATCATAAATTCTGTTCAATTGGGAGACAGAAAGAGATAAATTCAAATCCCGCTCCCACTTGTCCACAAAAGGAGGTGGAGGCCGCGTCGAAGGGGAGCCCAACATGGCAGCATAGATAGCGGAAAGGGCATGCCGCACCAGAACCGTTCCCATGCAAAGAGTTTCCAATGGGGTGATAGAGTGGGAAAGGGAGGCAGGGGGTGGAAGGGAGACAAGGAAATGATGGAGTTGATTTGCCCTCCAGAATCCCAAAGGACATGGATCAAGAGTGGAAGCGAGAGATTCCAGAGTCCACCAGGAATCTCCTATCAAAAAATGGTTAGCCCGAAATCGACCAGAAGACGCCCATCTCCGAAAAACAGGGTCAGACAGGCTTGGTGTGAAGGAAGGATGGCCCAATATCGGGAGTAACGGGGGAGGATGAGGTAGAAGGTGGGTCCCATTATAATTTCTGATTATTGTCAAGGTCGGGGAGACGGTAGGGTGAGATGGAGAGGACAAAGAGGAATTGGGAAGCCAGGGTAAGACATGAAGAGGTGAGGAGCAGAAATGTTATTCCAATGGTACCCAAAGTTTGGTATCAGCATTACTATGCCAGTCCACTAGCCTAGTGAAGTGAGTAACTCTGTAGTATGTGTAGATATCAGGTAATCCATTTCCCCCTGTCTTTTGGGTCTATAGAGCAACAACTTTGAGATTCTGGCTGGTTTATTATTCCACACAAATTTGGAGAAGAGGGAGGCAAGAGCATTGAAGAAGGACTGAGGAATATATATGGGCAGGGTCTGTAGAAGGTAAAGAATCCTAGGGAGAACATTCATCTTTAGTATCGAGCAGCAACCAAACCATGTAAAGGTACCAAGAGTCCATCTATCCAGATTTTTTTTAACAGAGGACAATAGGTGAGGGAAGTTAGCCTGATAGAGTCCCGACGTAGGCGGGGTAAGGTGAACTCCCAGATATGGTAGAGTAGACATGGACCACTTGAACGGGAAGGAAGTTGCTAAGGAAGCAAGAGCTATTTGCGGTAAAGAAATATTGAGGGCTTCCGATTTCTGCAAATTGATTTCGTAATTTGATAGGGACGCGTATCGGGAGAGTTCGGCGAGAAGATTGGGAAGGGAGATTAACGGTTGAGATAGAAAAAATAAAAGGTCATCGGCATACGTGGCAATTTTATGGGTATTGTCCCCAACCTGAACTCCTGTAATATTAACATTCTGACGACTGCATTGAAGGAGAGGTTCCAGTGTGAGAATGAAAATAAGAGGGGAGAGGGAACAGCCCTGATAGGTACCATTCAGAATAGGGAAATAGTCAGAAAGGACACCATTAATATTGACAGCCGCAGAGGGCCTTGAGTACAAACTACCAATCCATCGGAGCATGTTGGATCCAAGTCCTATATTTTTCAAGGTCTGGGTAAGAAATTACCAATCCACTCGGTCGAAGGCCTTCTCGGCAACAGTGGATAGAAGAACAGCTGGGGTAGAGGAGGAGAGATAATGTAGGATACTAATAGTCCTGGTAGTGTTATCTCTAGCTTCTCTGGTGGGCAGGAATCCAACCTGGTCACGATGGATGATATGCTGCAACAAGGGAGTAAGGCGGGTTGATATGATTTTTGAAAATAATTTAAGATCTACGTTCAATGGGGAAAAAGGTCTATAATTCGAACACTGGGAAAGATCTTTACCCTCTTTGTGGATAACCGAAATGTGGGCCCTGAGCGTGTCGGGAGGCAGAGTAGCATGTGTGGCAAGCGAATTATAGGCAGAAAGAAAATGATTCTGAAGGTCTGGCAAGAATGTTTTGTAGTAGGCTAATTTGAGGCCATCTGGGCCTGGGACTCTACCCGTTCGAGAATCTTTATGGGCGAGTTTGAGCTCAGGAAGTGTGATAGGGTCTTCCAAAATCGAAATAGCGTCCTGGGGAAGGGTGGGAAGGCCGGCGCGCTGCAGATAATTATTAATAGAAAGTTGGCGTTCTTCAAGGGCCTGTGGTTGGAGAGGCTGGGTAATCTTATACAGCTTAGCATAGTAGGCCTGGAATGTTTCTGCAATACGTGAGGAGAGGGTGTGTTTTTGACCCCGTTCATCCGCGATAAGAGGAATAAATGAGCGTGCTCTCTGTATGCGCAGAGCCCGCGCCAAAGTCTTCCCCGGTTTGTTTCCAAACTCGAAAAAATGACGGCGACATCTGGCCAGGGAAGCCTTCGCATGAGAAAGGGATAAGCTTTTGAGTTGTTCCCGTAGTTGGCAAAGTTCAGCTTTAGTTTGAAGTGCAAGGTATCGTTTATGAGCTTTCTCAAGAGCACCAATACTGGATAGTAGGTTTGTAAATTGAGCATTCCTCAAGCGCTTGAGCTGGGCATCATGTTTAATGAAAGTGCCTAGAATAAAACATTTATGAGTTTCCCATACCACTGGAGATGATACCTCTCCCGGTGCGTTATTAGTGAAGAACTCCTGAAGATCTAAACGAATACAATCGACTACTGTTTGATCTTGTAGAAGGCTTTCATTCAGATGCCATCTTCAAGAACGTGGTTGAGAGGACGGAAGGGAAAGAGACATGGATATGAGAGCATGATCAGAAAAAGAAATCGAATCAATATGTGCCGACTGCAGCAAGGAAAGGTGGGTATGGGATAGGAACAAGTACGTGTGAAAAATGTGAGTAATCGCGGTCGTAGGGATGGAGCAAGTGCGAAAATGATGCAAGGAAGCTTTTGCTTTTCTAAGGGAGATATAGGGCAGATGAGAGGATCCATTCGAATTATCCAATATAGCGTCTAATGCCATAATGAGGTCCCCTCCGAGGACAACCACCCCCTCCAGAAAATCCTCTACATCCCTGAGCATGCTATCCAAAAAACGAGATTGTCCAGTGTTGGGAAGATAAGCCGTACCAAACTTAAAAGTTGATTCTGCCATCTTACCCTTAACAAACCGATATCGTCCCGCTTCATCACAGCGACAATCCACATACGTCCAAGGTGCAGAAAGTGCAATAAGAATGGAAACTCCTTTAGTTTTAGAGTCTGGGGAGCAACTTGAAAGACATCTGGGAACCTCCTGTCTGAGAGTCGAGGCATCTGGTCTTTTCGAAAATGAGTTTCTTGCAAGAAGGCTACAGAAGCTGGCTTCTTCCATAGAAGATGAAGCAGAGAGGACCGCTTCTCAGGGAGATTAAGGCCCTCGATATTCAGAGAAACTATATTGAATAGATCCATGTACCTACAAGGGGGGGGGGGGGGGGGGAATGGAAGGAAAAAAGAGTGGAAAAAAAAGGGGGGGAGAAAGGAAGGACTTAAAGTATATAGGACTTAACGGAAAAACCGTAAGGACAGAGACTGTCCAGCAGCGAACAAGCGGCTGGGCAGTGTCCGACCACAATTGTGGAGAACGTAGAAGGAAAAAGCAAAGCGAGGGGCTCTAGAGAGAGACCAAGTCACAGCGGAATAATGAATATACTGCGTAAAAGAGACATAATAAACCAAAATTACATCAAAAAGAAAAAAGGAATATACATTGCGCATACCAAAGGGGGGGGGGGGAGTGGAAGCCACAGGAAAGAGAGAGAGACCACCATCTGTCTAGTGGGCCAAATACCAGTCCGGGCAAAAAGGGGAGGGGGGAGGAAGGGAGGGAGTGGGTAGGGAGTGGGGGGGGGGGGAGGGAGAGGCAAGGGAGGGGGGATGGGAAGGGAGGAAAGGAAGGAGGAGGGGAGGAAGTAGGAAGGAAATGTCAGAAATAAGTGGAGAGGAGGAAATCTCCAGGAAGACAAGGAGGCAGACACAGTACAGCGTAAACCCATTCCCATGTATACACATTAGTATGTAATCCCAAGCCCTGTCGTATAGTACAATGAGGCTCAAAATGGCCGGGAGAGATAACTGAGGGAACCCTGTAAAATAAGAGTATGCAAACCCCTATACACCGCGTTCCAAATTATTATGCAAATGTTATTTTTCGCTGATTTGCCAAAATAGTCGATGCAAATGACAGTCAGTATAATCTTCAAGCCATCAACCGTTGGAGTATAATGCTAATTTTATTGAACAAATCTCCTAATGATAACAGATTTTTTTTTAGAAGTAAAAAACTCAAAATGCACTGTTTCAAATTATTATGCACAATTTTAAAGGTTGTGAAGAGAACTAAAATGGTAATTTGTTGAATTTGCAGCATCAGGAGGTCATATTTACTGAAATCAAAAACTCTTTCAATCAAAAAAACTTAACTGGCCAAGTTACATGTTAACATAGGACCCCTTCTTTGATATCACCTTCACAACTCTTGCATCCATTGAATTTGTGAGTATTTGGACAGTTTCTGCTTGAATATCTTTGCAGGATGTCAGAATAGCCTCCCAGAGCTTCTGTTTTGATGTGAACTGCCTCCCACCCTCATAGATATTTTGCTTGAGGATGCTCCAAAGGTTCTCAATAGGGTTGACGTCAGGGGAACATGGGGGCCACACCATGAGTTTCTCTCCTTTTATGCCCATAGCAGCCAATGATACAGAGGTATTCTTTGCAGCATGAGATGGTGCATTGTCATTGTAAAGGATCTGCCAGGCACAGCTTCGGGGTTAACTTCCTTAGGTAATCAGTCTACACCTGAGTCTATCTCTCTGAGACTGACTCCAGCTTCCACCACTCAGGCTGGCAGGCTTAGGAGTGGGAGAGCCTATCGCAGCCTGGCCAGACTCAGCTAGCTCCCGCCCTCTGTCTATTTATACCTGCCTTTCCTGTTCCTCCTTGCTTGTGATTCTTTCCGTGTGGTTTCCTGGCCCAGCTACAGCTCCTAACAATTTGATCCTGCTCCATTCTGACCTGGCTTTCTGACTACTCTTCTGCTCTGCGTTTGGTACCTCGTGCTCTCCTGGTTTGACTTGGCTCGTTCACCACTCTGTTGCTCATGGTGTTGCCGTGGGCAACTGCCCCTTTCCCTTTGCTTTATATTCCCTTGTATGTTTTGTCTCGTGCACTTACTGAGCGTAGGGACCGCCGCCCAGTTGTACCCCGTCGCCTAGGGCGGGTCGTTGCAAGTAGGCAGGGACAGAGTGGCGGGTAGATTAGGGCTCACTTGTCCGTTTCCCTACCCCTATCATTACATAATCACAAGCCCATATACCTAGTCTACCCTGGTCCCTGACACTACTATGGACCCCCTTGAGACCCTGGTTCAGCAAATGCAGGGTCTCTCCCTACAGGTCCAGGCCCTGGCTCAGAAGGTCAACCAGCCTGAGGCTACCTTGGTAGTTCCCCTCACCTCTACTCCTGAACCCCACCTCAAGTTGCCCGACCGGTTCTCAGGGGACCGGAGGGCTTTTCTCTCCTTTCGGGAGAGTTGCAGGCTTTACTTTCGCTTAAAGCCCCACTCCTCAGGTTCTGGAGCCAGCGAGTGGGTATAATTATGTCCCGGCTCCATGACGAGCCCCAAGAATGGGCCTTCTCCTTGGCTCCTGACGCCCCTGAACTTTCCTCCGTTGATCTTTTCTTTTCTGCTCTCGGACTCATTTATGACGAGACTGACAAGACTGCCTTTGCCGAGAGTCAGCTGGTGACCTTACGTCAGGGTAAGAGACCTGTTGAGGAGTATTGTTCTGACTTTAGGAAGTGGTGCGTAGCTTCTCGGTGGAATGACCCTGCCTTAAGGTGCCAGTTTAGGTTGGGTCTGTCGAACGCCCTGAAAGACCTGCTAGTTAGCTATCCCTCTTCTGACTCCCTAGACCAGGTTATGGCTTTAGCGGTACGACTTGACCGACGTCTCAGGGAACGACAACGCGAACGTTTATGTGTTTTCTCCTCCGACTCCCCCATGATGCCTCCCGAGGGTCCGTTGCTTCGTTCTTCCCCGGAAGACTCAGAGGTACCTATGCAACTCGGGGCCTTCGTGTCCCCCCAACAACGTAGAGATTTCCGCAGGAAGAATGGTCTCTGCTTCTACTGTGGGGATGACAAGCATCAAGTGAACAACTGTCCTAAGCGTAAGAATGCAGCCGGAGAACTTTCGCGCCTAAGTGATGATCGGGGAGGTCACTTGGGCGCACAGGTATTTCCCGTAAATATGAAACGTAATAAGATCTTGCTTCCCTTTCACGTCTCTTTTGGTGGTAGGTCTGCTACCGGCAGCGCCTTCGTGGATTTGCCTAAACCTGTCCCGGTAGTGGGTATCGACTCCACTCCTCTTGCTAATGGTTATTTTACACAGCATACCCCTGTTGTTGAACTCCTTGTTGGCTCCATGCATTTGGAGCAGTGCTCTGTACTGTTGATGCAGGGATTATCGTCCGATTTGGTTTTAGGCCTTCCCTGGTTGCAGTTGCATAATCCCACGTTTGACTGGAATACTGGGGAGCTTACCAAATGGGGTAATGAAAGTTTGACGTCATGTTTTTCTGTTAATTCTATTTCTCCCCCTGAGGAGGTGAACACGTTACCTGAGTTTGTTCGGGACTTCGCTGATGTTTTCTCTAAGGAGGCCTCCAAAGTGTTACCTCCTCATAGAGAATACGATTGCGCTATCGAATTGGTACCAGGAGCTAAGCTTCCTAAGGGTAGGATATTTAATCTTTCTTGTCCCGAACGTGAAGCCATGAGAGAGTATATCCAGGAATGCCTGGCCAAGGGTTACATTCGCCCCTCTACTTCTCCGGTAGGTGCTGGCTTCTTCTTCGTAGGGAAGAAGGATGGTGGTCTTAGGCCATGCATTGACTACCGTAACCTGAATAAGGTCACTGTAAGGAACCAGTATCCCCTTCCTTTGATTCCTGATCTCTTTAATCAGGTTCAGGGGGCTCAATGGTTCTCTAAGTTTGATCTACGGGGGGCTGAGGGGGATGAGTGGAAGACTGCGTTTAACACGCCCGAAGGTCATTTCGAATACCTCGGCATGCCCTTTGGGTTGTGTAATGCGCCGGCGGTCTTCCAGAATTTCATAAATGAGATTTTGAGAGATTACCTGGGGATATTTCTTGTAGTGTACCTTGATGACATACTGGTGTTTTCCAAGGACTGGCCCTCCCACATTGAGCATGTCAGGAAGGTGCTCCAGGTCCTTCGGGAAAACAAACTGTTTGCTAAAACCGAAAAATGTGTGTTTGGGGTACAGGAGATACCATTTTTGGTATATCACATATAGCTGCCCCATACAGTATAATGCTCCCATAGCTACCCCACAGTATAATGCTCCCATAGCTACCCCCCCCACAGTATAATGGCTCCATACAGTATAATGCCCCCCATAGCAGACACCATACAGTATAATGCCCGTCATAAATTCCCCCATACAGGATAATGCCCCCATAGCAGCCCCATACAGTATAATGCCCCTCATAGCTGCCACCACAAGGTATAATGCCCCCATACAGTATAATGCCCTCCATAGCAGCCCCATACAGTATAATGCCCCCATAGCATCCCCACACAGTATAATGCCCTCCTTAGCTGCCCCACACAGTATAATGCCCCCATACAGTATAATGCCCCCATAGCAGCCCCATACAGTATAATGCCCCCTTTAGCTGCCTCCAAACAGTATAAAGCCCCCATAGCTGTCTCCCTACAGTGTAATGCCCCCATAGCTGCCACCATATCTGCCCCCCAGACAGTATAATGCCCCCATAACAGACCCCATATGGTATAATATCCCGCATAGCTGCCCAACACAGTATAATGCCCCCATAGCAGCCACCTTATCGGCCCCCCAGACAGTATAATGCCCCCCATAGCTGCCACCATATCAGCCCCCCAAACAGTATAATGCCCCCATAGCAGACCCCATATGGTATAATGTCCCGCATAGCTGACCAACACAGTATAATGCTACCATAGCAGCCCCATACAGTATAATGCCCCTCATAGCTGCCAGAATATTAGCCCCCCTTCATATACAGTATAATTCCTCCATATGTGCATAATAGAAAAATAATAAAGTTACTTACCTATCCCTGTTCCCACGACGGGTGGAGGAGATCCTTCTGTGCCCTGTGTTGAGTGACTCGGCGCAGACAGGCGCGATGACTTCATTAAATCGCGCCTGTCTGTGCCGAGATGCTAATAGCTCACTGCACAGTGAATGCTAGAGGAAGGAGCCGTCAGCTCCTTGCTCCAGGATTAAATTCAACTGGATCTGCGTCCTGAGGACGCAAATACAGTTGGAAGCAGGATCTCGGTGAGTGGTTTGCGACCCCCCCCGGAGGTCTTCACATGACCCCTCAGGGGGAGTGCGACCCACAGTTTGTGTCTGTATTGTGTCGTGCAGTTTGTGTTTGCGGTGGAGAGAGGAGAGGGGGGCCTGTAATTTAAAGCCCCCTCTCCTCTCCCGACCGCAAACACAGCCAGTACAATACAACAGACATACATTACGGGCCCCTCTGCAGCTCACCTGCAGTCTTCCATGCTCTTCCGCATCGGCTCTTCCACTTGGCTGGAACGTCCACTCACGTGACGTCACGGTCACATGGTACACTCAGTGTACCATGTGACTGTGACGTCTAAACAAACCATGCCCGTAATCAGGAAGTGCTGGCATCACGGCGCATACAAAGTTTGTAATAGCGCGCTGCGTGGCAACGGGGGGCCTGCGGGCCCCCAGGCTTGGGGGCCCGGTCGCAACTACGACCGCTGCGACCCCTATAGCTACACCACTGCTTGTAACATGTCCCTAAGCTCAGAGAGCATGGGAGCATCTGCCAATTCCCCACTCGCAGCGTGGGACTCCCGTGTCTGGGATAAAAACATAGCCGGCACAGGCTGACTCAGTGCACAAGCACCAGGGCTGGGCGGCTCCCGTAGGGGAGACAGTCTGCACACTGTCTGTGTGGGCGCCATGTTGGGGCGAGGAGAGGAGGAAGGGGAATCTCCTGTGGAGTGGCGGGAGAGACGCACCAGCAAGGTACCTGGGGTGGCTGGAGGCTTAGGGTCCACTTTCTTCCGCTTTGGCATGCTGTCGGTGAGGATCAGGTAAGTAAAAGTCTCTTAATAACAGTGGTGGTCTCAGAGCTCCAGACGAACGCAGCCTCACTCTGCCATGCAGAGGCGGATTAAGGGTACCATGGGCCCCTGGCACTTTTTCAGGTCTGGGCCCCCCCCCCCCCGAACTCCGAAGACCCTGTACCGTATATATTTGCAGATTTCTGTTTAGGCGGCCACAGACCTGGCATGGTTTTAATTTAGCTGTAAAAGCAGAATGAGCCATATAGAAGAAAGAAAGCAGAATACTTTGAGACACTGAAGTGGTCAGGAGCTTTATAACTTTTTTATTTTTACATCAATGGAGTGTTGTGTGAAGGATTATTTTTTTGCGGGAGGAGTTATAGTTTTTATTGGCACCATGTAAAGTACCATATAATGGGTGAATTGGAAAAAACTGAGATTCCTCCATGGTTTTTTGGATTTAGTTTTTACTGTATTTATTTACCTTCTCTTAACCCCTTAATGACCAGCCTATTTTGGACCTTAATGACCAAGCTATTTTTTACGTTTTTCAATCGTCGCATTCCAAGAGCTATAACGTTTTTATTTTTGTGTCGACATAGCTGTATAAGGTCTTGTTTTTTGCGGGACAAGTTGTACTTTTTAATAGCACCATTTTTAGGTACATATTATTTATTGATTAAAATTTATAAACTTTTTTTTGGGGGGGAATAGAAAAAAATCTGAAATTTCGCCACTCTTTTTTGCGTCCTAAATCTACGCCGTTTACCGTGTGGTATAAATAACACAATAACTTTATTCAGCGGGTTGTTACGATTGCAACGATACCAAATTTGTATCGTTTTTGTATGTTTTACTACTTTTACACAGTAAAAACGCTTTTTTTTTCTAAATTATTTGTTTTTGTGTCTCCATATTTGAAGAGCCGTAACGTTTTTATTTTTTCGCCGATGCGGTTGTATGAGGGCTTTTTTTTTGCGGGACAACTTGTAGTTTTTATTGGTACCATTTTGGAGTAGATGCGACTTTTTGATCACTTTTTATCACATTTTTTTTAAGTCAGTATTCACAGAAAACAGCAATTTTTCCATAGTTTTTTATTAATTTTTTTACGGCGTTCACCGTGCGGGTTAAATAATGTAATAGATTTATAGTCGGGGTCGTTACGGACGCGGCGATACCAAATATGTGTAACTTTTTAACTTTATTTTGTTTTTTTAATAGTAAAGCAGTTTGTAAGGGGAAAAGCTGGGTTTTTAATTTTTTTTCACATTTTTTATTAAATTAACTTTATTAAACTTTTTTTTCACTTTTTTACTAGTCCCACTAGGGGACTTTAATATGCGATTCTCCGATCACATTTATAATACACTGCAATACTTTTGTATTGCAATGTATTACTGCCTGGCCGTTTAACACGGACATGCATCTGCTAGGTCATGCCTGCGGCATGATCTAGCAGGCATTCACTCCAGGCAGACCTGGGGGCCTTTATTAGACCCCCGGCTGCCATTGGAGACACAGACACTCGGCGATCGTATCGCCGGGTGTCGGTGGGGGAGAGAGGGAGCTCCCTCCCTCTCTCCAAAACCACTCAGATGCGGTGCTCGCTATTGAGCACCGCATCTGAGGGGTTAAACGTGTGAGATCGATACTAATATCGATCTCACACGACAGAGCAGGGACGCTCCCAGCCCTCAGCTGCCTCTAGCAGCTGAGAGCAGGGAGATTTGACAGCTCCCTGCTCTGTAAACTTATTCCGATGCCGCGACGTAAAAAGTCTATGGCATCGGAATAAGGCCCGTTAGTAACCGACGTAGAAACACGATGGGCCGGTCACTAACGGGTTAAGGTAAAAGTAGATTTAACATATACTTTTACCTTAAGAGAAGGTAAATATATACAGACCCAGAACCAAGCTCAGCACATATATACAGCCCCAGAACCAAGCTCAGTATATATATACAACACCAGAACCAAGCTCAGTACATATATACAACACTAGAACCAAGCTCAGTACATAAATACAGCCCCAGAACCAAGCTCAGTACATAAATACAGCACCAGAACCAAGCTCAGTACATAAATACAGCACCAGAACAAAGCTCAGTACATATATACAGCACTAGAACCAAGCTCAGTACATATATACATCCCCAGAACCAAGCTCAATACATATATACAACGCCAGAACCAAGCTCAGTACATATATATAACTCCAGAACCAAGCTCAGTATATATATATATATATATACAGCACCAGAACAAAGCTCAGTACATATATATATATATATATATATATATATATATATATAGATAGATAGATAGACACACAGCACCAGAATCAAGCTCAGTACATATATACAGCACCAGAACAAATACAGTTCAGTACAGAGATCATTTGCAAATTCAGTTAAACCCCTGACATATAAATTTGTACATCATAAAACGACAGCTCCTAGTATAGCCTGAACAATGGTTAGGATATGCTGGGAGTTGCTGTTTAACAAAAAGAATGCTACCATCCGTCATCTTGCTGCAGATCATACAGTGACTACAGTACTGATCAGTCACAGGTAGAATAAACATTTATATTGAGTGACTCATCGGTGACGCCTCAGATTCTTTTTCGTTCTTTTTCTCTTTTCTTCTCCATCCGGTCCAGACCTCTATGATGACTTCTCCCGGGCACGGCCCATTTCTGCAGTTTGCAGCTCAGATGTCTTCGGCTCCTCACTTTTCCAACATTTCCACACCTGTAAACGAAGATAAAATTCTCATGATGCCACACTCTATGCTTCTAACTATAATAGTATCATACAATGAATATTATAGTACTATACACTGTACTCCTGAATATAATAGTATTATAAACTGCGCCCCTGAATATAATAGTACTATACACTGTGCTCCTGAATATAATATTACTATACACTGTACTACTGAATATAATAGTACTATACACTGCGCCCCTGAATATAATAGTATTATACACTGTACTCCTGAATCTAATAGTACTATACACTGTACTCCTGAATATAGTAGTACTATACACTGTGCCCCTGAATGTGTGTGTGTGTGTGTGTGTGTGTGTGTGTGTGTGTGTTTGGGAGACAGCATATCTATAGCACTACGACCCTACAAACTATGGATAGGATTAGATACAGTGGCTCAGCACAGTATCACACATGATAGGATTAGAAACAGTAGCTCAACAGACAGTATCACACATTATAGGATTAGATACAGTAGCTCAACAGACAGTATCACACATGATAGGATTAGATATAAGGACCAGCTCGCTGACATTGCGGTTCCAGCGATGGACCCAGAAAAGGTAAGTATAAGAATTATTTTGCTTTTTTATGTGTTACTAATTATTTTTGTGTGTTTGTGTTATTTTACAGGTTCGGTTGTTGGACTACGTCGGATTCGAGGACAATGACAGCGTTTTTTTTTATTCTCAATAAAATGGTTAATGAGGGTTGTGTTTGTTTTTTTATTTCAATAAAATATTTTTTCTATGTCCTTGTATTTTTTTAAACTTTATAATTACCGCCTTATTAATAGCTGCTGGCTGATTGACAACATCCATTACTAAGGCGAGGCTTAACCAGTTCAGGACCGGGCTATTTTGCGCCTTCAGGACCAGACACCGTTTAGCCATTTTTAGCACGTGTTAGTTAAATGGCTATAACTTTTTTATTTATTGTGCTAACGATGTGATTTTTGCAACGTTTTTTTCGTAGACAATGCAGGTTTCATTTTTTATCGTTTTTATACACACCTTTTTTGCTATATTAGAATTTTTATTCATAGAGTTTGAAAATAATAGTAAAAAAATAAGCTTTTTTACGCATCAGCTATTTTTTTTTGTAATAACATAGTTTTACCCTAAAATAGACCTTTTATTTGTGATCGTCATTGTCTACCGTAAATTTTAATATATTACATGTCTATATTAGGGTAATTGGGTCAGCGCTAGCGTTACAACAATGATTGGCGGGGGGAACGTTTTTTTTTGGGGTGGGTATTTTATGTGTATTTAGTATTTAATTTTTTTTTGCAATTTACTTTATTCTTTTTTTATTACTATGGTCTGTCCCTCAAAGGTCAAAGAAGACCTTTGGGGAACTTTATATTTTTTTTTTCTTTCTTTTACACCATTTTTTTCCACTGTAACTGGGGCTGCACAGCAGCCCCAGTTACAGGGGAAATCAGCCCTCTCATGGTGATGATTGTCACTAACTGGGCTGTGCTGGGTCTAGTAAGACCCAGCAGCAGTCTGTCAGTAACGGCACCCGACCAGTCACATGATCACCGGGAGGAATAGAGACAGCGCCGCTGCTGCTGCCTCTATTCCTATACACAGGGCCGCCATCCGGGGGGTATTACTGGTACTCCCGTCAGGGGCCCGGCCACATGGATGAAGAAAAGGGGCCCGCCGGGCTGCCGTTGCCCCCCCCTTCGGACTGTTGCCCCCCCCTCGGACTGTTGCCCCCCCCTCGCAACGCTCGCGCCCCGCCCCTACTAACACCCGCGTCACCCCCCTAGCAACGCCCGCGGCACCCCCCTAGCAACGCCCGCGGCACCCCCTGCATACCTGTTGTAGCTTCAGTGGAAGGGGAAGATGCAGCATGTGCTGAAGCTCCGTGTGGAGATCCCGCCCCCCAGCCAGCTCCTCTACACTGCCGAACGGACCTGTAGGCTGGTGAGTATTTTCCCCTATCCATCCTGCTTCCCATCCCCCTGACCCCATTTGTAGATTGTATAAAGTTGATTAAAATGTTTTTTGGTATTTTTTCGTTTTCCTAGCGTCTTTTTTGCTGCGATTTTCGTAATCGCGGCAAAAATTGCGCAGTTTTGCCACGATTATATAAAAATCGCTGCAAAACCGCGTGATTTGTGCCGCAATTACGAAAATTGCATAAAAAAAAGGATACAAGACATGAAAAGTGCTGTTAGGCTATATTCTCACAGTGCGGTCAAATCACGTTTTTGCCGCGATTTTGCAAAAATTGTGGCAAAAAAATGAGATTTCACCGCACTGTGTAACTAGACTAAGGCCTTATTCAGACGGCCGCGTTCGGTCCGTGACATACGAAGCGTGTATCGGCCGTATTTCCCAGGCTGACCACAATTCATGGAGCCGGACTCCTAGCATCATAGTTATCAGTGTTGCTGGGAGTCCTTGCCTCTCCGCTTGTATACTGTCCCATACGGTAATGATGCTTTCAGTACAGGACCGGGGACAGTATTCCCACGGGAAGGGAGGGACTATGATCATAGATAACTGTGATGCTAGAAACCCGGCTCCCTGAACTGTGGCCGGTCCGGGAAATATGGCCGATACACGCTCCGTATTTCACAAACCGAACATGGACGTCTGAATAAGGCCACTTACTTGTCTCCTATTTTTGGTGCGGATTGCGCACTGAAAATTCACTACAAATTACAATATAAGGCCTTATTCACACGAACGTGTTATACGTCCATGCTACTAGCGTGATTTTCACGGGCGTCGCACGGACTTATGTTAGTGAATGGGGCCGTTCAGACTGTCAGTGAATTTCACGCAGCGTATGTGCGCTGTGTAAAACTCACGACATGTCCTATACTTTGCCCGTGTTTCGCGCAGCACGCACCCATTAAAGTCATTGGGTGCGTGCAAATCGCGCACGGCACACGGAAGCACTTCCAGGTGACACGCATGATTCACGCTACAGCTGGTAAAGAAGAGAAGGGAAACCTAAAAGCCCCTCCTTCTTTACTGTGTTGTAACATCAAAACAGAGTGTCATAATGATGCCGGATGCGCGAAAATCACGCAGCCACGCACCATATGCAGATGCCACACAGAACATTTGCTCGCGCAAAATGCAGCGTTTTTTGCGCGTGCAAAACGGACACGTTCATGTGAATAAGGCCTAAGGCGATATTCAGACCAACGTGTGTGAAATCAGACGTGAAGAACGGCCGATTTGCAGCCGTGCGGGACCCGTTTTCACAGACTTGAGTCTATTGAGGGATCCGTGAAAACGCACAAAAATAGGACGTCTTATTTTTTTACAGGCCCTTCACACGGTCCGTTAGAACAACGACCATGTGAATAACCCCATAGAAATACCTGCAGCCATGTGACGGCCATTAAAAAAAACGTCCTTCACACGGACGATTAACACGTTAGTCTGAATAAGCCCTAACTCATGTGAATGGGGTTTGTCAAAACCTCATGCACGTGCAGCATTTCACCCCACAAATAATTTTTTTTCAGCTTCCCAGTTCATTATGCGGCACAATAAATGGTGCCATGAAAAACTACAACTTGTACCGCAAAAAACAAGCCCTCAAGTAAAAAAAATGATAGCTTTTGGAAGGTGGAGAGGAAAAAACAAAAGTTAAAATCCAAAAAATGGCTGAGAAGGGAAGGGGTTAAATAAGCTGCATTCCTATTAGGGTATGTTCACACAATTAGCAAAAACAGTCTGAAAATACGGAGATATTCAAGCGAAAACAGCTCCTGATTTTCAGAAGTTTTTTAAGCAAACTCGTGTTTTTCGCGGTGTTTTTTACGGTCGTTTTTGGAGCTGTTTTTCTATAGAGTCAATGAAAAACGGCTCCAGAAACGTCTGAAGAAGTGACCTGCACTTCTTTTTCGCGGCCGTTTTTTTACGCGGCCGTTGTAAAAAGAACGGCCCATCGGAACACAACGCCGTTTTTTTCTCATTGAAATCAATGGTCAGATGTTTGGAGGCGTTCTGTTCTGATATTTCAGACGTTTACGGCAAGAAAAACGGCAGAAAATAAGCTGTGTGAACATAACCTAATGTTGCAGAATTGTAACGTATTTCATCCTTTACAATGTAAAGGGTTAATTTGCTGTAAACCCCCAGCAAATTCTGTAACGCACACATTGAGGAATTTGGTGCACAAAATCCGTATCAAAACCGCAGGTAATTCCGCAGGTAAAATCTGCACCTAATAGTGCGTTTTTTTATACGTTTTTAGCTGCGGTTTTTACTTTTTGATGCGGAAATAGGTGAAGGTTTTATGCTGCAGATTTTTTTATTATTTTTTAAACTAGTCAGAAACAATTCGCAAGCGGAAACGCAAGATAAAGTGACATGTATCATATTTTCAAATACGCACCGCAGGTCAATTTTTGTGCAGAAAATGCGACATGTAAATGAGATTTCTTGATCTCATTTACTTTGCTGGTTCTATATTACACTGCAGATTTGCCGCACGAAAATACCCACGACAAATTTGCTTCTTTCTTTTCTCTCGCGGGAAAAAAACGCCTTCGCCTCCCGTTGAAATCAATAGGAGGCGATTTCGGACGTTTTTTGCCACGGTTTCCGCTGAAAAAAATGTGGCAAAAAACTCTGTGTGAACAGGGCCTTATTCTCGTGCGGATCTGCTACATGCTTGTAGCATCTGCGCCAGGAATCAAAGGGAAAGCCTCCCATTTTTGCTGTGGAAAAACACATTGAACTTTAATGGCAACGTAAGAACGGAGCATTAGTGCTCCTTACATCCTCACAAGCGCTTCCCCCTCCCTTCCCCCTTCACATCGTGTTGTTGCCCTAAGTTTATCGTGTAGTCAGGAAATCTCCTACCTTACAGTATAAACAACGTAGACGATAATTCACAGGGCTCCATTATGTCCTTTTAGCCTCTGTCGGGCTGGTGGACGTCGGTTTACCTTATTTTTGAAGGATGAAATGGCGTAGTAGACTTTGTTATTCCGGAGTCCCCAGTCAGCATCACGAGTGCTCTACCCGTAGACTTTATCCCTGGGAAAGCTTCTGACATCACTGTCCATATATGTAAAGTGACATCAGAGGATTCTCTAGGGCCGGAATCCCTGGCCAGAGTGTTGTCGACGCTCCGGCTGTGTACTCAGGCTTTGCAAAGCTTCGGACGTCACTTTACGTATATGGACATCAGGAACAGCGCCAGACTCCCTGGGCAGAGCGCTAGTAGAAGGCTCCAGCTCTGTTCATGGGCAGTGACTTCAGAAGTTTCCCCTGGGCCATTGCCCAGGAGACGTATCCCACTGTATGCCATACTGTCGGATACGTTTTAGCTAAATAGATCAAAATCCGGAGCATTAACCGGTCACTGCCGGCTCCATGGTCTCCTTCACTGTAATTGACATCGGCAGCAAAATCAGTTAATGCGTATAACGTACAAACGTGAGTGCCACAATTTCCGTTGCCCACCCCCGGTAATGGAGGGGGGGCCCCAGACATCTTGGCTGTATGGGGCCCAGAAATTCCTGATGGCGGCCCTGCCTATACACAGCGTTCATTGAGCGCTGTGTAAAAAGACATCGGAGAAGATAGAAGCAGCGAAAGCTGCTCCTATCTTCTCCTCAGGGTCCCCGGCAGTCACTGACAGCCGGAGACCCAACATTCAGCTACCCGATCACTCGGGCAGCAAGTTAAAACCCGAGCCGTAAAAAGTCTATGGCTCGGGTTTTAAGGACCCTGACCGCTGGCCGTAAAAATACAGCCAGCGGTCGGGAACCAGTTAATGTTAGCAGGCAGAGGCTAACACTAACCCCCTTTACCCACCGCCACCAGTGGTACTGGGAAGAGCTGGGTACGAACCAGCACCCGACCATCTGTAGTGATGGTCGGGTACCGGGTCAGCCACAGGCTGGTAATATCAGCCTGGGAAAGGCCAAAAACAGTGACCCTTCACCCCTGGTAATGCTGCCTGCTGCTGCTGTTGTATCTGGCGGGGTCCCCCCCCATTTTTCATAACGATTTTCAAAAACGATTAGTAACATATGTAGTAGGCTTAGATATAGGGGGGCCCATCAGACAGGATCACACATGGGCCATGTATCTAAGCCTACCATGTGCTTATGTAAGATGCTTATATACAGGGCCCAGCAGACAGGATCACACATGGGCCTTGTATCTAAGCCTACCATGTGATTGGCTTAGATACAGGGCCCAGAAGACAGCATCACACAATCTGTGATCCTGTCTGATGGGCCCTCTAAGCCTGCAACATCGTAGGCTTAAAGGGATTGTCCAGTCCCTAAACATTGATGGCCTATCCTCAGGATAGGCCATCAATAGCTGATGGCTTGGGGTCCGTCTCCCGGGACCCCCCAATCACCTGTTTTGAAGGGGCCGCAGCACTCGTACGAGAGCTGCTTCCCCTTCATTTCACTTACTCGCTCACACTGTGAATCGCCCACACGGATTCAGTGTGAGCAAGTGACCGGAATGAAGGGGAAGCACCAGCTCTCGTAAGAGCGCTGCGTCCCCTTCAAAACAGGTGATTGGCGGGGGTCATGGGAGTCGGACCCCAAGCCATCAGCTTCAAGCAGAAGGGGTATTAAACTTACCCTGCTCTTCAGCCGTGGCGGATGTCCTGACTCAGGATGGTGGTGACGTCATGTGATGCACACCGGAAACAGGAAGGTAAGTACTGTAGTTACTATAGTAACGGGCCGCGGCTCCCGTTACTATAGTAACTTTTTTATTGTGTAGTGCGTAGTGTAGTGTATAGCCACTGGTTGGATGAGCGGTCCTGCTTTACTCCGGTTCTCTGAACCGGCTGTAATTTTTAACAGCCGGTAAGGGAGAACCGGGGCGAACTGGGCCCCCTTCCAGCCTCGGGCCCCGGGCACTTGCCCATATTGCCCTCATTGTAATCCGCCCCTGCCGCCATGTCCAAGCAACGCTTGGTTTCTGCCATGGTGCCCGTCGCTTTACCGGACAAAACAGCGCAGTATGCTGTGCTATTTTGTCTGGCAATTTTGACCAGATCTGTGACGGAGGACCCTAATGAAGCCTCCAACGCAGATGCGAACGAGGTTTTAACTGGACTCTCTTACATCAGATTATGGACTGCCACGTCCTGCGTGCCATTTTGTGGTGCTAATAGTGTCCCCTGGTATGGACATAAAGGGGGTTTCCATACATTGGAGCCCCCCACTATTAGAGCAGAGAGCCATTACAAACCGTGTCTCTCTCTCTCCAGGTGGCTTGGCGCAACCATCCTCGGGCATTAAACTGAATACGTGTAGAGCTCGGCCCTGCTCACATCTGTGTCCTGTTTTCCATTTATATCAGAAACCAGGACGCAGGGCCAAATCCCTAGATTGATGGATACCACTGAAACATGTCGGACCTCATTGACATGACAGGTCCGTCTAGTTCCGTTGTCTTGACATTATAAGGCCTCGTTCACATCTGCGTTGGAAGCTCTGTTAGGGGCCTCCGTCGCAAATCCGACAGAAAATACCGGAAACAATAGCGCAGCATGCTGCGCTTTTGTTTCCGGTAAAACCAGACACCCCGATAGAACCCATTAAGGTCAATAGGTTCTGTCGGGTACCGATGGTGTCCGTCATGTAATGGTACCGGCGTTTACGGTATTTTAGTAGCAGAACAGTGGAAACACAGACGCAGGTGTGAACCCCACCTAAATAGTGCTGCCTGCATTATCCTCAGGGAAAGCTCTCCTATCTCAGACTACAGACCTATCTGGGCAAGAAGACATTAAGAAAACCATTGTGCTGTATCAATTAGAAAACCATTCAGGGCCATTTTGAACGGCTTCTCATTCTGTAGTTATTTTCACTGTATACATAATGCCTCTTTACCCGACTACCTCTGCGTGAGCCGTGCACAGCCCTTCCACGGATATGTTGGCTGTGGTGGTTGCTGTTGGTGACTCGCCTCCTCTTACCACGATAGCGGCCAGTGCCCGCCCTCCTCCAGCTCCGCCCCGCCTCCATGCAGCAAGTCAGGCCAAGTGGTTGCTAGGCGACTGTAAACACGCTGGGACGCAGAAGAAGTTTGCCGTAACTTTCCTGCGTGTAGGTAAGTTCTGTAGTAATGAATATAATATATACGTACGTATATCATAACCGGGAGCAGCGTGATTATCTCTAATGTCTCCATATACAGTGCTCTGATCAGGTCATCGAGGCTGCAGTTATGTCATTTCACGGCGGACTATTCCATACATCGTCAAGCCAGACTGCAGCCTCCTTTATATACTGGAAATCAGCTGCTGGCATGTGTGTGTCAGTGTAATTACCCTGGGGTTTGTTACCCTGAGGTTTGCCAGTCATCAGATGTCAGCATTATAAACTCCAAGCAAATCACTGCTGGGGCACTGACAGTTGTATAAGCTGCACATTATGTTTCCCTCGGTCTCCAGTATGTAAAGCCTTGGAAGACATTTATATATATGGTTTGTTTGTCACTTCTCCCAACTACAATTGTCCAATGTATTGCTTATTGTAGGGGTGGTGTAAGCTGTGATCATCATATGTATATAACATTTGTCTGTCTTTTACACACACGGCCATTGTCCCATGGGGCGCTGTATGTATGGAGATTGCTGCATGGCAGTGGACGGAGGCTTCTTACACTGCGCATACATGCTAAAACAATTCTGTTGTGTGTGCCATATACATTATATAAAGCCCCATTCACACCAAGAGATTTCTAAAAAACTTTGAATACCGTTTTTTGTCAAAAATTGTATAGCTTGAAATATTGCATTGTTTTCTATGGTCCAATTAATTGCCAAAATGTTTCATTCGAGAATTTATTTATTTTTTTCACCAAAGGCAGTAGTATAGAGCTATTGTTTAAACGATTATACCCAATACATACTTTTTTTTTTATCCCCTTGGAGACAATTTCAGTTTTTTCATTTTTCCTTTTTTCCTCCCCGCCTTCCAAAAGCCATAACTTCTTTGTTTTTTTGTCGACATGGGGGCTTGTTTTTTGCAGGACAAGTTGTAGTTTTTTCCTGGCACCATTTATTGTACCGCATAATGTACAGGGAAGCTGAAAAAAAATTATTTGTGGGGTGAAAAGGTAAAAAAACAGCGATTACGCCATTTTTTGGGGGGTTTTGTTTTTACGGCGTCCATCAGGCGGTAAAAACTACATGTGCACCTTCTTTTACAGGTTGATATGATTACGGAAATACCAAATTTATATGTTTCGTTTTATGTTTTATCACTTTAAAAAAAATATATATATTTGCTAAAAAGAAAAAATGTTTTGTGTCGTCATGTTCTGAGAGCCATAACTTTTTTATTTTTCCGTCAATTTAGCGATGTCAAGGCTTAATTTTTGTAAGGCGAGCTATAGTTTTCATCGATACCATTTTGGTGTATATGCGACTTTTCAATCACTTTTTATTTTATTTTTTTTTAGAGCTAAGGTGACCAAAAAACAGCAATTTGTGGGTTTTATAATTTTTTATTTTTACGGCGATCACCGAGCGGGTTAAACAACACTATATTGTGATAACTCGGACCTTTACGGACGCGACGATACCAGTTACGTTAACGTTTATTATTTTTTTACATTACTTTAAGAGAAAAATGGGAAAAGGGTGTTTTTTTTAAACTTTTAATACTTTTTTTTTAAACGTAAAAAAAAACTTTATTTAACCGTTTTTATTAGTCCCCCTAGGAGACTTGAACCAGCGATCAATACTAATGTATTGCAGTATATCGTGATACGGACTGTCTCTTTTGAAGCCCTGCCAGAGGCAGAGCTTCAAAGGAGTACAAAGATGGCAGATCTGGTGGCCTTTATTAGGCCCCCAGGCTGCCATAACAACCATTGTAAATGGCCGATCATGCCGCGGGTGGGGGGCGCAATGGCGTTTTTAGGGGGCGCCGCCCTGATTCTATCAATTTAAAAGTTCGATCATCTGCTGGTCGCATAATTTGAAAAAAAGTTAAATATTGTCGTTGTCGACAGCACATCTCCCTGTGTAAACAGGATGACGCGCTGCCGACATGATAATAATGTATGGGGACGAGCGATTGTAATAACGACCGCTCGTCCCCATACATAGCTCTGTGTGACAGGAGCAAATGCTTGCTGCATCGGCCGCTTATTGGCCAGTGTAAAAGGGTCTTAACTGGTTGCCGACAGAGGATGAGTATGCTCGTCCTGAGCGGCGAGCACTTCGCACATTAGGACGAGCATACTCGTCCTGTGTGACAGCCGTCTGTGTGCGTCTGTGCGCGCGATCGAGAGCGGGGCAACGGCTGTAATACACAGCCACGGCCCCGCTCTGACAGCGGAGAGGAGAGAAACATCTTCTCTCCGCCGTTAACCCTTTGAACGCCGCGATGAAAGCTGATCGCGGCGTTCAAAGAGGGGGGACTGCACATTGATCGCGTCACAAAAAATAACTGTGACGCGATCAAAGCCCACAACTCATATGGCCAGACAGCCCAGGGTCCATTGAAGGACCCCAGGGCTGTCTGAACATATTTTCTGTTGTTAGGGCATACAACTGCCTGTGTACGATCAGTTACAGGCTAATGTACTGGCATATAGATCTATGCCAGTACATTGCAGTTACAAAATCAAAATGATAAATCCCTTTATGGGATTAAAAAAAAAAGTTAAATGAATGTAACATTTTTTTAATGATAAATAAATAAATAAATAAATAAATAAAAAGTAAAAAAAAATACACAGAAACACATTTTTTTATAATAAATAAACTTTTTAAAATAGAAGTCCCAAAACATGAAATAATATAGACATATTTGGTATCGCCACGACCGTAACAACCTGTACAACAAATGTATGATATTATTTATGATGATCGGTGTATGGTGTAAAAAAAAAAATATTAAAACTGCAGCGGAACTGCTTTTTTTCTGCATTTTCGCCAAAATAAAAATTTATAGAAATTAAACGATAATGTATTTGTACCAAAAAATGGTACCTACATAAAGTACAACTCGTCCCGCAAAAAAAAAACAAAACATACAACTACGTCGTACAAAAAATAAAAGAGTTATGAGCGTCGGGATGCAAAGAGGGAAATGTAAAAAAAATTGCTCTGTCCGCAAGGCCAAAATTGGCCGTGTCCTTAAGGGGTTAAGGTAAAAGTATATGTTAAATCTACTTTTACCTTAAGAGAAGGTAAATATATACAGTAAAAACTAAATCCAAAAAACCATGGAGGAATCTCAGTTTTTTCCAATTCACCCATTATATGGTACTTTACATGGTGCCAATAAAAACTATAACTCCTCCCGCAAAAAAATAATCCTTCACACACCACTCCATTGACGTAAAAATAAAAAAGTTATAAAGCTCCTGACCACTTTCGTGTCTCAAAGTATTCTGCTTTCTTTCTATATGGCTCATTCTGCTTTTACAGAATATGGCTGTTTTGGCCTTCAGGACGAAGCCCATTTTTCAATTCTGACATGTGTCACTTTATGTGGTAATAACTCCGGAATGCTTTTACCTATCCAAGTGATTCTGAGATTGTTTTCTTGTGACATATTGTACTTTATGTTAGGGAAAAAATTTTGTAGATAAATTCAATATTTATTTGTAAAAAACACCAAGATTTAGAGAAAATGATCAAAAATTAGCATTTTTCTAAATTTAAATGTATCTACTTGTAAAACAGATAGTAATACCACACAAAATACTTACTAGTTTACATTTCCCATATGTCTACTTTATGTTTGCATCGTTTTTTGAACATTCTTTTATTTTTCTAGGACGTTACAAGGCTTAGAACTTTAGCAGCAATTTCTCATATTTTCAAGAAAATTTCAAAAGCCTATTTTTTCAGTTCAGTTCTGAAGTGGCTTTGAGGGCCTTATATATTAGAAAGTCCCCATAAATCATCCCATTTTGAAAACTGCACCCCTCAAAGTATTCAAAACAGCATTCAGAAAGTGTTTTAACCCTTTAGGCGTTTCACAGGAATTAAAGCAAAGTAGAGGTGAAATTTACAAATTTCATTTTTTTTTTTGCGAAAATTCATTTCTATTACATTTTTTTCTGTACCACAGAAGATTTTACCCAAGAAATGCAACTCAATATTTATTGCCCAGATTCTGCAGTTTTTAGAAATATCCCACATGTGGCCCTAGTGTGATGATGGACTGAAACACAGGCCTCAGAAGAAAAGGAGCACCTAGTGGATTTTGGGGTCTCCTCTTTTTAGAATATATTTTAGGTACCATGTCAGGTTTGAATAGGTCTTGTGGTATAAAAACAGTAAAGACCCCCCAAAAGTGACCCCATTTTGGAAACTACACCCCTCAAGGAATTTATATATAGTTATATATAGGGTATAGTTAGCATTTTAAACACACAGATTTTTTGCTAAATTTATTTGAATTAGTATGTGAAGATGAAAATCTACTTTTTTTGTGAAAAAACGTAGAAATTTTTAATTTTTACAAGGAATAAAGTAGAAAAAACACCACAACATATGTAAAGCAATTTCTTCAGATTATAGCAATACCCCATATGTGGTAATAAACTGCTGTTTGGACCCACAGCAGGGCTCATAAGAGAAGGAGCACCATTTGGATTTGGGATTTCTGATTTTGCTGGAATAGTTTTCAGTGCCGTGTCGTGTTTGCAATGCACTGGAGGGATGAAAACTGTGGAAACCCCCCAAAAGTGACCCCATTTTGGAAACTACGCTCGTCAAGGAATTTTTCTAGGGGTAAATTTAGCCTTTTGACCCCACAGTTGTTTTGCTAAATTCATTGGAATTAGTCTGTAAAGGTAAAAATCTACTTTTTTTTCTGTAAAAACGTAGACATTTTTAATTTTTACAAGGAATAAAGGAGAAAAAGCACCCCAACATTTGTGAAACAATTTCTCCCGATTACGTAAATACCCCATATGTAGTAATAAAGTGCTGTTTGGTCCCACACCGGGGCTTGGAAGGGAAGGAGCGCTATTTGGCTTTCGGAGCTCAAATTTAGCTGGAATACTTTTTGGGTGTCATGTCGAATTTGCAAAGCCACTGAGAGACCGAAACAGTGGAAGCCTCCCAAAAGTAACACTATTTGGGAAACTATACCACTTAAGGAATCTATCTAGGGGTATAGTGAGCATTTAGACCCCACACGTCTTTTGCAGAATTTATTAGAATTAGGCCGTGAAAATTAATATCAACATTATTTCCTCTAAAAAGTTGCATTTTTTCAATTTCACAAAGGATAAAGGAGGAAAAAGCACCCCAACATTTGTAAAGCAATTTCTCCCGGGTACGTTTCTCCCCACATGTGGTTATAAATGTTTTTTCATTAGAAAGTAATTAACCCTTTCCGATCTGATCCATGTTTTGCTTTTTCTTTTTCGTTTTTCCTCCCCACTTTTCGAGAGCCACAACTTTTCTATTTTTCCGTCAATAGAGTCGTGTGAGGGCTTATTTATTGCGGGGCAAGCTGTAGTTTTTATTGGTACCATTTTTTGGTACATACGACATTTTGAGCACTTTTTATTACATTTTTTGGTAGAGCCAAGGTGACCAAAAAACTGAGATTTTGCCGTTTTAAATTCTTTATTTTTCACGGCGTTCACCGTGCGAGTTAAATAATGGTATATTGTAATAGTTTGGACTTTTACGGACGCAGCAATACCAATTTTGTGTATTTGTTTTATTTTTTGACATTACTTTAGAGAAAAAATTTGAAAAGGGTTTATTTTTGGACTTAAATATTTATTTAATATTTTCCACTAATAATAACTATTTACTTTTGTTTTTACACATTTTATTAGTCCCCCTAGGGTACTTGAACCAGCAATCGTTAGATCACTGGTAGAATACACTGCAATACTAATGTATTGCAGTATATTGTGATTTTTACAGGCTCCTGTAACAGTGCGATCGCTGTTTCTGTCCGTTAGTCCCAGGTATCAGCTGCAATACACAGCTGACACCCGCAGCGTATGGCGCGGGCTCAGTGCGTGAGACGCTGCATATATCACCTCCCACATCACGACATGCTATTAAGTCTTGGTGCGTGAAGGGTTTAATGTGCAGCGGATGGTGCAAAGTGAATATTTACATTTTCCACTGATGTGCCATTTTAGTGCACTATATGTTGTGCCCAGTTTGTGCCACAAATACCTCATAAAATATTAACCGGGTTCTCCCGGGTATGGCGATGCCATATCTGTGGACGTAAACTGCTGTTTGGGCACGCTGTAGGGTTCAGAAGGGAGGGAGCGCCATTTGGCTTTTGGAGCGCAGATTTTGCTTGGTAGTAGCTCTGGCGTTTTGCTGGTATTTCAGTTTATAATGTGGGGGCATATGTAGGCTGGGCAGAGTACATCAGGGGCATAATAAGAGGGTATAATAATGGGGTAAATAATAATCTGCAGATATGTGGCCAGTGTCGCACTTATAAATGGCGCACGATCTTATCCGCTTTTGGAACACTGCACATTTTGCATCGCCTTAATCTGGGAGCCGGAACTTTTTTTATTTTTTCACCACCGGAGCTGCGTGAGGGCTTATTTGTTGCGGGACAATCTGTAGTTTTCATTGGTACCATTTTGGGGTACATGCAATTTTTTTTTTATCACTCTTTATTCCATTTTTCGGCAAGCAAGGTGACCAAAAACCATCAATTCTGACAATGATTTTTATTTATTTTTATGGCGTTCACCCTGGGCTACAAATTACCATTTTACTTTATTCTGCGGGTCGATACGATTATGGCGATACCATATGTATATAGGTTTTTTTATGTTTTGCAGCGTTTGCGCAATAAAATAACTTATTTATAAAATAAATTATTTTTTGTGTCACCGTATTCTGAGAGGCATAGCTTTTTTATTTTTCAGTCAAACATGCTGTGTAATGGCTTGTTTTTTGCGGGACGAGTTGTAGTTTGTATCGGTACTATTTTGGCGTACATGCAACTTTTTCATCACTTTTTATTGTATATTTTGAGGGGGTAGTGACCAAAAAATAGTGATTCTGGCATTGTTTTTCGTTTATTTTATTTGCGGTGTTCACCGTGCGGGAAAAATAATATTATAGTTTTATAGTTGGGGTCGTTACGAACGCGGTGATACCAAATATGTGTACTTTTTTTTTACGTGTTCATTTTTTTCCTATAATAAAAGACTTACTATAGGAAAAAAAGCAGTTCTTGTTTATGTCACTTATAACTTTTATTTTTAAAAATTTTTATTCTCTTTTTTACTTTTTTTACTTGTCCCACTAGGGGACACTTAGACTTGCAGCTCTGATCGCTGCTGGAATACATTACACTACCTACGTAGTGCAATGCATTCCAACTGTCATTGTGACGTGACCGTGACACTGACAGGAAGCCTACGATGACAACCCTCCGGGTGGTCCTCATATGCTTCTGTACATGGCAGCCCGGAAGCCATTGTCCGGCGTCCGGTTGCCATGGGTACCATCGCCAGCCCCCGTGATTTCACGTGGGGGCTGCCGATCTGCGCTAAACAACTTAAATGTGGCGATCAAAATCGAACGTCACAATTAACGAGTTAACTGCCAAAATCAGCGGCGATGGGCCGCTGATCGGCAACGGGGAATGCAGGGCAGACACCCTGCACAGTTAACCGCCGCTGCGGTGTAGCGCCGCGCGGCGGTTAACTGTCAAAGCACTGACGTAACTGCACGTCTAGGTGCACGAAGTTACTGCACACATCGACGTGCAGTTACGTTAAGGTGCGGGAAGGGGTTAACTAATGGCCAGGCCTGAAAAGTCCTTAATGACTAGCCAAATTCCTTAATTTTTGCCTTTCTGTCTTTCAGCAGCCGTAACTTATTCTTTTTTCATTGACGTGGCTCTATGAGGACTTGTTTTATGCTGGACAAATTGTAATTTTTTTCCTGCGCAGTTTGGGGGTACAAATAAATTACTGTGTGAGTTATGGCATTTATTTTTGTGGAGTGAATATAGAAAAAAAAAAGAAATTTTCGACATAGTTTTTTCTGTGTAGGTTTTATCCCTTTCACATTTCATGCTAAATAACCTGTTGAATTAAATCTTCAGGTTATTACGGTCGTGTAGATACCTAATATGTGTAGGGTTTATGTTTTAATCTATGGGCAATAAAATATATGTTCTCTTACCTCCTGCAGCAGTAATAATGGGGTATCTCTGCCCCTGTGAACTATTAGGACAGATGGAATTTTTAATTCAATCAAACTAATCAACTAGAGTCTCGTCCCTACATAAGGACGTCCAACTTCTCCTACCATGTGTTGTTTTCTGTCCTTTGGACTTTGACAAGATGGGTTTGCCCTGCTTGTTTGCATTGTATTACTGTTTTCATGTTGTTGGGAGATGTACTAAGGGTGTTTTAACCCTATGCAGTCTGGAGATTGCTGCTGTATCTTGCTATTAGGGTTTAGCTGTCGTTACAAAAAATTAACCTTAACCCCTTCCCGCTCCTGGACGT
Organism: Rhinoderma darwinii; assembly: GCF_050947455.1. Lineage (NCBI taxonomy): Eukaryota > Metazoa > Chordata > Amphibia > Anura > Rhinodermatidae > Rhinoderma > Rhinoderma darwinii. The sequence goes on from NC_134687.1 coordinate 221,249,311, forward strand.
ACTCTTAGGTCATGGTAGCTGTATCGATCGCGCTCCATGACCTAATAGTACGTCACGGGAGGAACGGCCATTTCGGCCTTCTTCTCGACACATACAGGTGCTGTGACAGCTGCTGTCTCGTACAGCAGTTGCCGCAGCTCCTATAACGGGGACCGATCGCTGTGTCTCCGCTGATAACCCCCTTAAAAGCCACGTTCAATAGGGATCGCGGCTTTTTAGGGGTTAAACCACCATTGACGACCCGCTACATGATAGCGGGCAAAGATGGTTGCTATGGCAACCGGACGCCTAACAATGGTGTCCGGCTACGCCATCTACGGAAGCCTAGTGGGTCCTGACAAAGTCAGGACCCACTATGCTTGCTGTCAGCGAGTAGCTGACAGCTGCAATACACTGCACTACGCATGTAGTGTAGTTTATTAGAATAGCGATCAGGGCCTCCTGCCCTGAAGTTCCCTAGTGGGACAAAGTAAAAAAGTGTAAAAAAAAGTTAAAAAAAGTGGTGTCAAAATAAGAAAATAAAAGTTTTAAAAGTAATAAAAGTAAAAATCCCCCTTTTTCCCTTATCAGTCCTTTATTATTAATAAAAATAAATAAATAAATAAACAAATAAACTATACATAATTGGTATCGCTGCGTCCGTAATGGCCTGAACTACAAAATTATTTCATTATTTATCCCGCGCAGTGAACGCCATAAAATAAATTAATAATAAACCATACCAGAATCACAATTGTTTGGTCACTTCACCTCCCAAAAAATTAAATAAAAAGGGATCAAAAAGTCGCATGTACCTAAAAATGGTGCTGATAGAAACTTCAGTTCGTTACGCAAAAAATAAGTCCTCGCACGGCTTTATTGATGGAAAAATAAAAACGTTATGGCTCTTAGAACAAGGCAACACAAAAAGTTAATGGTTTTTTACCAAAAGTATTTTATTGTGCAAACGCCATAAGACATAAAAAAAAACTATAAACATCTGGTATCGCCGTAATCGTATCGCCCCGCAGAATAAAGTGAATATGTCATTTATAGTGCACGGTGAACGCTGTAGAAAAAATTGAATGAAAAACAATAGTAGAATTGCTGTTTTTTAGTCACCACGCCTCTTAAAAATAGAATAAAAACTGATCAAACACTCGCATGCACCCCATGAAAACTACAGTACAATGAATTCCTCAAGGGGTCTAGTTTCCAAAATAGGGTCACTTTTGGGGGGTTTCCACTGTTTTGGCACCACAAGGCCTCTTCAAACCGGACATGGTGCCTAATAAAAAGGAGGCCTCTTTGCTTCGGACGCCGGTGCTTCAGTCCATTAGCACACTAGAGCCACATGTGGGATATTTCTCAAAACTACAGAATCTGACAATAAGTAATGAGTTGTGTTTCTCTGGTAAAACCTTCTGTTTTACAGAAAAAATTGAATAAAAAGGATTTTCTGACAAAAAAAATAAATATGTAATTTCACCTCTACTTTGCTCTAAATTCCTGTGAAAAGCGTAAAGGGTTAATAAACTTTCTAAATGCTGTTGTGAATACTTTGAGGGGTCTAGTTTCTAAAATGGGGTGTTTCATAGGGGTTTCTAATATATAGGCCCCTCAAAGCAACTTCAGAACTGAACTGGAACCTAAAAAAACAAATGAGGCAATACTTTGCTTCTTACATTATACTGACAATTAGCAGTGCCCACCCCGAGATGACCCCAGTTTTGACAGTTTGTATAAACTGAGACCCCTATTAGACCCCTATTAGACCATTTCAGTGCCCGGTTTTCCCAAGCATACACCCCCGAGAAGTGTATTTCTATTGATGAATCTTTGGTACATTTTAAAGGGAGGCTTCAATTCCGCCAGTACCTGCCGAGGAGTAAGAGGGCAAGTTATGGCGTGAAGATGTATAAGCTGAGTGAGAGTGCATCAGCGTATACCTACAAATTTAGGATGTATGAAGGGAAGGACACCAGTATTCAGCCCCCAGAATGCCAGCCCTTACTGGGAGTTAATGCAAAAATTGTGTGGGATTTGTTGCACCCACTGCTGGACCAGGGTTACCACCTCTACCTGGATAAGTTTTATACCAGCGTCCCACTCTTCAAGTGCCTCGCTTCCAGAAGTACTGCGGCATGCGGCACTGCTAGAAGAAATCTGAGAGGCCTCCCTAAGACTCTGGTTGGGCAAACACTCAGAAGGGGTGAGAGCAGGGCACATTCTAGCAGCAACATATTGTGTGTCAAGTACAAGACAAGAGAGATGTCCTTGTAATGACAACAATACATGACCACACCAGTACCCATGTACCTGTACGAGGTACCAGTACAGAGACCTCCAAACCAGACTGCATCCTGGACTACAATAGGTACATGGGAGGGGTGGACTTGTCAGATCAAGTCCTGAAGCCCTACAGCGCCATGCGGTGTGGTATAAGAAGCTGGCCGTGTACATCATACAGATGGCATTGTACAATGCGTACGTGCTACGTCGATGTACAGGCCAGACGGGAACTTTCCTGGAATTTCAAGAGGTGGTTATCAAGAACCTAATCTTTAGGAACCAAGAAGGGGGGCACCCAGTACTTCTGGAAGCGAGGCCACACGCATCATACCAGGGCAACACTTTCCAGGAGAAGTTCCCCAAACTGGCAAGAAGGGAAAAAGTCAAAAGAGGTGCAAAGTCTGCTATAAGAGGGGGATAAGGAAGGACACAATATATCAATGTGACACGTGTCCCAAAAAATCAGGGCTCTGTATGAAAGTGTTTTAAAATTTATCATACATCCCTTGATTTTTAATCTACCCCAGTTTTACTTACCCTGATGCACTCCGCACGGCTTATCACCCTCATCTTTCCCTACTGAGCCCTGCTGTGTGCCCAGGCAGCTGTTAACAGCCACATGTAGGGTATTGCCATACCCGGGAGAACCCACATTACAGTTTATAAGGTGTATGTCTCCGGTCAAAATGCTCACTACATCTAGATGAATGCCTTAAGGGGTGTAGTTTTTAAAATGGGGTCACTTCTCGGGGGTTTTAACTGTACTGGTACCTCAGGGGCAACATGGCACCTGAAAACCAATCCAGCAAAATCTGGACTCCAAGGAACAAATAGCGCTCTTTTCCTTCTGAGCCCTCCCATGGGCCCAAACGGCGGTTTATCACCACAAATGGGGTATTGCCACACTGAGGACAAATTGGGCAACAAAATGGGGTATTTTATTTCTTGTGAAAATTAGAAATTTTGAGCCAAAACGAAAAAATGTAAACATTTTCTAATTCACAGTCCAATTCAAATAAGTTCTGTGAATAAACTGTGTGGTCTAAATGGTCACAACACCCATAAATGAAGGTGTAGTTTCCAAAATGAGGTCACTTTGGATTCCTACTGTTTTGGCACCTCAACACCTCTCCAAACCTGGCATGCTGCCTAAAATATATTCTAATAAAAAAGAGGCCCCAAAATGCACTAGGTGCTTCTTTGCTTCTGAGGCCTGTGTTTTAGTCTACTTGCTAACTAGGGCCACATGTGGGACATTTCTAAAAACTGCAGAATCAGGACAATACATATTTAATAGTGTTTCACTGGTAAAACCTTCTTGAATAAAATTGAAATTCAGCAAGAAAAATGAAATTTGCAAATTTCACCTCCACTTTGCTTTAATTCCTCTGAAATGCCTAAAGGGTTAAAAAAAATGTTCTAAATGCTGTTTTGAATACTTTATGGGGTCTAGTTTTTAAAATGGGGTGTTTTATGGGGGTTTCTAATACATAGGCCCCTCAAAGCCACTTCAGAACTGAACAGGTACCTTAAAAAAAAGACTTTTGAAATTTTCTGAAAAATATGAGAAATTGATGTTTATGTTCTAAGCCTTGTAACGTCCAAGAAAAATAAAAGAATGCTCAAAAAACTATGCCAGTCTAAAGTAGACATATGAGAAATGTCAACTAGTAAACTATTTTGGGTGGTATAACCGTCTGTTTTACAAGCAGATGCATTTAAATCCAGAAAAATTCTATTTTTTCAAAATTTTCTTTACATTTCGCATTTTTTCACAAATAAACACTGAATATATCGACCAAATTTTACCACTAACATAAAGCCCAATGCGTCATGAGAAAAAAATCTCAGAATCGCTTGGATAGGTTTAAGCATTCCCAAGTTATTACCACATAAAGAGAAGTATGTCAGATTTGAAAAATGGGCTCTGAGCCTTAAGGTCCAAACTATGCAGCCTCCTTAAGGGGTTAAACTTTTTCCTCCCTCTAGGAAGCGGAAGGTGGAAGTGCCCGGACAGTTCAGCATTTCTCAGATAAGAGTCTTTGAGAAAAATTAGTATGAAGAGCAATCCTCTTCCGTTTGTTCATGTATGCATTTACGCCTCATGCACACGACCAGGGCCGGCATTAGGTTGGATTGCGCCCTTTGCGGGACTCTCTATTGCCACCCCTTACACAAACCAAAGATTAACCACATATATAGACACGCACATACTGGAACACATATACTGTACATGCATAAAGACAGATATTTAGACATACAGGCAAATATACATACACACATTTGGAATATATACATACAGGTAAATATATTGACGTACAGACACATATACACACACAAATAAATACACAGATAGGAACATATACAAATACATAAAAGGCACATATATACAAGCACAAAGACACATTCACAAACAGACCCATATATACCCAGTACAGATAATGCAGTAGATGTTACTTGCAGTCCTATGTAACACCACAGATAACACACAGTGATAACTCCCTGAGTACAGATAATGTAGTTGCTGCTAACTGCAGTCCTATGTAACACCACAGATAACACACAGTGATAACTCTCTGAGTACAGATAATGTAGTAGATGTTACCTGCAGTACTATGTAACACCACAGGTAACACAGTGATAACTCTCTGAGTACAGATAATGTAGTAGATGTTACCTGCAGTCCTATGTAACACCACAGATAACACAGTGATAACTCCCTGAGTACAGATAATGTAAAAATAATGAGGGAAAAAGGAATGGGGAGGAAACCTCCAGCTCACCAATCAAACACTCCAGTGTTTGTGATCGCCCGGATCGACCGCGACGGCACACGGCAGCAATAGAAGAAAAAACCAAAGGAGATCCAGCGATAAAGATGTAAATAGGAAAAACTAGGTTTCCACTTTATTGGAATACAAGAGCAATGCTTGAAAAACACCAGGAGGAAAAGACAAGGTGGTGATATGCGGCAATAGATAGCCTACGCGTTTCAGGCACTGGCTGTGCCCTTAATCATGGCTAAGTCGAGTGAGCTCCAGCAAGCACACGGGGTGAATAAATACTGACTAAATGGGAGGTTGGACCTCAAACGAGACGGCGCTCGCAGGTGAGTTGATTAACTATAACGGAATCAATCTTCCATCGTTATTGAGTTTCGAAATTATATAATGGTTGTAATTATAAGCAGTAAACTAGTGTATATGATAAAACTGGGAATTGAAATAAATAAAATACAGCAGAAACTGATTATATATAAGACTGTGTGTATGATACGAAATTTCATAGAATTGTTAGAGGATCGTGTCCCCGAAGCTTGCGGAGCATCACCCGACATATATTGATACACGGAAAACATGTGAAAAGAAAAAACCACAAAGAGAACACAAATTCATATGCGTTATATGAAGAAAAACAAACAACCGCATATAGATATATATAAATGTGAACACAGGGAATAAGAAAAAGCATATATATAATAAGATAACGTTGCTAATAAGACTGACATGCACTTGATGACTATAGAAAGTGCCTTATATTCAACATAACGTATGTGTCCAGGAGATAACACATCTTTGATGGCAAAAAGATAATAAATAATCCTAATACAGCTGGACATTATATAAAGGCAAAATGATTGTATTAAGGCTACGCAAGCTTCGGGGACACGATCCTCTAACAATTCTATGAAATTTCGTATCATACACACAGTCTTATATATAATCAGTTTCTGCTGTATTTTATTTATTTCAATTCCCAGTTTTATCATATACACTAGTTTACTGCTTATAATTACAACCATTATATAATTTCGAAACTCAATAACGATGGAAGATTGATTCCGTTATAGTTAATCAACTCACCTGCGAGCGCCGTCTCGTTTGAGGTCCAACCTCCCATTTAGTCAGTATTTATTCACCCCGTGTGCTTGCTGGAGCTCACTCGACTTAGTCATGATTAAGGGCACAGCCAGTGCCTGAAACGCGTAGGCTATCTATTGCCGCATATCACCACCTTGTCTTTTCCTCCTGGTGTTTTTCAAGCATTGCTCTTGTATTCCAATAAAGTGGAAACCTAGTTTTTCCTATTTACATCTTTATCGCTGGATCTCCTTTGGTTTTTTCTTCTACAGATAATGTAGTTGATGCTACCTGCAGTCCTACCACAGATTGCACAGTGATAACTCTCTGAGTACAGATAATGTAGTAGATGTTACCTGCAGTCCTATGTAACACCACAGACAACACACAGTGATAACGGAGTACAGATAATGTAGTAGACGTTACCTGCAGTCCTATGTAACACCACAGATAACACACAGTAATAACAGAGTACAGATAATGTAGTAGCATTACCTGAAGTCCTATGTAACACCACAGATAACACACAGTGATAACTCTCTGAGTACAGATAATGCAGTAGATGTTACCTGCAGTCCTATGTAACACCGCTGATAACACAGCGATAAATCTCTGAGTACAGATAATGTAGTAGATGTTAACTATACCCACAGCCACACATACACACACACACACACACACACACACACACACACACACACACACACACACACACACACGCATATATAAGGGCAGCAGAGTATATAAGGGGCATCAGGGTTTATAAGGGGCAGCAGGGTATATAAGGGGCAGCAGGGTATATAAGGGACAGCAGGGTATATAGGGGGCAGCAAGGTATATAGGGGCAGTAAGTTATATAAGGGGCAGCAGGGTATATAAGGGGCAGCAGGTTATATACGGGGTAGCAGGATATATAGGGGGCTGCAGGGTATATAGGAGGCAGCAGGGTATATAGGAGGCAGCAGGTTATATAAGGGGAAGCAGGTTATATAGGGGGCAGCATTTTATATAGGGGCAGCAGGCTATATGGGGGCAGCAGGGTGTATAGGATGCAGCAGGGCAGCAGGGTATATAGGGGGCAGCAGGATATATAGGGGGCAGCAGGATATATAGGAAGCATCAAGTCAGCAGGATATATAGGGGCAGCAGGATATATAGGGGACAGCAGGATATATAGGGGCAGCAGGCTATATAGGGGCAGCAGGGTATATAGGAAGCAGCAGGGTATATAGGGGACAGCAGGTTTTATAGGGGCAGCAGGGTATATAGGAGGCAGCAGGTTATATAAGGGGCAGCGGGATATATAGGGGGCAGCAGGATATATAGGGGGAAGCAGGGTATATAGGAGGCAGCAGGATATATAAGGGGCAGCAGGGTATATAGGGGCAGCAGGATATATAGGAGGCAGCAGGGTATATAGGAAATGCAAAAAAAATTGGGATATAGAATATAATTAAAATCACAGAAAAGGCCATACTCACAAATTAGGAGGAGGGTAAAAACCCGTTCCAAACAGGACGCGGCCAGGTCAGAAAATGCTGCTGAAGGGAAGTGCCCAGGTGTGTTTAAATAATGATAGCCACTCCCACTAACCTTGAGGGGAGTGTGTGATGGGCATGGAAGTAAATGTGTAATGGAAAAAGAAAAAATAATAAAGTACTGTGTATGGTATACACGTGAGGTATAGGGGACATTACTAAGTGTAGTGTGTAGAAATCAGGGCTGTGAGTGATACAAAAACGTGAGTGTAGTGTGTAAAACATGGAGGCATAGTGTTTGGATAGTGAGGCACAGCATATATCACCGAATAGCAGCCTATTTAGAACGCCCATAATGTAAGAGAGCGGGCTGCCCTGCATGCAATGCCAGACATCTGTACACCATGTTCTCCCAGCACCATAAGACCTGGCCACATCCTGAAAAAAAGGTATGTACAGTGTAAGTAACCATTCGGCGATATATGCTGGAATCTGCAAAACAAAAATTAACGGTAATAAAAATAAAGATGGCTGCCCCCACAGAAGTACAAACATATGAATAAATAGTTACTTTAGGGAACATATTAAAATAATTAGAAAAAATAGGCCCATAAAGTAAAACTTCAATAAACTATCAAATAATTTTTTTTTAAAATAATTATAACACCTTTCCTTTAAAGAGAACCTTTCACCTGCCCATACTTGTGCAGAATGTAATGGGCCGGGCTGCACAAACCCTGGGGCACTTTAAAATTTTTTCCTAGCCTCCTTAGAGATCGGTGCCGTAATATTTGGTGCCCGATATTTAAATAACCCCCTGAACTGTCAATGGGGCAGTAATTGACAAGGGGGCATGTAACATTGCTGTGACGCACAGTGTCACAGCAAGAGCTGGAGAGAGGAGAGTGTGTGCGCGCAACTCCGCCGCCACTACGGAACAGAAGAGGAGAAGAAGAGTGTGAATTCTTCTTCTGTTCCATGGCATCGGAGCTGGGCACGCACGCTCTCACTCTTTAGCTCTCGGCAGACAAGGACGACAAGACTGATCTCTCGCGAGAGATCATACAGTCTTGTACTTGCCTGCCGAGAGCTGAAGAGTGAGAGCGTGCGCACGCACACGCTCTCTAGCTCCTGATGTTGACACTGTCCGTAGCTGATTGGACAGCGATGTTAAACACCCCCTTGCCAATTACCGCCCCATTGACAGTTTAGGGGGTTATTTACATATGGGACACAAAATATTACGGCACCGATATCTAAATAACGAAGGAGGCTAGGCTTTGATTCTGCTTGGCTTTCATTGGAGCAGTGTATGGTCTCAATAGAAAGTCTTTGAGTCCATACACCGCTCACTTGGCCGCAAGTCGATCATAAATGAAGCGACACAGCGCTCACCCGAGCACTTTTGCTGCTTCGTTTTAGCGATCGGTGGGGGTCTCAGTGCTCAGTCCCCCACCGATGAAAACTTCTGACATGTCAGTATGACATGATAAAAGTTTAGTTACAGTTTAAAGCAGGGGTCTCAAGCACGTGGCCCGCGGGCCGCATGTGGCCCCTGGGGCTGTCATCTGCGGCCCGCGGGACACAGAGCCGCTAGTATCGGCTCTGCTCCGAGACTCTGGAATTCCCTGACATCGCTGTTCACATATGAACAGCGATGTCTGGGGCTTCCCCAGAGCCGGAGTCCCGAGAAGAGCGCTGATGTCGGCTCTGCTCCGAGACTCTGTGGAATTCCCTGACATTGCTGCCCATATATGGACAGTGTGTCAAGGTCTTCCCCAGAGCGGAGTCCCGGGCAGAGCGCTATTATCGGCTCTGCTCCGGGACTCTGGGGAAGCCTCTGACATCGCTGTCCTCTACAGAGGGCACTGGGGCAGCCTCTACAGAGGGCACTGGGGCAGCCTCTACAGAGGGCACTGGGGCAGCCTCTACAGAGGGCTCTGGGGCAGCCTCTAAAGAGGGCTCTGGGGCAGCCTCTACAGAGGGCTCTGGGGCAGCCTCTACAGAGGGCACTGGGGCAGCCTCTACAGAGGGCACTGGGGCAGCCTCTACAGAGGGCACTGGGGCAGCCTCTACAGAGGGCACTGGGGCAGCCTCTACAGAGGGCACTGGGGCAGCCTCTACAGAGGGCACTGGGGCAGCCTCTACAGAGGGCACTGTGGCAGCCTCTACAGAGGGCACTGTGGCAGCCTCTACAGAGGGCACTGTGGCAGCCTCTACAGAGGGCACTGTGGCAGCCTCTACAGAGGGCACTATGGCGTTATCTACAAGTGGGTGTGTGACAGTATCTGAAGAGGACACTGGCATTATCTAGGGGTGTGTTGCATTATCTACAGAGGGCACTGTGGCCTTATCTACAGAGGGCACTGTGGCCTTATCTACAGAGGGCACTGTGGCCTTATCTACAGAGGGCACTGTGGCCTTATCTACAGAGGGCACTGTGGCAGCCTCTACAGAGGGCACTGTGGCAGCCTCTACAGAGGGCACTGTGGCAGCCTCTACAGAGGGCACTGTGGCAGCCTCTACAGAGGGCACTGTGGCAGCCTCTACAGAGGGCACTGTGGCGTTATCTACAAGTGGGTGGGTGACAGTATCTGAAGAGGACACTGGCATTATCTAGGGGTGTGTTGCATTATCTACAGAGGGCACTGTGGCCTTATCTACAGAGGGCACTGTGGCCTTATCTACAGAGGGCACTGTGGCCTTATCTACAGAGGGCACTGTGGCCTTATCTACAGAGGGCACTGTGGCCTTATCTACAGAGGGCACTGTGGACTTATCTAGGGGTGTGTTGCATTATCCACAGAGGGTACTGCGGCAGCATCCACAGAGGGCACTGCGGCAGCATCCACAGAGGGCACTGCGGCACTATCTAAAAAGGGGCTGCCCAATCTTGACATGTGTGCTAACTGAGCCGCCGGACTGCATTTAGCGACACTTAAACTGGAAAGCTGGATTGTTGAAATAAGCACGTGGAGAAATATCTCAAATTTTAAACCTAGCGCTATTATTATAGTAATGTAGTATTATTATTATAGTAATATAGTGTTATAGTAGTTCAAATAACTAATTGATTAACAATAATTTAGTATTGTATCAAATTTGAAAGTAATGCGGCCCGTCAACTTCCCATTTTTTCTATATGCGGCCCACTTACCCGGCCGAGTTTGAGACCCCTGGTTTAAAGGCTATGTACAACTTTAAAAACTTATTTTTTATATATGAAGTTTTAATTACTTTTTATTGAAAATTATTTTTACTTTTTGAGATACAGCTGCTTTGTATCCTGTATACAGAGCAGCTGTATCTAGTGCTGAGACCTGAATCCATTAGGTCACGTTTTATCGATCACATCTAAGTTATGAGCTTAGATGTGATCGGTAACAGGTCGATCCTGCCCCTACTAATTTAATAGGTGTCGGCCGACGCTTGGGGGCCGGGAGTATACTGCAAGGGGAGGTCTGGGCGTTTTACTGACAGCAGAGGGCTCTATAGGGGGAATAATCCCCCCTCCATAGAGCCCTCACTAGTTACTATACTGAAAGGTTAGGGGAGTCTGAGCATCCGACTGACTGCTCTAAAGTGGGGGCAGAATACTCCCCCCTGTAGAGCCCTCAGCAGTAAGTCAGACGCTCAGACCGCCCCCCCCCTGCATCCCCCTATACTTCCATTATAGTAACGTGAGGGCTCTATGGGGTGGATTATTCCCCCCCACAGAGCCCTTGGCTGCCAGTAAAATGCCCAGACCTCCTTTGCAGTATACTCCTGGGTCCCGGTCCCCCAGCTATGGCCGACCGACACCTTTTAAATTAGTGAAGGCAGGAGCGTGAGCGCTGTAAGTGGCGCTCAGTTTTTAATACAGGCCACCGCTCACCTCGTGCATCTCGTCACTAGATTAATGTACCTGTGCATGTCAGATTACACAAACTATGCAGCTTAAGGCCTGGCAAGCACCTATATGGGAGACCGGGTGATTTATGGACTGTTCAAAGATCCGTGTGGAATGGAAGAATTGGGATTCCTTCTTCAGGAATTTCTGATAGTTGTCAGAGGCAGTGCCTCAAGTCAATTTATCATTTTAATGGAAATTATGGACGTTTATATGGTCAAGGGACCAGGATGTTGACCTGGGGGAAGTGCTTGTCTCCACCTCTAGGGGGCCTTGGGCCGTCTAAGTGGATGGAACTTTGGAATAAAGCTATGATGGCTGAAGAGGAAACACCTTGAATACGGTCCATGTTTCCTTGGGTGGGCTACAATTAAGCGGTGGGGTTCTCCTCTAAGACCATCCAGACTAGTGTACCTGCTGAGTCAGGTCAAATCTTCAATTATGCACCGGAAGGGCCTACACATTATGGCCACAGAAGTGCACAGCAAGCTGTTGTGGAACTACAACTCTCAGCATTTTCTGACAGCCAAAGACTTTATTTTAAATAAAAAAGACCTATCATACAGCTAAGCTAAATATGGCGGGCTAGGCTGTAGGTGCCTGCTCTCGTCAGACCGCAGAAGTTACTCAGCTTAAATCCTCACAAGTACCAGCATGGGAGAGCTGGCTGGGAATCCGTCCCTAGTTTCATTTACTTCTGGAAGTCTCCAGGGCTCACCAAAAATACAGATTCTAATGTAGATTGTAGAATGTAGATTCTAACAGATCCAAGGTAATATAAATGCCAGAGTTACATGTGATGATATTATCAATTTGACCTCTGATTACCTGGGTGATACTATCCCAACAGGTAGGGTTTTCAGACAGGATGGCCCTATCTACCGCAGACACTCTCTATAGCTTAACTGGTTGCCGACACAGGACGAGAATGCTCGTCCTGAGGGGCAAGTACTTGGCGCATTAGGACGAGCATTCTCATCCTGTGTGACAGCCATCTGTGTGCGCGATCGAGAGCCACGGCCACGGCCCCGCTCTGACGGCGGAGAGAAGAGAAACATCCTCTCTCCGCCATTAACTCTTTGAATGCCGCGATGAAAGCTGATCGCGGCGTTCAAGTAGAGGGGACTGCACATTGATCGCGTCACAGAAGATAACTTTGACGCGATCAAAGTCCATAACTTGTATGGCCAGACAGCCCAGGGTCCATTGAAGGACCCCAGGGCTGTCTGAACAGATTTCCTGTTGTTAGGGCATACTGAGGTATGCCCTAACCACTGCCTGTGTACAATCATGATAAATCCTTTTATGGGATTAAAAATAAAAAAGTTAAATGAATGTAAAAAAAAATTAATGATAAATAAAAAGTAAAAAAAATACACAGAAACACACATTTTTTTTATAATAAATAATTTTTTTCAAATATAAGTCCCAAAACATGAAATAATATAGAGATATTTAGTATCGCCACGACCGTAACAACCTGTACAACAAATGTATAACATTATTTATGATGATCGGTGTATGGTGAAAAAAAAATAAAAAGAAAAAAAAAATATTAAAGCTGCTGCGGAACTGCTTTTTTTCTGCATTTTCGCGAAAATAAAAATTTATAGAAATTAAACTATAATGTATTTGTACCAAAAAATGGTACCTACATAAAGTACAACTCGTCCCACAAAAAACAAAGTCTCATACAACTACGTCGTACAAAAAAATAAAAGAGTTATGAGCGTCGGGATGCAAAGAGGGAAATATAAAAAAATTGTCTGTCCTTAAGGGGTTAAACTCTGAGTCGCAGTTAATGCTTCCAAGTACAGCATCTGTGAGTTATAGTATGAGTCAATAGACTCTTAGGGTAAACGTCCCGAAAAACTTTAGAAAAATCGGAAGCAGGACACCTACAAACATCTGCCCATTGATTTCAATGGGAAATACGGCGTTCTGTTCCGACGGGGCATTTTCTTACGCCTCATTTTCAAAAAAACGGAGCGTAAAAAGATGCCCCGTAAAAATAAGTGCATGTCACTTCAGCCATTTTTGGAGTCGCTTTTTATAGACCCAATAGAAAAACATCTCCTAAAAAAACTCAGCGAAAACGCTAGTTTGATTAAAAAACGGCTGAAAATTAGGAGCTGTTTTCCCTTGAAAACAGCTCTATTTTCAGCCGTATTTTGTTAAGCATGTGAACATAGCCTTAGGTAGAATCATTACCGAAGTCAGTTCAGGTAGTTAAACGTGAAACTTCCTCGGACATCACAGAAGTCAATACCGAGGCAGACCAAGGTTCCCTAGAAGGGAATTAAGCAGCTCCATAGCCCTTAACAAAGTCAATCAGGATGACCGAGCAGTCTAGGGCTCTGCGTTAAGTATCATTTCCCCCTGGAGGCGGTGATTCTGATTCCACTTCTGATACCAGAAAGACTAAGGGTATGTGCACACGATAACTGCAATTACATCTGAAATTATGGAGCTGTTTTCAGGAGAAAACAGCTCCTGAATTTCAGACGTAATTGCATGGACTCGCGTTTTGCGGGGCGTCTTTTACGGATGTAATGTGGAGCTGTTCTTCATTGGAGTCAATGAAAAACGGCTCCAATTACGTCCCAAGAAGTGTCCGGCACTTCTTTTGACGGGGCTGTAATTTTACGTGCCGTCGGCACAGGTCGTCGGTACAGTACATCGTAAAGCCTATTGAAAGTAATGGGCAGATGTTTGCCGACGTATTGGAGCCGTTTTTTCAGATGTAATTCGAGGCGTAAAACGCCTCCATTACGTCTGAAAATAGGTCTTGTGAACCCAGCCTAATCTCTGACACCGGATCCCTTCTTGTAGGGGGCGCCTCCAACTCTTTTCTGAAGCTGGCTTACATCAGGTCATCCTGGATGTCTCTTTTCTACAATTCCTAGAAGGAAAGGTATTGACCTCCTATTCTTCAAAAAGAAGAAAAGTCAAATAGGAGACAATTACATCCATGGAAATTAGATGTCATGGCCTCCCTAGTCTTGAAGGATGCATACCTTCATATAGAGATTTTCTGAGAGGCAGAAAAAATGGCAAAGTACATCTGTGTAGATATCAGTCAGTGTCAAGCTTCCTGCAATTCACAGCTGTTTTCTTCAGGATCTCTTCAGTTCCTCACACCTTTTCTAAGGTGGTGACCGCTATAGCTGCCTGTAGGAACACGGAATACCTGCTAAACAGGTTATATAGAAAATGATTTTTTTGCAAAATCCTGCACTATAATCACTTTTATATATAATTGGAAGTAAACTTTAATGTTGGGGAACTCATAATTCTGGCAACCTAAGAGCAGAATATGTTCTGTGAACAGAATTGCTGGAGGGACTAGCGCTAGTTTATTTCGTGTACATAATTATGTAACTTGTTGGTGTTATATTAGGATACAAATTATGGAGAAAAATCTGGGTAAATAATTGTTCCAATGTCAAATCTTTGCATATAATCTTTTCAGTACTCTTGGGAAAGCAACTATTGGAAACAATATGGTTATGAAAATGTTTAAAATATTATAAACTTAATTTAAAGGGATTAATCGCCTAATTGAAACATTTACAGCTTCTCTGATGAAACAATATAGCTGTTGCTGTATGCTATTGCCTGATCTGGCAATTTTTGGGTTGGGTTCATATTGTTCTCAATCATCAGCTTTAAGCTGACAAAATGTTAGAGGACATAATTTATCAGAACTAGTCATGGAAAAATGTGGAGCAGTAGCCATAGCAACCAGCCAGGCCTTTGCTTCCTTTACTAACCGAAAATAGAAAAAAGAAAGCTATAATCTGCTTGGTTTCTTAGGCTTCATTCACATCTGTGTCAGGGCTCTGTTCCGACGTTCTGTCTTTTTCCGTCGGAACGGAGCCCTGGCTGACACAAACGGAAACCACATTGATTTCAATGGGGACGGATCTGGTGCCAATGGTTTCCGTTTGTCTCAGTTGTACATGGGTTCAAACCTATGATTTGTGTCAGTCAGGGCTCAGTTCCGACGAAAAACTCAGACGGAACGGAGCCCTGACGCAGATTTGAACTAAGCCTAACTCAGAGCACTTTAACTTTTTGTCTGTACTATCTCTCATAAAGTTTTTAGGCACTTAATATTCATTAAAGACAAATACTGTTTAAAGTTTGTTTGGGCCTTTTTGTGCAAAATATGCAGTTATTTTTATTCTCCAAACTTTTCAGTTGAACAAAATGCCATTATTTTTCCATTATTGTGTGTTTCAGGTAGTAATGTCGGCCAACAATCCCCAAGGATCTCCACATATATCTCCACTATCACACATAAATGGGGCTCTAAGCATGGAGTCAATGGAGTGGGGTCAGAGACCGGATTTGAGCAAATTGAAAGACCGAATAATCTCCACAGCTCCAAAGCAGATAGTACTAAATCCAGAAGCGTTACTATTTACCCATGACACAAAGGCAAGAGCTAAAACAAGAAAAAGACAGCAGACTGTTAAGCTGGAACCCCTGGTAAGATAACTCAAACTATGAATAGAAATAAAGTGTTTTTTTTCCAATGATTTGTAGTCACCGTATATAGCTCATGTGAAAGCACAACTGTGACATACTTTATCAATAATGTGACCGAGACTACCAGTAACATTTATATATATTTTTTTCATTTTGCAAAGCTCACGATTAATGTAAATACTAATGACTCCTAGAAGATGGATATTTACTCCAATTTTGTCTTTGTAGGGGATGTTTAATTTGGACAACCCCTGAAGCTGGTGGGTTCTCATTTCCCATTTAATAACAAGGGGAATGAAGCATTACATGCACTCATTGAAATCACTGAGCCTTTCATGGTTTGCGCAAACACACCAGGTCCTCTTCTATTCTATGCTGCTCTTAGATAGGAGAGTATAGGAGACCTGACACTTTAACAAATAAGCCCTAAATGTGTCACCCAGCAGTCACTAACTTCCCTTTCTCCTATCCCTTGGTTGAACCTGATGGACACATGTCTTTTTTCAACCGTACTAACTATGTAATATGCCACGATCCCAATATGCCCCTGCTACACTAATTTCTTGGTAAAAAAAATTTAATTAATTAATACATCTCATATTTCCTCATAGCACAGTACAGTAGGAACGTTGCCTGCCTAATGTAAGACATGCGATAACTGGGAAAGAAATAGGGAAATGGGAAACCAAGGCACTCTGTTAGAGGTATAAAGATAATAAGTAAATATATTTATTAATCTGTGAATATTAAAATGCAAACATACGGCATCAGGCGATCCTTCATCATGCTGATGTCACGGCCCTAAACAATTCATGACATACAGAATGGAGCATTTCATGTATATACACCACCATGCGAAATGTTCATATATGTACCGTATACATGTCATTAATAAATTCATCAAATTTAATTTCATCAATAAATAACCAAGGTGGCAAAAAAGGTCTTGCGGGCCCACTGCTATAAATTACGCAGCTACACCGATAAATTCAGACTACTATAAATAAACACTGAACGTTCAAGATAAACATAAGCATGTACCATACCACAAAAAATCAACTGAATCAAACTGAAATATAATCTAGTAAATATGGATACATAGTGTAGAACTGCAAGGCCATACGATAAGTAGGCATACTTATTGTATGGCCTAGCAGTTTTACACTATATATCCATATTTAGTGGATTTTATTCCAGTTCGCTATTTTGTCTTTTTTTCCCAATCCTACCAATTGTATCTTATTGAAATGTTTTGCATGGTAAGGTCGGGAACGCCGTACTTGAATGAGAATCGAGCATCTCCATCTGCTGATTTACATAAAAGCATTAAAGCTATATGCTTCTTATTAGGAGAAATAGAAAACATGTTGCACACGTATATTAATACATTATTTTGTTCACATTTATTAAAGCCTGTATTGAAAACATATCAGGATCAAAATCAGCCTGAATATATATACCAAAAGAACAAAGAAGATCTGATAAATCGTGGCATACTTTTACGTCCACCTTCTGCAGAAAGGAAGCTAAGAGCTGTCTCATCTACTGTAAGGCTTCCGGACCTTCCAGATGATTTAAAAGAAAAACAGGTGAGAAATCGCGCCATTGATCCATTTGCAAGCAGTAGAAATCGACATACTTTGCACTATAGTACATAAACAGTCTCTCAGCTTGGAGATGAAGCAATGTCCAAGATGATTTCCAGAGTTTCGAAAAACCAAGTTACACTTCTTCAAATTTGTCCCCACCACCTAAGCTTATTACAATAATGTTTCCCTACAATCTCCCTATTATACACCTAGACCTAAATCAAGGCAGACTTGTCGACCTAGACCACTGAAAACACCTTCTCTGTGTCATCCTTTTACCCATCTCCGTTTCCTTTCTGAAAATGCTGCTGTTGGTCAGTAGACCAATGTACTCATGAGGAGCAAAAGCTAAATACACTTACAATATGCTGCATCTTTTTTTCTCAGATAAGTGAGCTACGATCAAGGATTTTGTTTACTGCAGTGATTGTAATGTGTAATTATAATTCGTATTCACCCCTAATATATATATTTTTATTGTTTAGTTACAGATGGACTTCAGTAGAACCATATCTCCTACTCCACCAAAGCAGCCAAGGAAGTCTCTTTCAAGACCTAGCTCTTATAAACAAGTTCCTCCACCTCCATCTAGTATGTTTGAGAGTGCAGAAGAAGTCATCCAAGCAAACATTAGAGACCCTCTTCAGATCATCAGCATACTTCTGGGAAATAAGAATTTAGGTTTTCTTTATATGACTCCTGCTGTTCCCAAATCTTCAGTTGAATATGATCCTTATAACCTAAGGTATATAGAAGAAATACACTTAGTGGCTTTTATTGTGCACATGAAGATCAGTCAAGATGTTTTGTTGCGTTAGGAAGAGGTTGCAGACCAAAGATCAGGGCTAGACAAATCCCAGGAGCCAGATATCCTACAAATTTTATGCACTGGCCCACATTTTTGGGTTGACCCGAGTTCACAGATCCCTCATAGACTTGAATCTGTTGAGGGATCCGTGAAAACGGGCAAAAATAGGATATGTCCTATTTTTTCAAGGGCCGTTCACATGGTCCATTAAAAAAAAACAAAAAAAAAAAAACAGCTGTGTGAATAGCCCCATAGATGTGATTTGATTTTATTGCGGCCGTGTGACGTCATTAAAAAAGCAGCCGTCACACGGCCAATTATCCCGTTAGTGTGAATAAGCCCTTGTTCTGCCAAACCAACCACAATATTCATTGAGAGATTGAAGCAATAATATTTCTGTCTTTGGTCAAGATTCGATTGTTTCAGACCGATGAAATCTATTTTGACGTGCTTATAAATTATTCATGTTTTTTTTTTTTTGCTACAGTTTTAGCATCCCAAAAAAATCTGACCCATTTGGCTAATCCAAAGCTTAAAGGGATCCTGTCACCTCCATTATGCTGCCCTGTCAAAAGGGGAAGCATAAAGTTGTGACAGACACACTGATTTCAGTAATCTGTCAATTATGTATTATTGTGAAACCATTTTGGAGAGTGTAAATTTTAATCTTTACAACGCGCTGCTAGAGATATGTCCAGTATATTCATGAGCAGCTGCTCTCCCGCCCAGACGCCACTGATTAACAGATTTCTCGCTATGCACAGTAAAAGGGGGAAATCTGTCAATCAGCGGCGGCTGGGCGGGGGAGTGGCATCTCATGTATACACCGGACTCCACTCTAGCAGCGTGAACTCATCTCTAGCAGCGTGCTGTAAAGATTAAAATGTAAGTTCTCCAAAACAGCTTCACATTAACATATAAGCGATAGACCGCTGACATCAACGTGCCTGTCATTACTTAATGCTGCTCTCAATGAGGGCAGCACAACTGTTTGACACATTCCCTTTAAATTGTTTTGACGTTTTCTACAACTGAAATGCTATTACATGGGTAAATCTGTGTAACATAATGTATTTGCTTACACAAGAATGTTTTGATATCTTATCATGTATTAAAGAATCGAAAAAAAAATATTCATACACACACAAACACATAAAATATCAATAACAAGTTATGTGTCTTTTATGAATATATAACAGTTAGTTATGATCTTCTTAACAATTTTAGCTATATATATTTTTTCCATTATGTAGAATTGTAAGCCATGAAAACATCAACAAACATGACTACTACACCATAAGTGACAGAGGAGTAACCCATACGTGTAATGGCGATGTATTATTCTTGGAACAAGAGCGCTGGAAGCAGGAATATCTTTATCATAAAGCACTGAAGCAGATTCCTACCTTTGCTCTCTTCAGAAAGTGGAAAGCTTTCACTGTATGGAGAAAAAATGTGCGTGCCAAGAAAATCAGTGAATGTCGCAAGGCCCTGCAGGAGAATCTGTTCATTGTTAATTCAGTATGTATCCCAAACTGGCTAATTGTGAAGTCTAATCTTTATGTGTACAGTTGCAGGTATTTCCAATTTTCTAATAAGTAGCAGTAATAAAAATGGTCGTGTGCTATACTTTATCTATTAAGCCATATGGATAGTGAAGAAATGCTTGGATTATGATTATGATGATGTCTTTGTTGTTTTATCTCCCTCAGTATTTGCGCCCTGCTCTCCTGAATATACAAGAAATGTGTTACCGAATCAGTGACATGGGCCTGTGTCGCATTGAGAAGGGGTACACGTATACTTTAAAAGAATTCACAGACATTCAATTTAAACAACTAGAAGAGGTATGTCTTACTTTAAAGTGTATGTTCCCCTTTAAACACCATTTTATACTTGATATACAGATGTAATCTTCTTAAAAGTAACGAACTCTGTAACTACTATGCATTACTTTTACTGTTCCTGTATTTTAGCTCCAATCTGCATTCAGAGCTCTACTGGTGTTATTGCAAATAGTCTACGAGATTTTTGAAAAACACACTCCCATCATTTTATGCCTGTTTCACACGAATGTATTTCTCGTTTCCTGCACTATCTATTTTATAGCGTTTTAACAAGTCAATGGAGCGTGTGAAACTCACAGCACGCCCTATTTCTGTCCGTTTTTGAGGACCAGGCTCGCAGGTGACATGTATACCTTGATAAGAAATGCAGAAAAAAAAGTGAAACCAGTGCTTGCAGAGAAGGAAATCAGATTGGAGAAATGAATGACATATGGACTTGCAGAACGCTTACGGACGCAACACAGACATTCATATGGGTGAAAAACAGTCCGTTTTTTTGCGGACGCAAATTGAATAACGCTTAAACTGAGCTCCTGTAATGTAGAGGGAGAGTTTAGTCTTTCCTCAATAGTGCTTGGTGTGAAAACTGTAAACATATTCTATTAAGCCAGGGTTCCTAATGTCATAATTTATGTGTTAACTGTATTCCATTAATTTGTCCTGGAATGTATTTAGCAAGCCCGCAAAAAATGTATTTAGTTATAAGTTTTACAGGTCACTGTGAAGAGAGTCCAACACTTGTTCACGATGTTCAACTTTGAACACAGTATTTAATAAGAGCTGATTAAAGGGTTCTATTAAGAGTCCAAGGTGAGTGGTCAATGATATCTGAAGCTTGAAGTGCAGGAGGAGAGATTTATGCATACTAAGTAAACTTCGGAAGAAGTAGGAAAAATTTAAATTTTAGCAAATTTAACGTGTGGAACGAAGCACGGGAACAGCAAGTTTATGGTTTGTGGATTTTCAACCCACGGTGTGTTCATCATGGGTAAAATGTTTTCTAGCCATCGAAGAAGAGTAGACATTCTAGCTGTCATTCATGAGACAACCAGTAGTTCCTGTGGGTACAGTTTCCTGGTGAAATGTGGCTGTAGATTGAGATTGTTTCAGTTGTTTTCGTTGTTTAGTTTTTTTCAAAACTTGGATGTTTTCTTCTTTATGCCTCTTTGTAATATTTGCCTTATTCCTGAGAATGTTTCTGATATTTCTAACAAGATTTTCTATTTAACTAACTCTAATTATATCTTCATTGTATGTTGTAAATGTTTCTATTTTCTGTCCTTCTATTACCACAACCGTAATGCAACCTAAATGTTTCCTATAGGTTGCGGAAAACTTTGCTTCTATCGCAAAATGTCAGAACCAGTCAGATTGTTTGCAATAGTTGTTTTCCATAGGTAAATATTTAGGTCGCAGCTGTGGTAATAGTGTGATTTGACCACAACTTGCAAGCGAGTAGCCTTAGCCTAAAAAGATCTATCTAAACTCCACTGTTACATATTTTATTTAAAACTTCCTATCATAAATGCATATGTTTTCAATCAAAAATATTAATGAAAATATTTTCAAAATGTAATTCAGCTGTTGTCATTTTGTACTTCTTAGGTTGCAAGCCATCTATCGGAGTTCCGTGACCTAGCTAAAGAAGTTGTCAGGAGCGCAAGTCGAACCGCTTTATTAGAGGCTGGCTTTACACCAGATGACTACATGGTTGATTCTGAGAACTCAGGTGATGTAATATTACCAATGTAAATTACTTTCCTGTATTCTTCAATGGGTGATACAGAAATGTTTCTCAGAAACAACCAAGCACGCTCATTCATTTGTAGCACCCCGTTGGCTGTTTCTGTATCTATTATGGAGAATAATCAATTAGCCAAAGCTTTTCTCAATCCGGAAGGCCGCACACATCTGTGCATTACATAAACAGCCCATTGATTTCAATGGGAACTGTATAATGCTTAATTTACCCTGTGGTGGCGTTGTGGGGGATTCAACACTTACTTCCAGGTTTCCCTAAAGATTACAAGTAAATGCTGGGGGTCCCAGCAGCAGGACACAATATGATCAGGTTATTTTCTGGGACCCTCCTAACAAAAAAAGTCTAAAGCAGTCAATTCCCTTAAGAAGTTATTACAAACGTTAATGAACAAAACCAGAGGCAATTATACAGCTCAGAATAGAAAACAAATTATTATAATACAGCAAGTTTGTTTCTCCCATTTGGAATGTGGGTGTTTTTGACTTATATTTTATTATTTTCCTAAAGGCCTGATGAATACAATACCAGGACCTGCAGCTACTGATATTTTGACACTCTCTCATTTTGATGGAGGCATTTTTGGAGAATCTTCTGATAAAATGACTTATACAGAGCAAGCGAATAAGAGAACACACTGCAGACGGCTCACATGGTCAGTGAATGTTCTATTAACATCAATCAGCAATTTAATGTAAAATATGTTATCAAACTATACATGCTATTGAAAGACAAAGGGACTTAATTGAAAGACAAATTTAAATTTACAGCAGCTTTGAGCAGGCATAGATTTGCGCCATGATTGATGCCAGTTTCTGGCGTAAATTATAGTAAATTTGTCAGGTCACAGTTAGCCTTGCCCCTTTTGCTAAGTAACAACCCTTTTTTTTAAAAAAAAATGTGCCAGACACGACGCAAAAGTAAGAAAAGTCACCAAATTTTGCGCAGAACAAGCATCACCAGAATTTGCGACTTTTATACGCCACTAAAAAAGTGGTGTGAACCTCAAAATAAATTTCTCGCTTAGAGGGAATTAGTGAGAATTGTATATTGAACGCAGTCTTTTTTGGCTTTCTGGACGAGACTTTTTTTTTTCCGTTTTTCCAGGTCTGCATTTTGAAAGCAATAGCTTATTTGGAATAAAGCAGCAATTCCTGCATCATTTGAGAGCCATAACTTTTTAATTTTCTCCTTGGTAGAGCGGTCTGAGGGCGTTTTTGCGGAACGTGTTGAGGTTTTTATTGAAATCCTTTTGATGTACACAAGACTTTATAATTTTTCTTAAATGTTGTGATAATGCTATAGTTTGGATCATTACAGATGTGGCAATACCAATCGTGTACTTTCTATTTCTTTTTATGTTTGCCTCAGACACAGTCTGATAGGTGTGCTAAGATGGCAGACCCTGGGGCCATTGTTAATCCACCAGCTGCCATGACCTGACAGTCTGTGACATGGAGGGTTCCCTCCCTCTGTCTAACCACTTAGATGCCGCCTTTGCTATTGATGAAAATGAGTGTGACTGTGGGAAGAGGATGTGATTTTGGTCCATGTTGGTTTTTATTTTATTCTAAGGCCTTGGTGTGCATTCTTACCCCTGGGTTGCTGGCCGTATATGAGATGGTTCAAAAGCCGACATTAATGATATTCTAAATACTAATGGACTAATTAATAAGGATATTGATTTATTGGTTGAGCTTATTATATAAAATAAAATTTTTGTAATTATTTAACTTTTTTGCTTAAAGAGGCTCTGTCACCAGATTATAATTGCCCTATCTCCTACATAATCTGATCGGCGCTGTAATGTAAATTACAACAGTGGCTTTTATTTTGAAAATGTATCATTTTTGAGCAAGTTATAAACAATTTTAGATTTATGCTAGTTAGTTTCTTAATAGACAACTGGGCATGTTTTTACTTTTTACCAACTGGGCGTTGTGTAGAGGAGTGTATGACGCTGACCAATCAGTGACCAATCAGCGTCATACACTTCTCTTTGTTCCAGCCCAGCTTCTTTCACTGCACAATCACACTGTAACAATGGGCTGGAACAATGAGAAGTGTATGACGCTGATTGGTCACTGATTGGTCAGCGTCATACACTCCTCTGTACAACGCCCAGTTGGTAAAAAGTAAAAACACGCCCAATTGTCTATTAAGAAACTAATTAGCATAAATCTTAAATTGTTCATAACTTGCTTAAAAATGATCGTTTTTCAAAATAAAAAAACACTGTTGTAATCTACATTACAGCGCCAATTACATTATATAGGAGATATACACTTATAATCTGGTGACAGAGCCTCTTTAAAGTTGTTCTAGTTTTGTGATATCAATTTGTAATTCGATTATTACTTTTTCCATTATTAAAAACATTTCACTTTTTTTCTTACAAAGCTTTATTCGACTAGCTGATTACTTGATCGTGAACACTATGCATGTCTTGGCTGTTAATTCCGTCTCATACTTGTTGAAGTACCTGGTCGACAAATTGAAGTGCACGCCATCTCATGAGGTGATACAGACTTGGAATACTGAAGTTAAGAAAGAAGCTACAGACAAAAAGGTAAAGTTTTTATTTAAATGAATTACAACAGTAGAGTGCTTGGTGAAAGGAGGATAGGTGGCATAAACTGCACTGAACCTGAATTTTCACATTTGACTGGTGGTGTTGTTTAAGGTTCTCTTCCTTGACTTACCCTTTGTACTAACATGAGACAGTACAGTCTATTGTCCATTTGCACTGTAGTTCTCACTAGTTTGTTTGTCAACACACAATGAGATCAAACTTTTATAGTCTAGAAATAGGACCGTGTAGGTGGTTAGGGATTCTTTAAAATAATATCCAGTACTCTACAACTATTTAGCAAACATGGCACTGGCTTAGTATTCAGTACAGATACTGTCGAGTAAGCTTTTTTGATTTATTAATGCAAGCGTATATATCCCTAAGGCATCCTCCCTTGCTCTTTACTTTTACAATGTTATATTTTTTTCATTTGTATTATATCTGGAAAGATGCCGAAATGTAGCAGATATAGCACCAGTCACCACTGAAAAATTAGTGAACGTCTCGAAGAGAGAATTTAATTCCATTAAAGAGAAAGTCCCTAGCTGTGTTACTATATTAAATGTTAAGAACTTGTATCTTGCCAAATTGAAATTGCCGTGATATCAGTGACAAGGTTAAATGCTTTATTGTATGTGGCTTAACGTTTCATTTCTTTAGTGATACAATGGGCTATATACAATTCATTTATCAGCATTTTTTTTTTATGTGGAATAATTAAACCAAAATTCAAATAATTTATATTTTAGCTGTACAAATTGTAAAATACACCCAAAAATGATATGACTTTTTGTCAATTTAAAGTTGCTGAGTCCCTATACTAACCTAAACAATAGCTGCCATGTATTCAATGCCTTTGTGACTTCCTTTTGACTTTTTATATCTTAACCTTGAATAGTGAGAGCTTATCGTATTATATCTATAAACATTTTATACATTCTCTGATTTAGACAATGGCAATCTCTATTGCATTTTTGTGAAAGGAGCATAAAAACTTCAGCTTTGAGTTGACAGCAATTTCATTGTGATATCCATCTCCTGGGCCCAAATGCAAAATCTGAATCAGGACCCTTCAACTTTCACGTCATTTATAGTACTGGTCTGTTCATATTGCGCAGATGATATTTTTGGGCCCCCTTAGGTTCCAGGGCAACCACACCCTCTGCACCACTTATAGTTAGGTTCGTGATGTTAACTAAAGAACATCAATGAAAAAATGAGTTATTTCATATAATCCATGACTCTTAAAAAAAATTTTTTCTAAGGAATGCAGAATACATGGGTTGTTTTATATCTAGTATTCAAAAAATGGGCAGTTAATATTCCGCCTGTGCAGGTTAGGATATTGTGTCTAGATTTTATTGATTATGTTTGATTATGTTTTTTTCCCATTCTGGGCAAGAATGGTTGCCCAGGACTGCTTGGTTCCTGGCAGCGCTTCTTCTCAGTATATAGACATTTTATATTTAGAAGCAGGGTAGCAAATGAACTATGTTAAGATTTTTTTTTTGTTCTTGCTCCAGTTGTCCTTACTTTATTGTCCAATCTGAGTAAGATCTTTTTATATTTTCTTTGAGTAGCCTGCAATAGCCACTCCACTATCCGGTGCTCTTGCTGAAGAGGAAATGGTTCCAATGTTCCTCTCAGAGATAATTCTTGATACTCAATTATTAAATTGAGTTATTTCATATAATCCATGACTCTTAAAAAATTTTTTTTCTAAGGAATGCAGAATACATGGGTTGTTTTATATCTAGTATTCAAAAAATGGGCAGTTAATATTCCGCCTGTGCAGGTTAGGATATTGTGTCTAGATTTTATTGATTATGTTTGATTATGTTTTTTTCCCATTCTGGGCAAGAATGGTTGCCCAGGACTGCTTGGTTCCTGGCAGCGCTTCTTCTCAGTATATAGACATTTTATATTTAGAAGCAGGGTAGCAAATGAACTATGTTAAGATTTTTTTTTTGTTCTTGCTCCAGTTGTCCTTACTTTATTGTCCAATCTGAGTAAGATCTTTTTATATTTTCTTTGAGTAGCCTGCAATAGCCACTCCACTATCCGGTGCTCTTGCTGAAGAAGAAATGGTTCCAATGTTCCTCTCAGAGATAATTCTTGATACTCAATTATTATGGTTTGAGCCATCCATGGATGATTTTCAGGTTTGTTTCACATTACAGTTAACTTTTATTCAATGGAAAAAATGAAATAAAATTAAGTGAGATGTATTGTCCAAGCGGATAAACATATGATATTAGGTTATTTACATTTCTAAATGTGAATTTAAAACTTGAATTTACATATTGTGCTTTTAGTCAAAAAGAGTGCTAGGAACATTACATTATGACAATATGTAGGAGAGGACGTGTACGTTGGTGCATTACTGTACAGGAAAAAAGCTTTAGACTTCCAGAAGTTGATTTTTACCCCAATAAGTATTCATAAATTCAGATTGCTAGCAGTGGTAACCAAAAATAACATAACAATTATATATATTGTGCAAAATCATTTGCCACCCAATAGGATTCCATTTGTCATAAGTGCTATGGGTGCCGATATTCTAAGGAAGTCAAGGTAAGGAGGAAACAGCTATAGGACAGAAAGAGGGGAATGAGTGGTATAGTTTGTGGTAGGCTTTGATAAATAGGTGGGTTTTTAGAGCCCCTTTAAAGCTTTGTATGCTGGTGAATAGTCTTATGGAACGGGAGAGAGCATTCCAAAAAAGAGAAGCAGCACAGGAGAAGTCTTGGACATGGGAGTGGGAGGTTGTTACCATGGATGAAGACAGTAGTCGGTCCTTAGCAGAGTGAAGTGCACAGCTAGATACATAAGGAGAGATTAGTATAGACAGATTGGCAGGTGCAGTGTTACTGAGGGCCTTGAATGTTAGGTTAAGAAGCTTAAATTGAATTCTGGAGGAGGTGGGTAACCAGTGAAGTGAATGGCAGAGAGACGGTAGTAGTGGAGCAGATAAATTGATAAATAGACAGATATATATAGGCATGATTAGAGGTATTTGAAGAAATAATAGATACACTTAATACACTATCTATTTTCATTTAAATGCTTTCTTATTTTCTTTAGGACAGCATTGCTGAAGTGGTTATCCAATTCCAAGAAACGGTTTTGTCATTGGCAAACCTTGTCCCAGACTCTTATTTTGATGCCTTTACTCAGCCTACTATTAACAACAAGTTGGAGGAAAAGACTTGTGGAGATGGACCAAGTTTAAGTACAATGTTTGAAGATGACAAGCATTTACAGTCTCTACTTTCTCAAATAAAAGTGAGTTGTAAATTAAATAAAATGGTAACACCCAGTTGTCAATTTATTCTTACTGTTATTTCATGTTTCGGTTGTGCCTGTGTGATTACAAGTGGGGGTGGGGGGGGGGTAGCTGTGATTAACCGCCGCTACCCTGTGGCAATGGCCAAATTGAAGAAAACTGATCCCAAGAGTCAGTAATACGTTGGGACACAGTCAGTAATGCATTGGATTACAAGAGTATTACAATGAATTATATTAAAAATTTGAATTTAAAAGTAAGTTTAAAAAAAAAGCACAAAAATATAAAGAATAGACCTATTTATTTTTAATAAAAACTTTTTTTTATTAAATAAGTCAATACATAATAAATTAAATATATATATATATATATATGTATAATACTAGTGTATGTATATATATATATATATATATATATATATATATATATATATATATATATATATATATATAATACTAATGTATCCACTTATTTGTTACAGATTGCACAATTAATTTAGAACAGAATTTAAGGTGTTCTAAAAACTACAGAGAGAAAAAAAAAAAAGAGAAAGCTATGGCGGATTTAATTTTTTTTTAGTACATTTCACTTAAAAAAAATAAAATAAATTGTCATTAACTACTAAATTTTAAATTATAAAAAAAACAAACACCCAAAATAGAAAAAAATCAAAACCTTACATAGCAACGTCAGCGAAAAATTGTAAAGGTTAGGGCTCTCAAAATGTAGTGAGGTAAACACAGATAAATACGCTGCATCCTCATGGCCAAAATGAGCTGCATCCTTAAAGGGGTCAAGGTTTTATCTTCTTTGGTCAACCTCCTTCTCGGTTAAAGGTCCCCCAATGATGAGCTAATTGTGGGAAACATTCTACAGCAGCTTTCAGCTCTTGTAAATAAAGAGGGGTCCCAAGTGGGGAATTACATCCTTATGCCTTAATAGGGTATATGAGTAGAGGGTGGTCTATACAAACAGACCCTATGACAAGAGTATCTTTTTTAACTTTTTGTAGTTTTCATGTATTTTTTTTAAACATTTTTATGTAAATTAATGTCTAAATTCTAATTCTGCAGTGAAATATTTATTTTCTCTATTGTTTAGATTGTACTTTATGTTCTGAATAAAAAATAAACACTTATTACATAAATAATATTGATAATAAAACACTAATACCTGAATGTTATATATCAGGAGACCACTTTGAGTTAAACATTTATAAAGCATGAAAAATGTACACCTTTAGTTTGGAAATCAAGAGTTTACTCTTGAAAGTTTGCTCTTGCTCAAAGTAAACCTGTACATTTGCCCTTCTGTTTTAGGAAACGATACAGTCTGCATTTAATACAGCCAATGTATATTCCGGCACATTTGAAAGGTTTCGCTTGTTTTTCAAAGAAAATGAAAGTCTGGATTTGGAAGCATTAAAAGAAGAGGAGCATGGTGGGATAAGTTTGTGACTAACATTTGATTTATTTTTGACGTGTATCATTTCCTGTGAAATCAATGGGAGGCAGAGAAAGCATTTCTTTAGTGCGTTTTTTGCCCGCGACGCTTAATTGACCGCAGCCGAAAAACACAGTGAAAAACGCCGCCGTAAGAAAGTGCAGGGACGTGAAAATCTGCCTCAAAATTCCAGAAGGAATTTTGAGGCAGATTTTTCTGCCTGCAAAAAAATTCAGTGTGAACAGGGCATAATAGTTCTGTTATGAATCAACATCAACAAAATATTATTGTAAATCCAGCGATTCCTTCTAAACAGAGACATTTAGATTTATTTTTACATTACATGTTTTGTTCCTTTTTTTATTTCATATACAGCGAAAACCTTTTGTTTCACTTTGGAAATGAAGAGTTCCTCTGAAAGCAACACGAGACTAGAACTGTGATGAGCATTTAGCAGTTTGATAGAACTTCCCCTGACCACATTTCAGTGTCTGTCTGGGAAAAAATAAAATCTGTCAGGGATTTAACAAATTAAAAAAACCCGGCCTGTCAGCCTTGCATCCCCCACATGCTTTTGCCAACCGAGTCTGTGCTCTTTAACGGTGGATATGCCATAGATGTTCAATAGGTGATCCGCTGGAACCGCTACTATCTGGAGAATAGGAGCCTATGTCCCTTATTGTACCTTAGAATCCAGCCTCAAAGACGAGAGGTTGTTTGCTTGGGTCTTTTCCTAACTCTCCACATACTATAATGGAGAATTCCATGTACTCTACATGTGCCGCCAACTCTCCTCTGCCTCTCCTAATCTTTGTAGGGTTCTAAGGTGCAATTTGGGATATAAAAATCCTGATCTCCCTATGGATATGCAAATAATATCTATTGTCAGTATACTAACTTGGGCCCTCAGTTCCACATTATTATATGATCACATTTAAACATGGGGCCCTTGTTTTTCACATGATGTGAAACTGCATAGAAGGGAAATTAAAACAGTATAATACCTGCCACGGGACTATTTTTATGGCATTGGGTGATGACCTAACATCATGCCCACATGGATATATATATCTGAACCATATTTACCTTATAAAACTATAGTTACTGGTTAACTATTTACGAAACATATTAGCATGGAATGAGCACTTAAAATTGCCACAATGTTTAACCCCTTCCCGACGTATGACGTATACTAACGTCATAGCCAGGTAGGGGAGTATTGAGCGGGATCACGGCTGAGCCCGCTCCTTACTACTTGGATGCCGGCTGTATGATACAACCGACACTTCACTGACAGTGATGCCGCTAGTTTAACCCCTTAGATGCAGCGGCCAAAAGCGACTACGACATCTAAGCCATTAAAGAGGCCCCCTCTGACAGCACATTGCCTCCCCCCCCGCGACATGATCACTTGGACGCCGATGATGGTCATGACAGCCTGGGGGCCTAATTTAGTCCCCCAGGTCTGCTATCTTTGTACTCCTACTAAGCCCTGCCTCCAGGCTTAATAGGTATTGCAGTATATTTTGCAAGTGATCCAACAATCGCTGATTCAATAATAAAAAGTGTACAAATTTGTAAAATTAAAAAAAAATTATGTACAAAAAAAATATTAAAAGCTCAAAAAAATCCCCTTTTCACATCTTTATCCTAAAGCATTGTAAAAAAAATACAAATAATAAACATAATTGGTATAGCTGTATCCGTAAAAGTCTGAACTATTACAATTTAACATTATTTAACCCGCATGGTGAACGCAGTAAAATAAAAAAAATGAAAATGCTATAATCGCTGTTTTTTGGTCACCTCATCTCCCACAAAAAATTTTCATAATAAATAATCAGAAACTTGCATGTACCACAAAATGGTACCATCAAAAATTACAGCTCACCCCCCCAAAAAAAAACAATAAGCCCTCACACCGCTCAATCGACTGAAAAATCAAAAGATATGGCTCACAGAATGTGGCAACGCAAAACAAATTTTATTTTTAACTATTAGTTTTTTCCTTGTAAAAGCAATACAACATTGGAAAAACGATATAAATTTGGTTGAGGAATTGCTGCTTTTTCCCATTCCACCCCACAATGATTTTTTTCCAGTTTCCCAGTACGTTATATGGTATAATAAATGGCGCCATTAACTAGTTGCCGACACAGGACGAGTATGCTCGTCCTGAGCGGCGAGCACTTCGCGTATTAGGACGAGCATACTCGTCCTGTGTGACAGCCGACTGTGCGCGTCTGTGCGCGCGATCGTGAGTGGGGCAACGGCTGTAATACACAGCCACGGCCCCGCTCTGACAGCGGAGAGGAGAGAAACATCTTCTCTCCGCCATTAACCCTTTGAACGCCGCGATGAAAGCTGATCGCGGCGTTCAAAGAGGGGGGACTGCACATTGATCGCGTCACATAAAATAACTGTGACGCGATCAAAAGCCCACAACTCGTATGGCCAGACAGCCCAGGGTCCATTGAAGGACCCCAGGGCTGTCTGAACATATTTCCTGTTGTTAGGGCATACTGAGGTATTCCCTAACAACTGCCTGTGTACAATCAGTAACAGGCTAATGTACTGGCATATAGGTCTATGCCAGTAAATTACAGTTACAAAATCAAAATCAAAATGATAAATCCCTTTATGGGATTAAAAAAAAAAGTTAAATGAATGTAAAAAAAAAATGAATGATAAGTAAATAAATAAAAAGTTAAAAAAATACACAGAAACACACATTTTTTATAATAAATAAACTTTTTAAAATATAAGTCCCAAAACATGAAATAATATAGACATATTTGGTATCGCCACGACCGTAACAACCTGTACAACAAATGTATAACATTATTTATGATGATCGGTGTATGGTGTAAAAAAAAAAATATTAAAACTGCAGCGGAACTGCTTTTTTTCTGCATTTTCGCCAAAATAAAAATGTATAGAAATTAAACGATAATGGATTTGTACCAAAAAATGGTACCTACATAAAGTACAAATCGTCCCGCAAAAAACGAAGTCTCATACAACTACGTCGTACAAAAAATAAAATCGTTATGAGCGTCGGGATGCAAAGAGGGAAATGTAAAAAAAATTGCTCTATCCTCAAGGCCAAAATTGGCCGGTCCTTAAGGGGTTAAACTACAATTCCTCCTGCAAAAAACAAGCCCTCATACGGCTTTATCGACGGAAAAATAAAAACGCTATGGCTTTTGAAATGTGGGGCGGGAAAAATAAAAATAAAAATCTGAAAAATGGCTGCAGTGGAAAGAGGTTAACCCCTTCCCGCACCTTGACGTTAATGCACGTCAATGTGTGCAGTAACTTCGCGCACCTTGACGTGCACTAACGTCAGTGCTTTGACAGTTAACCGCTGTGCGGCGCTACACCGCAGCGGCGGTTAACTGTGCAGGGTGTCTGTCCTGCTCTCCCCATTGCCGATTAGCGGCCTGTCGCCGCTGAAATCGGCAATCAACCCCTTCGATGCGGTGGTCGATTGCGATCACCACATTGTAGAGGTTTACAGCGGATCGGCAGCCCCCCACATGTATTTGCGGGGGCTGGCGATCCTTCTCACGGCAACCAGAGGCCAGACAATGACCTCCAGGTTGCCATGTACGGAAGCCTCGGAGGATCAGCCTCCGGCCAATCCTCCGATGCTTCCTGTCAGTGTGACAGTTACGTCACAATGACAGTTAGAACACATTACACTATGTGTGTAGTGTAATGTGTTCCAGCAGCGATCAGAGCTGCAAGTGTAAGTGTCCCCTAGTGGGACAAGTAAAAAAAGTAAAAAAAAGATAATAAAAATGTTATTAAAAAGTGTCAAAATAAAAGTTAGAAGTGATATAAACAAGAACTGCTTTTTTTCCAATAATAAGTCTTTTATTATAGGAAAAAAATTAACACGTCCAAAAAAGTACACATATTTGGTATCACCGCGTTCGTAACGACCCCAACTATGAAACTGTAATATTATTTTTCCCGCACGGTGAACACCGCGAAAAAAATAAACGAAAAACAGTGCCCGAATTAAAAATTTTTGGTTGCCAACCCTCCCAAAATATACAATAAAAAGTGATCAAAAAGTCGCATGTACGCCAAAATGGTACCAATACAAACTACAACCCGTCCCACAAAAAACAAGCCCTTACACCGCGTTTTTGACTGAAAAATAAAAAAGTTATCGCTCTCAGAATATGGTGACACAAAAAATAATTTCTTTTATAAATAAGTGATTTTATTGCACAAACGCTGCAAAACATAAAAAAATTATATACATATGGTATCGCCATAATCGTACCAACCCGCAGTATAAAGTATAAGGGTAATTTATAGCCCAGGGAGAACGCCATTAAAAAAAAGAATAAAAAACATTGTCAGAATTGATGGTTTTTGGTCACCTTGCTTGCCAAAAAATTTAATAAAACGTGATAAAAAAAAATTCTGGTACCCCAAAATGGTACCAATGAAAACTACAGATTGTCCCGCAAAGAATAAACCCTCACACAGCTCCGGTGGAGAAAAAATAAAACAGTTCTGGCTTTCAGAATATGGCGATGCAAAATGTGCAGAGTGTTCCAAAAGCAGATAAGATCGGGCGCCATTTATCAGTGCGTCACCGGCCACATATCTGCGGATTATTATTTATTTACTGCATTATTATACCCTCTTATTATACCCTGATGTACCCCGCACAGATAACATGTACCCTGATGTACTCCGCACAGATAACATATGCCCCCATACAGGGCCGCCATCAGGTATTTCAGGGCCCCATACAGCTAAATTTTCTGGGCCCCCCTACTGTGGCACCGCCTGTTAACGGTACTCCGTCCAGCACTATATCATGCTACCCAGGACCGCTATATGGGGGGTATTAGGGGTACTGATGTGAGGGGCCCGTCCAAACCTAATTGAAAGTGGGGCCCGGCAACTGCCGCGACTTGCCTTTGATAGAAAAAAAACAGGCCCCTGCAATGGGGCCCGTTTTTTTCACCAAAAGAATGTCGTGAGCTGCGGGCCGCCCCTCTCGTCATGGGGGCCGTCAAACACCGCCCGCGCGACCGATCGCGCGCACCCGCAAAGTCCCGCGCGTTCGCACTTGTGAGCGTGCGCGACCGCCCGCGCACCTGCGAGCGCCTGGAAGCGCGCACCGAATTTTGAGGCAGATTTTGACCTGCCCACACTATCTTGCCACGTTTTTTGCCCGCGGCGATTGAGGACAGCAGACAAAAAACGCAGCGAAAAATGCATTTTCTGCCTCCCATTGATTTCGATGGGAGGTCAGAGGCGGAATCGCGGCAAGAAAGGACGTGCTGCTTTTTCTTTTTTCCGCGACTGGCTCCCATTGATTTCAGATTAAATCAATGGGAGGCGGTTTTGGAAGTTGTTTGGTGCTGATTCTGACGCAGTGTCCAAGTCAATATCAAGGCCCAAAAACTCTGTGAACTGGGCCTTATTGTTAGGGCTTATTCAGACGAACGTGTAATACATCCGTGCACAGCCCCATAGAGTAACATAGGTCCGTGCGAGGTGCGTGAAAATCACGCGCGTTGCACGGATGTATTACACGTTCGTCTGAATAAGCCCTAACAATAAGGCCCAGTTCACAGAGTTTTTGGGCCTTGATATTGACTCGGACACTGCGTCAGAATCCGCACCAAACAACTTCCAAATCCGCCTCCCATTGATTTAATCTGAAATCAATGGGAGCCAGTCGCGGAAAAAAGAAAAAGCAGCACGTCCTTTCTTGCCGCTGTTCCGCCTCTGACCTCCCATCGAAATCAATGGGAGGCAGAAAATGCATTTTTCGCTGCGTTTTTTTGTCTGCTGTCCTTAATCGCCGCGGGCAAAAAACGCAGAAAAAAAACGCGGCAAGATAGTGTGGGCAGGTCAAAATCTGCCTCAAAATTCTTTAAGGAAATTTGAGGCAGATTTTTTTCTGCCTGCAAAATAATCTGTGTGAACAGTGCCATACTTAAACAGCACTTTGAGACACTTTACTCACTGTGTCAGAAGAGCTGCTGGCTCCCACTCCAGTCCTCGTCAGGCGATGTCTTCCAGGCGATGCCTTCGGTCCAGATGTCCAGTCCTTCATCTCCAGCCAGGCTCCAGGTAAGTTGGGTCCATGTGTGTCCGCGGCTGCGCGCGCAGGCTCTCGCGGCTGCGCGCGTGCTGTTGCGTCTGCGTGCGCCTGGGCTGTCGCGGGTGCGCACTTCTGCGGGTGCGCGCGCGGGCTGTCACTAGTGCAGGCGGACGCTCGCGAGTGCGCCCGCGCGGGAGTTTTGCGGGTGCGCGCGATCGGTCGGCGGTGTTTGACGGCCCCCATGAGAGGGGGGGGGGCCCGCAGCTCACGACATTCTTTTGGTGAAAAAAACGGGCAGGGGCCTGTTTTTTTCTACCAAAGGCAAGTCGCGGCAGTTGCCGGGCCCCCCCTTTCAATTAGGTTTGGCCGGGCCCCTCACATCAGTACCCCTAATACCCCCTTGATGTGCCCCCACATTATAAACTGAAACACCATTAAAACCCCAAACAGAACTACTACTAGCCAAATGCCGCTCCCTCCCTTCTGAGCCCTGCCGCGTGCCTAGACACCAGTTTACGTCCATAGATATGGCATCGCCATACCCAGAAGAACCCGGTTAATATTTTATGAGGTATTTGTCTTCAGTGGCACAAACTGGGCATAACATGTAGTGCACTAAAATGGCATATGAGTGGAAAATTGTAATTTTCACTCTGCACCATCCGCTGCACATTAACCCCTTCGCGCACCACGACATAGCATGTCGTAGTGTGGGGGGTGATGTATGGAGCGTCTCACGTGAAAAATAAAGAATTTAAAACGGCAAAATCGCTGTTTTTTTGGTCACCTTGGCTCTACCTACAAATGTAATAAAAAGTGCTCAAAAAGTTGTATTACCAAAAAATGGTACCAATAAAAACGACTGCTCGTCCCTCAATAAATAAGCCCTCATACCGCTCTATTGACTGAAAAATAAAAAAGTTGTGGCTCTTGGAACGCGGGGAGGAAAAAACTTAAAAGGAAAATAAAACAATGGATCAGTCCAGAAAGGGTTAATTACTTTATAATGAAAAACCATTTATGACCACACGTGGGGTATTGCCGTACTCGGGAGAAATTTCTTTACAAATGTTGGGCAGCTTTTACCCCCTTTATCCTTTTTTGAAATTGAAAAAATGCAACATTTTTGTGGAAGAAATGTCGATATTCATTTTCACGGCCTAATTCTAATAAATCCTGCAAAAGACTTGTGGGGTCTAAATGCCCACTATATCCCTAGATAGATTCTTTAAGTGGTGTAATTTCTACTTTTGGGGGGCTTCCACTGTTTTGGCCTCTCAGGGGCTTTGCAAATGCGACATGGCACCCAAAAACCATTTCAGCTAAATTTAAGCTCCAAAAGACAAATAGCGCTCCTTCCCTTCTAAGCCCTGCTGTGGGTCCAAACAGCAGTTTATTACCACATATGGCATATTTCCGTAATCGGGAGAAATTGTTTTACAAATGTTGGGGTGCTTTTTCTCCTTTATAACTTGTAAAAATTAAAAATGGCTACCTTTTTTCAGAAAAAAATTAGATTTTTACCTTTACAGAATAATTCCAATGAATTCAGCAAAACAACTGTGGGGTCAAAATGCTAACTTTACCACTAGAAAAATTCCTTGATGAGTGTAGTTTCCAAAATGGGGTCACTTTCCGGGGGTTTCCACTATTTTGTTCCCTCCAGTGCATTTCGAACGCGACACGGCACTGAAAACTATTCCAGCAAAATCAGAATTTCAAAATCCAAATGGTGCTCCCTCCCTTCTGAGTCCTGCTGTGGGTCCAAACAGCAGTTTATTACCACATATGGGGTATTGCTATAATCGGGAGAAATTGCTTTACATATGTTGGGGTGTTTTTTCTCTTTTATTCCTTGAAAAAATTAAACATTTCTACGTTTTTTCAGAAAAAAAGTAGATTTTCATCTTCACAAACTAATTCAAATAAATGTAGCAAAAAAACGGTGGGTTCAAAGTGCTAACTATACACCTAGATAAATTCCCTGAGGGGTTTAGTTTCCAAAATGAGGTCACTTTTGGGGGTCTTTATTGTTTTGGCCCCACAAGACCTCTTCAAACCTGACATGGTACCTAAAATATATGCTAAAAAAAAGGAGGCCCCAAAATCCACTAGGTGCTCCTTTGCTTCTGGGGCCTGTATTTCAGTAAATTAGCGCACTATGGCCACATGTGGGATATTTCTAAAAACTGCAGAATCTGGGCAATAAATAATAAGTTACATTTCTCGGGTAAAACCTTCTGTGGTATAGAATTTTTTTTATTACAAATGAATTTTGTAAAAAAAAAATGAAATTTGTAACTTTCACCTCTACTTTGCTTTAATTCCTGTGAAACGCCTAAAGGGTTAAAACACTTTCTGAATGCTGTTTTGAATACTTTGAGGGGTGCAATTTTCAAAATGGGGTGATTTATGGGGACTTTCTAATATATAAGGCCCTCAAAGCCACTTAAGAACTGAACTGGTAAAAATCGCCTTTTGAAATTTTCTTGAAAATATGAGAAATCGCTGCTAAAGTTCTAAGTCTTGTAACGTCCTAGAAAAATAAAAGAATGTTCAAAAAACGATGCCAAACTAAAGTAGACATATGGGAAATGTTAACTAGTGACTATTTTGTGTGGTATTACTATCTGTTTTACAAGCAGATACATTTAAATTTAGAAAAATGCTAAGTTTTGAAATTTTTCTTCAAATCTTGGTGTTTTTTACAAATGAATATTGAATTTATCTACCAAATTTTTGCCCTAACATAAAGTACAATATGTCACGAGAAAACAATCTCAGAATCACTTGGATAGGCAATAGCATTCTGGAGTTATTACCATATAAAGGGACACATGTCAGATTTGAAAAATCGGCTTCGTCCTGAAGGCCAAAACAGGCTCAGTCCTGAAGGGGTTAAGCTGTTGTTGTTGTTGTTGTTTTGATAAGAAACTTTCCTTTTTATTTCTATGTAGGGGTTGATTTCTTTGCTGAGCAGTTACAAAAATACCACAAGGAACACAAGGACGCTATGGCAATCATACAGAAAATAAATGTAGGATTATTGCTAATAGAATCAAAAAAATTAAAAGAAAAATTAATTCCATCACCAAAAAGATGTTTGGAGGTAAGCAAGAGGAATGGATGGGGAAATATTGTATGTACTACTAAATGTAAATAAAATAGCCATGGTTCCCCAGAGGTTTCCTCTACTGGCAGTTCTTTCACTTCTGAGTTCTGAGAAATAACCCTTCATGAGTGAGATATTGTCAGTTCCTTTTTCTAGCATTCGGTATTGGTAATGTATGACTGATTACTATACGTCAGACGATAGGGGAGTAGAACAGTATTCAGCAATCTTAATAAATATTTGCTCCTGTTGGATCACAATCTCTTGCCTAAAATAATGTCCTCTCTTAGTTTAAAAATGTTGACCCATTGACACACTATTAATATAGAAGCTTGTTTTTAGAAACAGTAGCTTTGTACTTGTAGCTGGCCTCTAGTGTGATTGACGGAACTTGTAAGTCTCCTTACAGGGTAATTGGAGAAAGGTGACATTTTTACAACTAGTGCAGGGTTGCCAACCTCCACTTCAGAAATTTATGGACAACTGAGCTAAAATTCACGGACAGACCAAAATGTTTACGGACACATTACAAAATCGTTGCCTATGCAGTGTGCAGTGTGCTAGGAGTGACTCACCAATCACAGCTCCACTTGTAGCTTTCCCCGCTAACTTAGGTGATGTTTTCTCTGATTAGTGGTTCACTTTCCCTTTTTTTCTCCATCTGGCCCAGACCAATGTGGCGACATATTCCAGCCACAACTCGTCTCTGCAAAATTTGACACACAGACATGTTGGTTTCTCGCTTTACCAGCATCTTCCACACTTATACCCCATCCTCTAAAAAAACTCATAATCCACAGTGCCCCACATGGTAATAATGATCCCTCAGTGCTCAACACAATAAAAGTGCCCCCTCAGTAAACTAGCCCCCTGCAGATAACACCACACACAGTCCCTCTTGTAGATAGCCACACAGCTCCCCCTTGTAAATAACGCCACACATAGCCCACCTGTAGATAGCGCCACACACAGCCTGCCCCTGTAGATAGCGCCACACACAGCCCCCCCTTGTAGATAGCGCCACACACAGCCCCCCCTTGTAGATAGCGCCACACACAGCCCCCCCTTGTAGATAGCGCCACACACAGTCCCTACTTGTAGATAGCGCCACACACAGCCCCCCCTTGTAGATAGCGCCACACACAGCCCCTACTTGTAGATAGCGCCACAAACAGCCTACCTTGTAGATAGCACCACACACAGCCTCCCTTGTAGATAGCGCCACACAGCCCCCCTTGTAGATAGTGGCACACAGCCCCCCTTGTAGATAGTGCCAAACAGCCCCCTTGTAGATAGCGCCACACAGCCCCCTTGTAGGTAGCGCCACACACAGCCCCCCTTGTAGATAGCGTCACACAGCTCCCCCTTGTAGATAGCACCACACAGCCCCCTTGTCTATAGCGCCACACAGCGCCCCTTGTAGATAGCGCCACACAGCCCCCCTTGTAGATAGCGCCACAGAGCCCCCACTTCTAGATAGCCACACACATCTTCCCCTTGTAGATAGCCACACAGCCCCCTTGTAGATAGCCACACACAGCTCCTCCTTGTAGATAGCCACACACAGCTCCCCCCCTTGTAGATAGCCACACACAGCCCCTCCCTTGTAGATAGCCACACAGCTCCCCCTTGTAGATAGCCTCACAGCTCCCCCTTGTAGATAGCCACACAGCTCCCCCTTGTAGATAGCCAGACAGCTCCCCCTTGTAGATAGACACACAGCTCCCATTGTAGATAGCCACACATCTCCCCTTGTAGATAGCCACACACAGCTCCCCCTTGTAGATAGCCACACACAGCTCCCCCTTGTAGATAGCCACACACAGCTGCCCCTTGTAGATAGCCACACAGCCCCCTTGTAGATAGCCACACACAGCCCCCTTGTAGATAGCGTCACACAGCTCCCCCTTGTAGATAGCACCACACAGCCCCATTGTAGATAGCGCCACACAACCCCCCTTGTAGATAGCGCCACACAGCCCCCCTTGTAGATAGTGCCACAGAGCCCCCACTTGTAGATAGCCACACACATCTTCCCCTTGTAGATAGCCACACAGCTTCCCCTTCTAGATAGCCACACAGCCCCCATGTAGATAGCCACACACAGCTCCCCCCTTGTAGATAGCCACACACAGCTCCCCCCTTGTAGATAGCCACACACAGCCCCACCCTTGTAGATAGCCACACAGCTCCCCCCTTGTAGATAGCCTCACAGCTCCCCCCTTGTAGATCGCCACACAGCTCCCCCTTGTAGATAGTGCCACACAGCCCCCTTGTAGATAGCGCCACACAGCCCCCCTTGTAGGTAGCGCCACACACAGCCCCCCTTGTAGATAGCATCACACCGCTCCCCCTTGTAGATAGCGCCACACAGCCCCCCTTGTAGATAGCGCCACATAGCCCCCCTTGTAGATAGTGCCACAGAGCCCCCACTTGTAGATAGCCACACACAGCTTCTCCTTGTAGATAGCCACACAGCCCCCTTGTACATAGCCACACACAGCTCCCCCTTGTAGATAGCCACACACAGTTCCCCCCTTGTAGATAGCCACACACAGCCCCACCCTTGTAGATAGCCACACAGCTCCCCCCTTGTATATAGTCTCACAGCTCCCCCTTGTAGATAGCCACACAGCTCCCCCTTGTAGATAGCCACACAGCTCCCCCTTGTAGATAGACACACAGCTCCCATTGTAGATAGCCACACATCTCCCCTTGTAGATAGCCACACACAGCTCCCCCTTTTAGATAGCCACACACAGCTCCCCCTTGTAGATAGCCACACACAGCCCCCGTTGTAGATAGCATCACACAGCTCCCCCTTGTAGATAGCACCACGCAGCCCCCTTGTAGATAGCGCCACACAGCCCCCCTTTAGATAGTGCCACAGAACCCTCACTTGTAGATAGCCACACACAGCTTCCCCTTGTAGATAGCCACACATAGCTGCCCCTTGTAGATAGCCACACAGCCCCCTTGTAGATAGCCACACATAGCCCCCTTGTAGATAGCGTCACACAGCTCCCCCTTGTAGATAGCACCACACAGCCCCCTTGTAGATAGCACCACACAACCGCCCTTGTAGATAGCGCCACACAGCCCCCCTTGTAGATAGTGCCACAGAGCCCCCACTTGTAGATAGCCACACACATCTTCCCCTTGTAGATAGCCACACAGCTCCCCCTTCTAGATAGCCACACAGCCCCCATGTAGATAGCCACACACAGCTCCCCCCTTGTAGATAGCCACACACAGCTCCCCCCTTGTAGATAGCCACACACAGCCCCACCCTTGTAGATAGCCACACAGCTCCCCCCTTGTAGATAGCCTCACAGCTCCCCCCTTGTAGATCGCCACACAGCTACCCCTTGTAGATAGTGCCACACAGCCCCCTTGTAGATAGCGCCACACAGCCCCCCTTGTAGGTAGCACCACACACAGCCCCCCTTGTAGATAGCGTCACACAGCT
The DNA here is from genome assembly GCF_050947455.1 of Rhinoderma darwinii. Taxonomy (NCBI): domain Eukaryota; kingdom Metazoa; phylum Chordata; class Amphibia; order Anura; family Rhinodermatidae; genus Rhinoderma; species Rhinoderma darwinii. The sequence goes on from NC_134687.1 coordinate 221,291,270, forward strand.
CCCCCTTGTAGATAGCGCCACACAGCCCCACTTGTAGATAGCGCCACATAGCCCCCCTTGTAGATAGCGCCACAGAGCCCCCACATGTAGATAGCCACACACAGCTTCTCCTTGTAGATAGCCACACAGCCCCCTTGTACATAGCCACACACAGCTCCCCCTTGTAGATAGCCACACACAGTTCCCCCCTTAAAGATAGCCACACACAGCCCCACCCTTGTAGATAGCCACACAGCTCCCCCCTTGTATATAGTCTCACAGCTCCCACTTGTAGATAGCCACACAGCTCCCCCTTGTAGATAGCCACACAGCTCCCCCTTGTAGATAGACACACAGCTCCCATTGTAGATAGCCACACATCTCCCCTTGTAGATAGCCACACACAGCTCCCCCTTTTAGATAGCCACACACAGCTCCCCCTTGTAGATAGCCACACACAGCCCCCGTTGTAGATAGCATCACACAGCTCCCCCTTGTAGATAGCACCACGCAGCCCCCTTGTAGATAGCGCCACACAGCCCCCCTTTAGATAGTGCCACAGAGCCCCCACTTGTAGATAGCCACACACAGCTTCCCCTTGTAGATAGCCACACATAGCTACCCCTTGTAGATAGCCACACAGCCCCCTTGTAGATAGCCACACATAGCCCCCTTGTAGATAGCGTCACACAGCTCCCCCTTGTAGATAGCACCACACAGCCCCCTTGTAGATAGCGCCACACAACCGCCCTTGTAGATAACGCCACACAGCCCCCCTTGTAGATAGTGCCACAGAGCCCCCACTTGTAGATAGCCACACACAGCTAGCCCTTGTAGATAGCCACACAGCTCCCCCTTGTAGATAGCCACACAGCCCCCTTGTAGATAGCCACACACAGCTCCCCCCTTGTAGATAGCCACACACAGCTCCCCCCTTGTAGATAGCCAAACACAGCCCCACCCTTGTAGATAGCCACACAGCTCCCCCCTTGTATATAGCCTCACAGCTCCCCCTTGTAGATAGCCACACAGCTCCCCCTTGTAGATAGCCACACAGCTCCCCCTTGTAGATAGACACACAGCTCCCATTGTAGATAGCCACACAGCTCCCCTTGTAGATAGCCACACACAGCTCCCCCTTGTAGATAGCCACACACAGCTCCCATTGTAGATAGCATCACACAGCTCACCCTTGTTGATAGCACCACACAGCCCCCTTGTAGATAGCACCACACAGCCCCCCTTTAGATAGTGCCACAGAGCCCCCACTTGTAGATAGCCACACACAGCTTCCCCTTGTAGATAGCCACACAGCTCCCCCTTGTAGATAGCCACACACAGCTGCCCCTTGTAGATAGCCACACAGCCCCCTTGTAGGTAGCCACACAAAGCCCCCTTGTAGATAGCGTCACACAGCTTCCCCTTGTAGATAGCACCACACAGCCCCCTTGTAGATAGCGCCACACAGCCCCCCTTGTAGATAGTGTCACAGAGCCCCCACTTGTATATAGCCACACACAGCTAGCCCTTGTAGATAGCCACACAGCTCCCCCTTGTAGATAGCCACACAGCCCCCTTGTAGATAGCCACACACAGCTCCCCCCTTGTAGATAGCCACACACAGCTCCCCCTTGTAGATAGCCACACACAGCCCCACCCTTGTAGATAGCCACACAGCTCCCCCCTTGTAGATAGCCTCACAGCTCCCCCCTTGTAGATAGCCACACAGCTCCCCCTTGTAGATAGCCACACAGCTCCCACTTGTAGATAGGCACACAGCTCCCCCTTGTAGATAGCCACACAGCCCCCTTGTAGATAGCCACACACAGCCCCCACTTGTAGATAGCCACACACAGCTTCCCCTTGTAGATAGCCACACAGCTCCCCCTTGTAGATAGACACACAGCTCCCATTGTAGATAGCCACACAGCTCCCCTTGTAGATAGCCACACACAGCTCCCCCTTTTAGATAGCCACACACAGCTCCCCCTTGTAGATAGCCACACACAGCCCCCATTGTAGATAGCATCACACAGCTCCCCCTTGTAGATAGCCACATAGCCCCCTTGTACATAGCCACACAGATCCGCCTTGTAGATAACCACACACAGCCCCACCCTTGTAGATAGTCACACAGCTCCCCCCTCATAGATATCCACACAGTTCCACCTTGTAGATAGCCACACAGCTCCCCCCTTGTAGATAGCCACACAGCCCCCCTTGTAGATAGCCACACACAGCTCCCCCTTGTAGATAGCCACACACAGCTCCCCCTTGTAGATAGCCACATACAGCCCCCCTTGTAGACAGCCACACAGCCCCCCTTGTAGATAGCCACACAGCCCCCTTGTAGATAGCCACACAGACCCCCTTGTAGATAGCCACACATCCCCCTTGTAGATAGCCACACAGCCCCCCTTGTAGATAGTGCCACAGAGCCTCCTTGTAGATAGCGCCACACAGTACCCTTGTAGATAGCTCCACACACAGCCCCCCTTGTAGATAGCGCCACACAGCCCCTACTTGTAGATAGCGCCACAGAGCCCCCCTTGTAGATAGCGCCACAGAGCCCCCACTTGTAGATAGCCACACAGCTCCCCCCTTGTAGATAACCACACAGCTCCCCCTTGTAGATAGCCACACAGCTCCCCCTTGTAGATAGCCACACAGCTCCCCCTTGTAGATAGACACACAGCTCCCATTGTAGATAGCCACTACAAGGCTCCCCCTTGTAGATAGCCACACAGCTCCCCCTTGTAGATAGCCACAGAGCCCCCTTGTAGATAGCCACACACAGCTCCCCCTTGTACATAGCCACACACAGCTCCGCCTTGGAGATAGCCACACACAGCCCCACCCTTGTAGATAGCCACACAGCTCCCCCCTTGTAGATATCCACACAGCTCCCCCTTGTAGATAGCCACACAGCTCCCCCTTGTAGATAAACACACAGCTCCCATTGTAGATAGCCACACACAGCTCCCCCTTGTAGATAGCCACACACAGCTCCCCCTTGTAGATAGCCACATACAGCCCCCCTTGTAGACAGCCACACAGCCCCCCTTGTAGATAGCCACACAGCCCCCTTGTAGATAGCCACACAGACCCCCTTGTAGATAGCCACACAGCCCCCCTTGTAGATAGCCACACAACCCCCCTTGTAGATAGCGCCACAGAGCCCCCTTGTAGATAGCGCCACACAGCACCCTTGTAGATAGCTCCACACACAGCCCCCCTTGTAGATAGCGCCACCCAGCCCCCTTGTAGATAGCGCCACAGAGCCCCCACTTGTAGATAGCGACACAGTGCCCCCTTGTAGATAGCGCCACAGAGCCCCCACTTGTAGATAACCACACAGCTCCGCCTTGTAGATAGCCACACAGCTCCCCCTTGTAGATAGACAAACAGCTCCCATTGTAGATAGCCTCTACAAGGCTCCCCCCTTGTAGATAGACACACAGCTCCCCCTTGTAGATTGCCACACAGCCCCCCTTGTAGATAGCCACACAGCCCCCCTTGTAGATAGCCACACAGCCCCCCTTGTAGATAGCCACACACAGCCCCACCCTTGTAGATAGCCACACAGCTCCCCCCTTGTAGATAGCCTCACAGCTCCCCCCTTGTAGATAGCCACACAGCTCCCCCTTGTAGATAGCCACACAGCTCCCCCTTGTAGATAGGCACACAGCTCCCCCTTGTAGATAGCCACACAGCCCCCTTGTAGATAGCCACACACAGCCCCCACTTGTAGATAGCCACACACAGCTTCCCCTTGTAGATAGCCACAGCTCCCCCTTGTAGATAGCCACAGAGCCCCCTTGTAGATAGCCACACACAGCCCCCACTTGTAGATAGCCACACACAGCTTCCCCTTGTAGATAGCCACACAGCTCCCCCTTGTAGATAGCCACATAGCCCCCTTGTACATAGCCACACAGATCCGCCTTGTAGATAACCACACACAGCCCCACCCTTGTAGATAGTCACACAGCCCCCCCCTCATAGATATCCACACAGTTCCCCCTTGTAGATAGCCACACAGCTCCCCCCTTGTAGATAGCTACACAGCCCCCCTTGTAGATAGCCACACACAGCTCCCCCTTGTAGATAGCCACACACAGCTCCCCCTTGTAGATAGCCACATACAGCCCCCCTTGTAGATAGCCACACAGCCCCCCTTGTAGATAGCCACACAGCCCCCTTTGTAGATAGCCACACAGACCCCCTTGTAGATAGCCACACAGCCCCCCTTGTAGATAGCCACACAACCCCCCTTGTAGATAGTGCCACAGAGCCTCCTTGTAGATAGCGCCACACACTACCCTTGTAGATAGCTCCACACACAGCCCCCCTTGTAGATAGCGCCACACAGCCCCCACTTGTAGATAGCGCCACAGAGCCCCCCTTGTAGATAGCGCCACAGAGCCCCCACTTGTAGATAGCCACACAGCTCCCCCCTTGTAGATAACCACACAGCTCCCCCTTGTAGATAGCCACACAGCTCCCCCTTGTAGATAGCCACACAGCTCCCCCTTGTAGATAGACACACAGCTCCCATTGTAGATAGCCACACACAGCTCCCCCTTGTACATAGCCACACACAGCTCCGCCTTGGAGATAGCCACACACAGCCCCACCCTTGTAGATAGCCACACAGCTCCCCCCTTGTAGATATCCACACAGCTCCCCCTTGTAGATAGCCACACAGCTCCCCCTTGTAGATAGACACACAGCTCCCATTGTAGATAGCCACACACAGCTCCCCCTTGTAGATAGCCACACACAGCTCCCCCTTGTAGATAGCCACATACAGCCCCCTTGTAGATAGCCACACAGCCCCCCTTGTAGATAGCCACACAGCCCCCTTTGTAGATAGCCACACAGACCCCCTTGTAGATAGCCACACAGCCCCCCTTGTAGATAGCCACACAACCCCCCTTGTAGATAGCGCCACAGAGCCCCCTTGTAGATAGCGCCACACAGCACCCTTGTAGATAGCTCCACACACAGCCCCCCTTGTAGATAGCGCCACCCAGCCCACTTGTAGATAGCGCCACAGAGCCCCCACTTGTAGATAGCGACACAGTGCCCCCTTGTAGATAGCGCCACAGAGCCCCCACTTGTAGATAGCCACACAGCTCCCCCCTTGTAGATAACCACACAGCTCCACCTTGTAGATAGCCACACAGCTCCCCCTTGTAGATAGACAAACAGCTCCCATTGTAGATAGCCTCTACAAGGCTCCCCCCTTGTAGATAGACACACAGCTCCCCCTTGTAGATAGCCACACAGCCCCCCTTGTAGATAGCCACATACAGCCCCCCTTGTAGATTGCCACACAGCCCCCCTTGTAGATAGCCACACAGCCCCCCTTGTAGATAGCCACACAGCCCCCCTTGTAGATAGCCACACAGCCCTCCTTGTAGATAGCCACACAGCCCCCTTGTAGTTAACCACACAGCCCCCCCCTTGCAGATAGCCACACAGCTCCCCCTTGTAGATAGGCTTACAGCTCCCCCCTTGTAGATAGCCACACAGCCCCACTTGTAGATAGCCACACACAGCTTCCCCTTGTAGATAGCCACACAGCCCCCCTTGTAGATATCCACACACAGCTCCCCCTTGTAGATAGCTACATACAGCCCTCCTTGTAGATAGCCACATACAGCCCCCCTTGTAGATAGCCACGCAGCCCCCCTTGTAGATATCCGCTCTGCAAAGCGTAGTATCACTTTGAATGGGGCCGGCGACAGCGATGGCACAGGACTGGACCAACCAGTCACCTGACCTGAGTCACCTGACCTCATGTCAGGTGACTGGATTGGTCCACTTCCAGCACCGAACTCACTTGCCAGCGGCCGTCCTGCATATTTTCAGGTTCCACAGAATCTGAAAATATGCCCGGCCGCGGCCTACTATTCCTTTGCACTGCGCGTGTGCATTTTGGCGCATACGCAGTGCAAAGTTCCGGGAGATTGACGAACATCCTGGACGGATGTATATATTGCTATCTGCAGTGTAAATGAATGGAGAGAAGTGTATGACGCTGATTGGTCAGCGTCATACACTCCTCTGTACAACGCCCACTTGGCCAAAAAGTAAAACACGCCCAGTTGTCCATTGAGAAACTCATTAGCATAAAGCTAATATAGGTCATAACTCCGTCAAAAATGATCGTTTTTCTAAAAAACACTGCTGTACTCTACATTACAGCGCCGATCACATCATGTACAATATAGGCCACTTATAATGTGGTGACAGAGCCTCTTTAAGTTGTAGGGGTACATCTGCAGAACGCTTTCCCTTATAGCAGTACACAAAATTATTTGTTGATAATTTAAAACCACAAAGTCAGTGCCCCCCTCGACATGTTTGGCCGTAGAAGCGGGAACCTCGGGTATATGGGGCAATGCACTTGCATTTCATCTTGACAATAATTGTAGAGTCGATGCTCTTTCAAGGTCCTTTGATCCATCTGATTCGCTTCCTGAAGATCTGGCTCACATCATACCGATATTTTTCCTGAAATCCCCTTCCCAGAACACATTCCTTTGTACCTTTCGATCTACACCGGAAGGTGTTATCTTGGGCTTATTCTTCATTGTTGTCAGGACACACTAGAGTCAAACGTACCAGCAAATTACTCTCGCAATACTATTAGGGGCTGGCATGGGAGCAAAAATGTAAAGAGTTTATTGCATCCTGTCCCACATGTGCTCAGTTCAAACCATCAAGGCATGCACCATTGGGTCTCCTCCAATCCTTGCCCATTCCATCAGAACCTTAGGCCGAGATTTAGATAGACTTTATCACTGATTTGCCTCCTGCTCAGGTATTCAATACCGCTTGGGTAATGGTGGATCACTTTTCTGAAATATTATCACTGAAATCAATATGTGGGTTCCTCAAAGAAACAAGTAGTATCACAGAGTGGGAACTCTTCATAAAACATAACATTTATTCATTATTCAGATTAAAATACTCTAGGTAATTCTTTTGATACACAAATACCCCTGACAAAACCAGGGTTGAATCAAAAAAGCAATCCACAATTATCACCTGGAGTATTCAGAATATTATATCTAGATGCAGTGGTACCATACTCCACCTAGTGACAAATTCCTGGGATACAAAAATTCTATCGCACACAACAAGGCTACATTCACACGACATTGAAAAACGTCCGTGTGACGCACGTTTTTCTAACTGCCGTCACACGGCCGTTTTCAGAACAATGAAGTTCTATGGGTGTATTCACATGGCCGTTTTTTTAACGGCCCGTGAATATTGGCCAGCATAAATTAGGACCTGTCCTATTTTTTTCCATTTTCATATAAGGACAGTGAAGTCAGTGCTTTCAACAATGGGATCCTTGGCCAGAGCATCTCTGACTGGGGGACCTCAGTCTTGTAGATAGCACCCCCCCATGTAGATAGTAACCCCCTGCCAGAACATAGCAAACCCTACCCCGTAGATAGCGCCACGGTAGCTTCCTGTAGGAGCGGAATCCCAGGCAGCCAGACCCCGCTTTAGCAGGGGAGTCCGCTCCTGGAGAACCCCCCGGCGTCACTACCCATATATGGACAGTGACGTCAAGGGGTTACTCCTTGAGCGGAATCCCCAGCAGGGGATTCCGCTCTCCTGACATCACTGTCCATATATGGACAGAGACGTCAGGGGCTCCGGGGGCTTCCCCCCGCTCTGACAGGGGATTCCGCTCTCCTGACGTCACTGTCCATATATGGGCAGAGACTTCAGGGGCCAGTCTATGAGGAATCCCCGACCAGAGGGATTCAGCTTCTACTGTGGCGTTATCTAGAGGGGAGGGGCATGCTATCTACAGGGGGCGTGCTATCTACAGAGTGGTGGAGCTATATCTACAGGGGATACAGTGGCGCTATCTACATGGGCACTATGTGGACTCTGTGGCACTATCTACAATGGGCACTGTTGCACCATGTGGGCACAGGCACTTTATATGTGGGCACTGTGGTACTTTGTGGGCACTGTGGCACAATCTATAGTGGGCACTGTGGCACTATGTGGGGCTTTATCTACAGTGGGCACTGTGGCATTATCTACAGGGACATTGCAGCACTATCTACATTGGCACTGTGATATTTTCACGGGGTTCGGACAAAAAAAAGCCTGACGAATTAAATCCATCCTTTTTTTTTCTTTAACTGACATGAAAAACGGATGGCAAACAGATCACAAACGGCCATTAAAAACGGACAGACGGACTGGAAATGGATGAAAATTTTGAGACAGTGATGCAAAACGCCCATGAAAAATTTACAGTTGATCAGTTTTTAATGGCCATTTTTTTTCACTGCCGTGTGAATGTAGCCTAACGCCTCATGCACACGACCGTTGTGCCACAAGGGCCGTTTTTGATGGCATCCGAGTGGCACCCGATAGTCTTCATGGACCCATTCACTTAGCGGATGAATTGGGTCTGTGAAAAATGATCCGAGTCTCCGATCCGAGGAAAGATAGGACATGTTCTGTCTCTATTTGGATCACTGATGGGACTCGGCCGGCGCACACGGTTGTGTGCATGAGACATTAGTCCTTATTCACACGACAGTGAAAAATGGCCGTGTGATGGCCGTCCCTTTAACGGCCTTCACATGGCCATTTTCAGAGCAATGATATTCTATGGGTGCATTCACACGGCCGTTTTTTTAACGGCCCGTGAATAATGGCTGTCAAAAAATAGGACATGTCCTATTTTTGGGCCGTTTTAACGGCCTGACGGCCCGCATAGAGGTCAATGGGTCCGTTTTTAATGGCTGTCAATACATGTAACAACCGTTAAAAACGGATCTGTTACATGGGGATTGGCAAGGGTACTACTAGTTCCCTTGCTGGTTATCGTTGGCATACTCACCGTTGCGGCGCTTCTTCAGGTGTGGTCACTCGTCTTCACGGGCTTGAAGGCACCTCGATTAAGTCATCACCCCGTCGCGCTGCCTTGCCAGATCCCGTGCAGACGAGTGACCACAAGTGAAGAAGACGAGAGATGGCGCTGCACCCGTGAGTATGTGGCATCATGTACAGGGAGACTGGTGTGGCATCATGTACAGGGAGGCTGGTGTGGCATCATGTACAGGGAGGCTGGTGTGGCATCATATACAGGGAGGCGTGTGGCATCATATACAGGGAGGTGTGTGGCATCATATACAGGGAGGTGTGTGGCATCATATACAGGGAGGTGTGTGGCATCATATACAGGGAGGCTGGTGTGGCATCATATACAGGGAGGCTGTAAATAGTGTCTAGATGAACATGTGACCTTCCTTTGGGTGTTTTCAGGGAGCTGGGACAAAAAAAGCCTGACCAATGAAATTCATCAGTTTTTTTAACTGCCATGAAAAACTGATGCAAAATGGATGTCAAACGGCCATTAAAAACGGACTGACGGACTGGAAATGGATGAAAATTTAGAGACACACTGATGCAAAATGGCCATGAAAAACTGACAGTTGATCAGTTTTTAATGGACATTTTTTTTCACCGTCGTGTGAATAAGGCCTCTTTCACACGACAGTGAAAAACGGCCATGTGATGGCCGTCCTTTTAACGGCTTTCACATGGCCGTTTTCAGAACAATGATATTCTATGGGTGCATTCACACGGCCGTTTTTTTAACGGCCCGTGAATAATGGCCGTCAAAAAATAGGACATGTCCTATTTTTGGCCGTTTTAACGGCCTGACGGCCCCCATAGAAGTCAATGGATCCGTTTTTAACGGCTGTCAATACATGTAACAACCGTTAAAAACGGATCTGTTACATGGGGATTGGCAAGGGAACTACTAGTTCCCTTGCTGGCTATCGTTGGCATACTCACGTTTGCGGCGCTTCTTCAGGTGTGGTCACTCGTCTGTGGTCACTCGGGTTTGAAGGCGCCTCGGTGACGTCATCGCCCCGTCGCGCTGCCTTGCCAGATCCCGTGCAGACGAGTGACCACAAGTGAAGAAGAGGAAAGACGGCGCTGCTCTCGTGAGTATGTTGCATGATCTATAGGCAGGCTGGTGTGGCATCTACAGGGAGGCTGGTGTGGCATCTACAGGGAGGCTGGTGTGGCATCTACAGGGAGGCTGGTGTGGCATCTACAGGGAGGCTGGTGTGGCATCTACAGGCAGGCTGGTGTGGCATCTACAGGCAGGCTGGTGTGGCATCTACAGGGAGGCTGGTGTGGCATCTACAGGGAGGCTGGTGTGGCATCTACAGGGAGGCTGGTGTGGCATCTACAAGGAGGCTGGTGTGGCATCTACAGGGAGGCTGGTGTGGCATCTACAGGGAGGCTGGTGTGGCACGATCTACAGGGAGGCTGGTGTGGCACGATCTACAGGGAGGCTGGTGTGGCACGAGCTACAGGGAGGCTGTTGTGGCACGATCTACATGGAGGCTGGTGTGGCATCATCTACAGGGAGGCGTGTGGCATCATATACAGGGAGGTGTGTGGCATATACAGGGAGGCTGTGTGGCATCTACAGGGAGGCGTGTGGCATCATCTACAGGGAGGCGTGTGGCATCATCTACAGGGAGGCGTGTGGCATCATCTACAGGGATCCGTGTGGCATCATCTACAGGGAGGCGTGTGGCATCATCTACAGGGAGGCATGTGGCATCATCTACAGGGAGGCGTGTGGCATCATCTACAGGGAGGCGTGTGGCATCATCTACAGGGAGGCGTGTGGCATAATCTACAGGGAGGCGTGTGGCATCATCTACAGGGAGGCGTGTGGCATCATCTACAGGGGGCGTGTGGCATCATATACAGGTAGGTGTGTGGCATCATATACAGGGGGCGTGTGGAATCATCTACAGGGAGGCTGTAAATAGTGTCTAGGTGAACATGTGACCTTCCTTTGGTTGTTTTCAGGGGGTTGGGACAAAAAAAGCCTGACCAATGAAATTCATCAGTTTTTTTAACGACCATGAAAAACTGATGCAAAATGGATGTCAAACGGCCATTAAAAACGGACAGATGGACTTTAAATGGATGAAAATTTAGAGACAAACTGATGCAAAATGGCCATGAAAAACTGACAGTTGATCAGTTTTAAATGGACATTTTTTTTCACTGTCGTGTGAATAAGGCCTAAGGCCTTAGGCTACAGTTTTTCATGGCCGTTTTGCATCAGTGTGTCTCCAAATTTTCATTCATTTCCAGTCCGTCTGTCCGTTTTTAATGGCCGTTTGACATCCGTTTTTCATGGCCGTTAAAAAAAACTGGTGAATTTCATTTGTCAGGCTTTTTTTGTCTCAACCCCCTGAAAATACCCAAAGGAAGGTCACATGTTCACATAGAAACTATTTACAGCCCCCCTGTAGATGCCACACAGCCTCCCTGTAGATGCCACACAGCCACCCTGTAGATGCCACACAACCTCCCTGTAGATGATGCCACATAGCCTCCCTGTAGATGATGCCACATAGCCTCCCTGTAGATGATGCCACACAGCCTCCCTATAGATCAGGGGTCTCAAACTCGGCCGGGTAAGTGGGCCGCATAAAGAAAAAATGGGAAGTTGACGGGCCGCATTACTTTCAAATTTGATACCATACAAAATTATTGTTAATCAATTAGTTATTTTAACTACTATAACACTACATTACTATAATAATAGCGCTAGGTTTAAAATTTGAGATATTTCTCCACGTGCTTATTTCAACAATCCAGCTTTCCAGTTTAAAGGCATGCCCCCACGTGGCGGATTTCCTCCGCAACTGTCCGCATCAATGATGCGGACTAGCTGCTGCGGACTGCGGGAAAAGTGCTTCCCTTCTCTCTATCAGTGCAGGATAGAGAGAAGGGCCAGCACTTTCCCTAGTGAAAGTAAACAAATTACATACTTACCGGCCGTTGTCTTGGTGACGTGTCCCTCTTTCGGCATCCAGCCCGACCTCCCTGGATGACGCGGCAGTCCATGTGACCGCTGCAGCCTGTGATTGGCTGCAGCCGTCACTTAGACTGAAACGTCATCCTGGGAAGCCGGACTGGAGACAGAAGCAGGGAGTTCTCGGTAAGTATGAACTTCTATTTTTTTGACAGGTTGCTGTATATTGGGATCGGTAGTCACTGTCCAGGGTGCAGAAACAGTTACTGCCGATCGCTTAACTCTTTCAGCACCCTGGACAGTGACTATTTACTGACGTCTCCTAGCAACGCTCCCGTAATTACGGGAGCCCCATTTACTTCCTCAGTCTGGCTGTAGACCTAGAAATACATAGGTCCAGCCAGAATGAAGAAATGTCATGTCTAAAAAGCAAGACGCATCCGCAGCACACATAACATGTGCATGACAGCTGCGGACTTCATTGCGGAATTTAGAATCTCCATTGAAGTCAATGGAGAAATTCCGCCATGAGTCCGCAAACAGTCCGCCACTGGTCCGCAACAGACAGAGCATGCTGCGGACACCAAATTCCGCTCCGCAGCCTATGCTCCGCAGCGGAATTTTACGCCTCGTCTAAACGAACACTTCTAAATAGAAGTGGAAGTCAATGGAGAAACGGCTCCGCTGCGGATTAATGCTGCGGAGTGTCCGCAGCGGAATTCAAGTGAAATTCCGCCACGTGTGAACCCAGCCTAAGTGTCGCTAAATGCAGTCCGGCGGCTCAGTTAGCACACATGTCAAGATTGGGCAGCCCCTTTTTAGATGCTGCCGCAGTGCCCTCTGTGGATGCTGCCGCAGTGCCCTCTGTGGATGCTGCCGCAGTGCCCTCTGTGGATGCTGCCGCAGTGCCCTCTGTAGATAATGCAACACACCCCTAGATAATGACAGTGTCCTCTTCAGATACTGCCACACACCCACTTGTAGATAATGCCACAGTGCCCTTTGTAGAGGCTGCCACAGTGCCCTCTGTAGAGGCTGCCACAGTGCCCTCTGTAGAGGATGCCACAGTGCCCTCTGTAGAGGCTGGCACAGTGCCCTCTGTAGAGGCTGCCACAATGCCCTCTGTAGAGGCTGCCACAGTGCCCTCTGTAGAGGCTGCCACAGTGCCCTCTGTACATTCTGCCACAGTGATGTCAGGGGATTGCCCAGAGCTGGAGTCCCGGAGCAGAGCCGCTTCTGGCACTCTGCCTGGGATTCCAGCTCTGCTCCTGACATCACTGTCCATATATGGACAGAGATGTCAGGGGCAACCCCAGAGCTGGAGTCCCAGGCAGAACGCTAGTAGGCGCTTCCTGGGACTCCAGCTGTGCTCCTGACATCACTGGGACTCCTGCTCTGGGGAAGCCCCTGACATCATTGTCGATGCATGGACAGCGATGTCAGAGGCTTCCCCAGAGTGCCGGAGCAGAGCCTATACTAGCGCTCTGCCCGGGACTCCGCTATGGGGAAGACCCTGACACACTGTCCACATATGGACAGCGATGTCAGGGAATTCCACAGAGTCCAGGAGCAGAGCCGACACCAGCGCTCTGCTCCGCTCTGGGCAAGACCCTGACACACTGTCCATATATGGGCAGCGATGTCAGGGAATTCCACAGAGTCCCGGAGCAGAACCTGTACTAGCGCTCTGCCCGGGACTCAGGCTCTGGGGAAGCCCCAGACATCGCTGTTCATATGTGGACAGCGATGTCAGGGAATTCCACAGAGTCCCGGAGCAGAGCCGACACCAGCGCTCTGCTCGGGACTCCGGCTCTGGGGAAGCCCCAGACATCGCTGCTCATATGTGGACAGCGATGTCAGGGAATTCCACAGAGTCCAGGAGCAGAGCCGACACCAGCGCTCTGCTCCGCTCTGGGCAAGACCCTGACACACTGTCCATATATGGGCAGCGATGTCAGCGAATTCCAGAGTCTCGGAGCAGAGCCGATACTAGCAACTCTGTGTCCCGCGGGCCGCAGATGACAGCCCCAGGGGCCGCATGCGGCCCGCGGGCCACGTGCTTGAGACCCCTGCTGTAGATGATGCCACACTGCCGCCCTGTAGATGATGCCACACAGCCGTCCTGTAGATGATGCCACACAGCTGCCCTGTAGATGATGCCTCACAGCCCCCCTGTAGATGATGCCACACAGCTTCCCTGTAGATGATGCCACACAGCCCCCCTGTAGATGATGCCACACAGCCGGCCCTGTAGATGATGCCACACAGCCCCCTTGTAGATGATGCCACACAGCCCCCTATAGATGAATCCACTCAGCCGCCCTGTTGATGATGCCACACAGCCCCCCTGTAGATGATGCCACACAGCCCCCTGTAGATGATGCCACAAAGCCCCCCCTGTAGATGATGCCACACAACCCACAGCCTCACTGTAGATGATGCCACACAGCCTCACTGTAGATGATGCCACACAGCCCCCTTGTAGATGATGCCACACAGCCCCCCTGTAGATGATGCCACACAGCCCCCTATAGATGATGCCACACAGCCACCCTGTAGATGAATCCACACAGCCGCCCTGTTGATGATGCCACACAGCCCCCCTGTAGATGATGCCACACAGCCCCCTGTAGATGATGCCACAAAGCCCCCTGTAGATGATGCCACACAGCCTCACTGTAGATGATGCCACACAGCCCCCCTGTAGATGATACTACACAGCCCCCCTGTAGATGATGCCACACAGCCTCACTGTAGATCAGGGGTCTCAAGCATGCTGCCCCGGAGGCTGTCATCTGCGGCCCGTGGGGCACATAGCCGCTAGTACAGACTTTGCTCCGGGACTCTGTGGAAGACCCTGGTCTTCCCCAGAGTGGAGTCCCGAGCAGAGCTCTAGTATAAGCTCTGCTCCGGGACGCTGTGGAATTCCCTGACATCGTTGTCCATATATGGACAGTGTTGTCAGGGTCTTCCCCAGAGCTGAGTCCCGGGCAAAGCGCTAGTATAGGCTCTGCTCCGGGACTCTGTGGAATCCCCTGACATCGTTGTCCACATATAGACAGTGATGTCTAGGGCTTCCCCAGAGCTGGACAGTGATGTCAGGAGCACAGCTGGTGTCCCAGGCAGAGTGCTAGAAGCGGCTCTGCTCCCGGACTCCAGCTCTGGGCAATCCCCTGACATTACTGTCCATATATGGGACTGTGGCAGCATCTACAGTGGGCACTGTGGCAGCATCTACAGAGGGCACTGTGGCAGCATTTACAGAGGGCACTGTGGCATTATCTACAGAGGGCACTGTGGCAGTGTCTACAGAGGGCAGTGGGGCATTATCTATGGGTGGGTGTGTGGCAGTATCTACAGAGGACACTGGCATTATCTAGGGGTGTGTGGCATTATCTATAGAGGGCACTGTGGCATTATCTACTGAGGGCACTGTGGCATTATCTACAGAGGGCACTGTGGCAGTATCTACAGAGGGCACTGTAGCAGTATCTACAGAGGGCTCTGTGGCACTATCTTAAAAGGGGCTACTCAATCTTGACATTTGTGTGTCTGCCAAACGCTGCCAACTGAGCCGCCGGACTGCATTTATCGACACTTAAACTGGAAAACTGGATTGCTGAAATGCGGCCCGTCAACTTCAAATTTTTTCTATATGTGGCCCACTCACCCGGTTGAGTTTGAGACCCCTGCTGTAGATGATGCCACACAGCCTCCCTGTAGATGATTCCACACAGCCTCCCTGTAGATGATACCACACAGCCTCCCTGTACATGATGTCACACAGACCCCGTGTAGATGAATGTGGTCTCTAGTTTTCACGGGTTCTGCGAAGGCTGACGCGTTGGCACACTCACCGATGCAGCGCCGTCTTCTTCAGGTATAGTCTCTAGTTTTCACGGGTTCTGTGAAGGCGACGCAATGACATTCTCACCGATGCAGCACCGTCTTGTTCAGGTGTGGTCTGTAGTCTTCACGGGTTTTGCGAAGGTGGCGCGATGACCTCATCGTGTCACCTTCACAGAACCCGTGAAGACTAGAGACCACACCTGAAGAAGACGGCGCTGCATCGGTGAGTGTATAGGGCATTCAGCATCATCGTGCCGCCGATAGCGAGCAAGGGAACCAATAGTTCCCTTTCCTCTTCACCCCCATATCACAGATCCGTTTTTAATGGTTGGTACATGTATTGACGGTCGTTAAAAATGGATCCATTGACCTCTATGGTTGCTGTCTGGCAGTGAAGACGGCCAAGAATAGGACATGTCCTATTTTTTGACGGGCAATATTCACAGGCCGTTAAAAAAACAGCTGTGTGAATACACCCATAGAACATCATTGTTCTGAAAACGGCCGTGTGACGGCCGTTCAAAAAACAGCCGTCACACGGTCATTTTTCACTGTCATGTGATTGTAGCCTTAGTGTAATTTCTAAGCACCATATATTGTTCCTGGGGATAGAGTCTGGCTGACCACGAAGAATATCTGACTCAAAGTTCTATCTTAGAAACTTTCTCCATGTTTTATTGGGGCCCTTCCAGGTGCTTAAACAGATCAACTAAGTCACCTATTGCCTGAAGCTACCTCCTTATAGTTCAGCATCTTTCTGTATCTATCAATAAGTTTTCCACTAAGGTCAGGACTACTCCTAACTCTGCTCTCAAATGCCCATCGAATTTTGAAGTTGAGCAAATTCTGGACAGTAAGACATTCGTGGAGATCTTCATATCTAATTGACTGGAAGGTATATGGTCCTGGGGGAGAACCTGCATTCCTAAGGAGGAATTGCACTTACAGTTTCCCCTGAATCCTTTTGGAATGTTTTCAGGGAGGGCACCTAAGAAGGGTGTTACTGTTACTCACTTTACCCGGTTCCTGCGACGAGTCCTCTCCTATAATGGCCTCTGTCTTCCAGCGCGCCACTGCTGGATTGGCCCGTGGCTCTGCTTTCCTGTTTGGCGCATATGTCAAGCCTGGCAGCCTTTTTAAATGGGACTCCGGCTTGTGCATCTTGCCTGCAGATTAAGGTACATCCTTTACCTAGTGATTGTTCCTAATTGACTCTGTTCTTGACTGATCCTTGACTGACTGATCCTGACCTCGGCCTTGTTTTTGGATTACGCCTTTATCTCACCGTTTACGTTTGTTGCCTGGTTAATGTGGTTTTACTCCTGGTATTGTCTCATGGCCTTACTCCTGACTAAGCTTCTTTCTCATCTGCTGGCTTACTACATCCTGTCTGCTAATCCGTTTATGGCCCCTGGCTATGTTCCTGAGCTCACTACAAGTTCTTTACTACAGGGCAATTGCTGTTAACATTGACTATTATGGTCACTGTGACCTGTAAATCTGACCAGGAAACTCAGTTTTTTTATTGCAGAGCTTGAGGGTTAAGGACGGTGACTTTCCTTATACTTCGTACCCCAGTCTAGCGGGTGCCAAATCAATTTTTACTAAGAGGATCCACTACTAAAAACGGGACTTGTATCTATTTGTATCTTGTCCCTTTAGTCCATTCCTAGTTTGATACCTCTGGTTTCCATACAACCCACTTACTTTGTATTATTTACTATGTACACACACTCCAGTCCTTCATACACCTCAAGAGTTTCATACAACCCTCGCAGATATATATATGTGTATATATTGAAGTGACAAGCATTAGACATTACATCGAGAACACAACCACATACCGATGCCTCCTTTTTCGGCCTTCCCTGAGTACAAAGCACATGTGGCTAGTAATGTGTATGTATATGTAATATACATCCAGATCCCAACCCTATACTGTCTCCCGGAATTACACTTAAAACTAAAGCCACATCTAGCACCTGACCATTAGTACATGTACAGGCTTATGCATAACTGACATATAATCGACTCATCCATAAACATGTGTAGGACACAGAATCCACAGATCCACATGTAAATGTCGTTTAACTACAGGTTGCAAATAAATGTACAACTACACACTCACTGCGGGACATGAATCCTGTCACTGAGTAAGCCTATGTATATGCTGACACACACCTACATCTAGAATATCTATATGTACACATATAAAGTCCATTGTAATGTTATTGTACTTATATTTATATACTGTTATGGAAATGCAAGTGGAGCTATACCTCAAGGCTGCTGGAGTCTACCGGGAGAGAGTGTGCACGTAAACTCGCAACCTCAAATCCATAACCACTCTGATCGACCGTATCTAAGGCGACTCTAAGGTGTTTGCCAGAGCCGACCGCAAGGTGGGATTGACTTTGCTGCTTCGAACCCAGGTTGTCTTAACAGAGTGTAGTTTTGGATAAGAGGTGCAATGCAGGCAAACATGAGCTGGAAACTAGACAGCCAATAGGTTAACTGAAAGTCCAGAAACGGAGTGGAGGTAATCAGACAAGCCACGGTCCAAACCAGCCGGGAGCGGATAATCAGAATCGGTAAGCAGGGGGTTAACGAAAGACAAGCTGAGGTCAGTATACACGAGGTCCAGAAAACAGAAGTGCAGGAGCAGTCAGGAGCTTGATCACAAACCAGGAGAGAGGAAAATTCACAAGCAAAGACAGGTGGGAAAAGACGGGTATAAATACAACACCATAGCTGATTGGCAGAAGGACAGAGAAGAGAGATAGGTTCAAGGTAAAAGAAGAACCACCCAGAAGCTAGACAGGTTGTCAAGGCGACCTTAAGGGAACAGGTGTTAGCCTGTTCCTGATTTAGCAGCTGTTCATCCAGGGGTGGCAGGAAAATAGAGAGAGCCCCATGGATTTGCATGGCCTATATGTTCCTATTTCTAAGTTGTCTATGCCAACTCCATGAACTCCACCCTAAGACCATCCAAATACCTTACAATGTGCATCTGTACAGTGTGGGTAAATCTATTCCCAGTAGGTCCAGCTGCCTCCACACTTAGTATACAATGGATCCTTCCTCTGTTGAGGATCTTTGAAATGTTAATAAGGCAGTAGATCGGAAACTATGACCAAATGGCCTCTGGACATACTGACACTTCAATGGGTGAACATCACTGAGTAATATCAGTATATACTATCTCCATTTATTAGGCATATTTTATGTGGTCATAAGAAAGAGTGTCTGGATGGGAACAATATTCTCTTTCAACACTGTTATAGTGCATTGAACACGTCAGGAAGTGATCTTAAATTCTATTTCACTCTATCCGGACATCTGTGATTCAACGGCTTCTCTCTCTTTACTTTTTAGGCAATAAATGAAATTCTACCAGTTCTTTCTAAGAAAAAGATGGATGCTATCATAGCAGAAGCTCAAGATGCTCAATTTAAACTTGAATTTTATCCCACAATAACTTTGGATTATGTAAATACTTTAATATTCTTGGATGAGATTCAAGAACGGGTAAGTTAAGAAAATGTGTAACGTACAATGACAATGAAAAGCCAGATAGAAGACAGATGGAAAAATGTCTACCACTCTTGGAAAGTAGGGTCATTTTATTAAAAATAGGGTACTGGAAATAAATATCTGGTGTCTGCTTAGGGTGGAATGCCTGCTTTGCTATCAGGCTTGTCTAGTAAATATGGTAATACCAGGCATTATCTAGTATGCGAGTCTGTTCTTACTAGTTAGAAGTTTAGAAGAACTCATTACTCAAATAAAAAGAATTACATATATTTATATAGACTTGATCCAACAATATTACATTAATGATAAAAGAGCTTGTAAACTCCTTATTTTTTAATGAGTTAATTGATTGTACAAATATAGTTTTCTTATTATTATGCACTTATCCCTTTTTTTAAATCCTAACATTTTAATTTCAAAATGACACAAAAGCAGAAGCAGATAGTAATGAATGATGCTGTGCTTCACAAATCTAATTTTAAGATTCTATTCTTTAGATCAAGATTTAATATTACGTTTCACTAATCATCTGGTTTTCATAACAGTGTTAAGATACAATCATACGTTACGGTGTGGTTAATACCGCTTTGAAAACACGCATTGGAAAAATGCATGCGATTTGGTGCATTTATCGATGCGGTTGCATATCTTGGATGTGTTTTTTGGATGCGGTTTTCACCGCTCCTCAACCACAATGTGTGAATGTACCATTAAAGGGTTTTCCCAAAATAATTATTTATCAGCTATCCATAGGTTAAGTGATAAATATCTGATCGGTGGGGATGTGACCAGTGGCACCCCCACTGATGACAAGAACTTGCTTACCTTGATGTTTCTGGGATCCCTATAGGTATGAAGTAATAGTGCTCATGCTTGACCACCGTTCCATTTCTTTCTATGGGGCTGCCGAGCACTATCTTCAGCTGCCCCATTGAAATGAATGGAGCGGTGGCCGAGCATGCCCACTACTGCTCCATTCTTTTGCGGCTCCCAGGAACAGCAAGGTGAGTCCAATCTCATGATCGGTGGAGGTCCCAGCAGTCGGACCTCCACTGATCACATATTTATCACCTATCCTGTGGGTAGGGGATAAATATTGATTATGGGAAAGCCCTTTAAAGTACTTTTACCCTTTTAGGGGTACTTTTTAACTAAAGTAGGTTGTAATGCTGAAATGCAGTACAGAATTGTTCATCTGTACACTGTTACAGGACATATATGAATATGTGAGTTATTCACAAATGTCAGCAAATGTATTACTAAATTTTTAGCAAAAACCACAAAACCAATTTTGAGTATGGTCATAAAATAGTTAATTTAATTACCTACTCTATTCCTACTTGATTCCCTGCCATGGTTGATTTATGACTTTCACTGCCAGGTTGTTATGCTCCCTCTTCATGGAGCTGACCATGTGTACTAATGTTAAGTTTAGGATCAGGGCCGGCCTTAGGGGTGTGCGAGCTGTGCAAGTGCACAGGGCGCTGCACCCTCCCAGCATGTAGGGCGCGCCACTGGGCTCTGCCTCTACTCTGTGCTCTACTCTTAGTTACACACACGGAGTAAATAAGAGCTGAGAAGCAAGATCAGAGGAGGAAGCTCCGCCTACAGCCCGTCCTGCACGAAGCCTGTGATCCTGTCAGCAAGGAGAGATGGTGAGTATCTATGTGTGTCTCTGTGTGTGTATACAGTATGTGTGTCTCTGTGTGTATATGTTTTTGTATACAGTATGTATGTCTCTGTGTGTATATGTGTGTGTGTATACAGTATGTGTGTCTCTGTGTGTATATGTGTTTGTATACAGTATGTATGTCTCTGTGTGTATATGTGTGTGTGTGTGTATACAATATGTGTGTCTCTGTGTGTATCTGTGTGTATACAGTATGTGTCTCTGTGTTTGTATTTGTATATGTTACAGTGTGTGTGTGTCTGTGCATGTGTTTATGTCTCTTTGTAAAAGTGTGTGTTCAATATTAAAGTAGAACAGATAAAACAAAGATATCTGTGTTGCCCCCTATATATCATGCTGCCCCTTATATACCCTGCTGCCCCTTATATACCCTGCTGCCCCTTATATACCCTGCTGCCCCTTATATACCCTGCTGCCTCCTATATACCCTGCTGCCCCTTATATACCCTGCTGCCCCTTATATACACTACTTCCCATATATATATATATATATATGCCTCTGTGTGTGTTTGTTTATATGTGTCTGTGGGTATAGTTATGATCTACTACATTATCTGTACTCAGAGAGTTATCACTGTTATCTGTGGTGTTACATCGGACTGTAGGTCATACTACTACATTATCTGTACTCAGAGAGCTATCACTGTGTGTTATCTGTAGTGTTAGGGTATGTGCACACACACTAATTACGTCCGTAATTGACGGACGTATTTCGGCCGCAAGTAGTGGACCGAACTCAGTGCAGGGAGCCGGGCTCCTAGCATCATACTTATGTACGATGCTAGGAGTCCCTGCCTCGCTGCAGGACAACTGTCTCGTACTGAAAACATGATTACACTATGGGACAGTTGTCCTGCAGCGAGGCAGGGACTCCTAGCGTCGTACATAAGTATGATGCTAGGAGCCCGGCTCCTTGCACTGTGTTCGGTCCGGGACTTGCGGCCGAAATACGTCCGTCAATTCCGGACGTAATTAGTGTGTGTGCACATACCCTTACGTAGGACTGCAGGTAATGTCTACTACATTATCTGTACTCAGTTATTACTGTGTTATCAGTGGTTTTACATAGGGCTGCTGGTAACATCTACTAAATTATCTGTACTGTGTATATATGTGCCTGTGTGGGTATATATGGGTCTGTTTGTGAATGTGTCTTTGTGCTTATATATATATGTGCCTTTTATGTATTTGTATATGTTCCTGTCTGTGTATTTATCTGCCGGTGGGTGTGTGTGTGTGTGTGTGTGTATATGTGTTTGTACGTCTATATATTTACCTGTATGAATATATTCCAGAATGTGTGTTTGTATATTTGCCTGTATGTCTAAATATCTGTCTTTATGTATGTACAGTATATATGTTCCAGTATGTGCGTGTCTATATATGTGGTTAATTTTTGGTTTGTGTAGAGGACGGCAATAGAGAGTCCCACACAGGGCGCCATCCAACCTAAG
Source organism: Rhinoderma darwinii (assembly GCF_050947455.1). Lineage (NCBI taxonomy): Eukaryota > Metazoa > Chordata > Amphibia > Anura > Rhinodermatidae > Rhinoderma > Rhinoderma darwinii. The sequence goes on from NC_134687.1 coordinate 221,313,627, forward strand.
GCTGGCCCTGTTTAGGATAGTATTCCTGAGAACTTACAGGTGTAGATGAGGCCTGAACTGTTAGTAGTGCGGTAGTAGCATACGGCAAATGCCTACGTAATGGAACCCGATTTATCGGTGTGCAGGAATGGGACCGATGAAATCATTTCAGAATTACAAAATTGTTATACTTTTGTTCTATAATTATATATAATAAAAACAGCACATCCCTTGACTGTTTTACTATTACTTTTAGATTGATGTTCTTGAAGAAGAGTCCAATGTGGTTGCACAGATGTATCAACTAATTGACAGCTATAACGTGCCAACACCTCCAGAGGATTTTGCAGTGTTTGCTACTCTGAAGCCTTCAATATTGGCTGTTCGAAATGCTATTGACAAGTCTGTAGGTGAGAGAGATAGCAGCATTGAGAAATTTTGTCGGTCCTTGGACAAAGACATTGCAGAGCTAAACAAGGAAGTCAAGGATGTCAAGCAACAATCACAGGTATATGATTATTATGACTAAATGTATGTGTGTGTGTATATATATATATATATATATATATATAAATATACACTGGTCGTGGACAAAATTGTTGGTACCCTTCCATTAAAAGAAAAACCCACAATGGTTGCTGAAATAACTTTAAACAGAAAAAAGCAATAAATTTTAATGTGCTAAAAAAAAAAAAGGACAACAGACATTTCTGAAAGTGGCCTGGACAAATATGATAGCACCCTTAACTTAATATTTTGTTGCACAACCTTTGGAGGCAATCACTGCAAACAAACGATTTCTGTAACTCTCAGTGAGACTTCTGCACCTGTCCACAGGTATATTGGCCCACCCCTGTGCCATATGCAGCAAAGCAGCCCCAAAATATAACCGAGCCTCCTCCATCTCTCACAGTAGGTACAATGTACTTTTCTTTGTATGCTTCATTTTTGCGTCTGTGAACAGAGCTGATGTGACTTGCCATAAAGCTCCAGTTGTCTCATCTGTCCAAAGGACATTCTCCCAAAAGCTTTGTGGCTTGTCAATATACATTTTGGAAAATTCCAGTCTCGGTCGTCTTCCATTAAGTCTACCTTGGCAAATACAGCGACGGATAGTGCGATCTGACACTGATGTACCTTGACCTTGCAGTTCACCTCTAATCTCTTTGGAAGTTGTTCTGTGCTCTTTGGTTACCATTCACATTATCCGTCTCTTCAATTTGTCATCAATTGTTCTCTTGCGGCCACATCCAGGGAGGTTGGCTACAGTCCCATAGACCTTAAACTTCTGCATAATATGTGCAACTTTAGTAACAGGAACATCTAGCTGTTTGGAGATGGTCTTATAGCCTTTAACATGTTTGTCTATAATTTTCTTTCTAATCTCCTGAGACAACTCTCTCCTTAGCTTTCTTTAGTCCATGTTCAGTGTGTGTCACGACGCGGGGTGTGGACCCACTGGGCCGTACAGCGTAGTGGGGTAGCAGCTGGCCAACAAGGTACAAAACAATGTCTATAGTTCAGAACGGGTACCTGAGGCAATGTAGACAGTAGCGGAGGCACGACTTGACTTTCACAGCAGGTGATACCATGGATGCAGCGGAAGACACGACTTGACTTTCACAGTAGATGCAGCGGAAGAAACGACTTGACTCTCACTGTAGATACGATAGCATGGGATACAGGGTACAGGCAGCAGGAACGGGTAACACTGGGAACTGGAAAACACTAGGAGACCATTTGCAAGACAAACTTAGGTATACAACAACGCTCAGGCGAGGAACAAGTGGGCAGAGCCCCTTTTTATAGTCCAGCAGCCATTTGGGCTAATTATTGATGGGTGACAGCTGGACGCGTACTGGCCCTTTAAGGCCGTGCACGCGTGGGCGTACGCGCCCTGCGGGAAACAGATCGAGGACCCGGGAGTGAATGCCGGTGTCTCCCTGGAGGGAGCTGACGCCGCGAAGACAGACGACCCCCGGCCATAGACGTTACAGTGTGGTACACACCATGATACCAAACAGCACAGTGACTACTTTCACCCTTGTTATCAGTTTGATTATTTAAAGGCTGAAAACACCTGTGGTGCTTATTACAGGACACACCTTAGCTTAACATGTCCCTATGGTCAAATTATTTTCAATCTTTTCTAGTGGTACCATTATTTTTGTCCAGGCCAGTCTCGTTATTTTGTTTTTAAAAAAAATTCTGTAGAACCACAATTCAAAAGCAATGCCTGATTTACATTAGTTGATTTTCAGTAAATTAAAATGTATTATTACTTTTGTCAGTTTCAAGTTATTTCAGTGACCATTGTGGGTTTTTAATTTCTTTTACGGAAGGGTACCAACAATTTTGTCCATGACTGTATGTGTGTGTATGTGTATATATATATATATATATACACAATTATATTTTGTTTCATTTTCAATAGTAACTAAATCCAAAAACAGATAAATCTGGCTAGATGTGTATGTTAATTTTTTTGGGGGATTCCAAGGCAAAATGTGGCATATTTATCTTGAGTGGTTAGATATCTCCGTTATTGTTTGCAATTGGTTTTCTGTTACTAGATGATCACATGAAGTATCATACTGTTGTAAAAAAAAAATGTTTAACATAGATGTGGACATATCAATATTTGATCTTCATTAAAACAAAATAAAAAGTTAAAGGTGATGTAACTGAAAGCAAATCAATAACAAATTGATTCTGCCATCGTTAACCCCTTAATGACCGCTGAAACGCCTTTTCACAGCAGGCATTAAGGGGCCTTATTCTAGGCCGACGCTTTTTTCACGACGGCCTAATCTAAATCCTGTATGGGTGTTCCATGCAGGCTTGAGTGGGTGCTCGGCTGTCTGACAGCCAGGCTCCTGCTCCAACGGTAGCGATCGAAGTTTTCTTAGCTTGCCACCGTTTAACCCCTCAGATGCTGCGGTCATTAGCAACTACTGCATCTGAGTGGTTTACAGAGGGCGGGAGATCCCTCTGTCACCCATCAGTGGCCCGAAAATGCTATTGCGGGCTGCCGATGTGTTGCCATGGCAGCCGGGGGCCTAACAAAGGCCTGCCCTGGCTATATGCCTATTAGGCCATGCCAGAGGCATGGCCTGATAGATGCCTGTCAGTTCTACACTGACAGGCAATAATGCTCTGGTATACGAAGTATACCAAAGCATTATATAAGCGATCAAAAGATCGCACAGTGAAGTCCCTAGTGGGTCTGAAAAAATATTTAATGTGAAATAAAAATTATTAATAAACGTTTTTTTTTCCATAAAAAGTGGTTTTATTTAGTAAAAGTGTAAAAAATAAAAACAACCCATATATAATATCGCCGCAGTCGTAATGACTCAAATAATAAAGTTAGTATATTATTTAAATGGCAAGGTGAATGCCGTAAACCCCCACAAAAAAATAATAATAAAGGTTAATCAATAAGTCCCACATACCTCAAAATGGTAGCAATGAAGTCCCGCAAAAAAACAAGCCCTCATTTAGCGTCATCGACAGAAAAATAAAAAAGTTATGGCTCCTGGAAAGTGGCGATGCAAAATAAAATTAATTTGGTTCAAAAGTGTTTTTTTATTCTGCAAAAGTAGTAAAACATAAAAAACTATACATATTTGGTATCGTCGTAAACGTACCGACCCATTAAATAAAGGTAGCATGATATTTACTTCGCATGGTGAACGGCGTAAATTTAAAATCCATAGCACAATGGCTAAATTGCTGTTTTTTTATTTTCCCCCTCCCAAAAAAAAGTTAAGAAAAAAAATTCTATATCCCCAAAATGGTGCCATTGAAAGATACAACTCTTCCCACAAAAAACAAGTCCTCATACAGCCATGTAGATGGGAAAATAAAAAAATTATAGCTCCTTGAATGTGACGATGGAAAAATGAAAACATTTGCTTGGTTATTAAGGCCCAGAATTCATGCAGGGGGAAGGGGTTAAAACAAAATACGTGTAAAACACAAAAGTAGCACAATAAAAAACAAGATCTTATAGACCGTAACATTTACAGATGATTAAAGACAACAATGTATAATTTTGATTGAACAAATGCAATTATTTAGTCAAGTAGGATTAACGAAGAACCAGATCAGAACAGTGGTTCTGTACAAGTTTAACTGAATAGTAAAAAAAAAAAGGGGGGATTGAGTGAAGTTGAGACCAAATGTAGAACATACATATCACATTTAAAACATAATGAAAAAGAGAGGAGGAGGGAAAGAAGAAAAAGGAAGGGGGAGAGAAAATTAAAGAACATTCAGCTTTTCCATCTTGGAGGGGGAGAGAGTAATCTAATTTGTATATCATAAACCTGTGAGAAATTGAGAGGGTATATGCAGTTGGTCATACCGTATCAATGGAAGAACATATCTTTTCAAATTTAGTGTTGGAGTCAAGGAGAAATCTGGTATGTTTCTCATTAATATAGACCCAGACCCTAAGATTAAACCAAACTCCAGACCAGACTCCAAAATTTGTTCAAACCTTAAAATAAATTTAGACTTCAGATCAGACCCCAAAATTCAGACCCCAAACCAGAGCAAAAAAATCAGTTCAGACTCCAGACATGACCACTCTTACTTACCGCTGCATGCTCCCAGGTCCAATTCACCTCTGGGCGCCGCCACACAACCCCAGACAAGACCCCTTAATTTGCTCTTTGCTCCCGGGTTAAATTTTTCGCCGGTCAACACCAGGACCATTTGTTCGGAGAGGAAGAGGAGCGAGAGTGGCAGGTAAATCTGCAGGCTAGATGGCAACAGAATTACTATGGTAATAGGGCCCTGTGTAGTCTCACCTAATAGAACTACACATGCACCAGTTACGACGGTAACTCCAAAACTCAAAGTATACCGCACAGTATATGTTTTTTAACATAGTTGCCAATGGCAAAGATATGCCACTGTATGGCTATGCAGTAATATACGTTAGAGGAATAAGTCAGGGAATACTCCTGACTTATAGATTTGAACAGAGCCTAATATGAGACCTGAGCTAGAGCTTAGTTACTGGACACAGTAACTACAAACTGGACCGTTCCTCTCTGCTGCTGACTTATCTAACAACCCTTATCAACAAACCACCTCTGCACTTGGCTGGGGAAGAGAGGAAGCGCAGAGAGGTTAAAGCTGGCAATACAGTTCGACCGACAGCTATTCCTCTTGACCTACCCATATACATGCGTGTGTATAAGCAGCGGCTTATCTGCTAACAAACAAAAGGATCAGGCATGTTGAAATTTAACATGTCCGACCCTTCTCTTCCCGACATCTGCCGTCAGGGGAGAGTCTGGACACCCACATACACATTAGATGGTCGGTCGAAATCGGTGGGTTCAGGCCACATACATCTAATGTGTATGGTCAGCTTAAGTCCATAATAGTTTATGTCCGTACTCAATTATATAATTTATATTACTATGTGTAACACAGCTCACATAATTGATTTATTTTCATGCACCTCTTTCTTATATGTTAAAGTTGTGCATTATGAACTAGCCCTTTTTTTTTATATAGCTGGTCTATAATAAATAAATAAAAAATAATAAAAAAAATAAAAAAATTATATATATATATATATATATATATATATATATATTAGTCTTTATTTTAGACCAGCTATAAAAAGGCTAGTCCATATTGCACAGGTGTAGTAAAAAGAAAGAAATTGATGCGTGATAAAGTTAGGATGTTATGAGAAGCATATGAAGAAGGACACATATGATATATTTATAAGATGTTTTTTGCTGTTCGTTTTTCACGCAATTTTTTATAACTACGGTAAAAATGTCACAATTAGCCCGATCACAAAAGTCACTGCAAAAGCATGAAAAAAAAAGTGAGAAAAATTACTCATGTAAATATACCCGTACAACAGTAACATAGTACCTTGGTTCTAGTCTGCGTATCTGGCATAGGGGGATTGGGGAGTGCTGTTGCTCTGTCTAGTGGTCACAGGGGGACAGGTTCAGAGCACGGCCATGAATTCAGAAGTAAGAGGGAGAGGCAACAGGGAGGAAGGGAGGTGCAAATCAGAGTAAGTAATTTTTTTTCAAAAACCACCTACAATTGCTTTAATTCCTTATTTAAAATGAAGAGCCATCATAAGACAAAGAACCAATTAACTGATCAATATTTCACAACTGTTATTACAGATTTTGTTTTGGGAAAACTGCCCGGCAGTATGCAATAAATAAAGTATAGATAATGTACATGTATTTCTAAGGGTAAAGTATGTTAAACTGAATTGTTTTGCAGGATCCTCAGATTCTGGATATTGGTGCTGATCAAAGCAAAGTCAAACAAATCCTGACTGACTTGCAGATCATCATAGATGAATTACAAAAACATGCATTTCAATACAAAACGTATCAAAAGAATTTTAAGGTAAAGTTGTAGTCATGTTCTCTTTTTCATTTCCATTAATTTGATGTTTGTAAATGATGTTCCTAAAATTCCCAAAAATTATTTTCTATCTGCTTTATGCTATCAACGGGACAAAATCATGGTTGAAGGGTTAAAGGGAAATAATGGTTCACTATATTATATACTATAATAGCTACTAGACCCAAGGGAGTATTCTGTTAACTAGCACTATTCTTTCACTACATTTTTAATGCTCACTTAGTTTCTCCAATCTCATTTGAGTTAGAATGGAATTATACTTTGGGTGACATTGTCCTCATACTTTTGTAGAAGGGGAAGCTCATATCTACTTTATAGGTAGTGTGAAGACTTTGGGGCTCAGGCCGTACTTTGCATGTCAGGCTGACCCACTATTAAAAAGGCAGCCTTAAATTTTACAAATTTTGGTGCTTCCCTGAGTTCGTATAATACTCAGTCAACACCAGGTTTAAAAACCGACAAATGATGGCTTTATTTAAATAACCAAAGCAAACTGCCCACCTTCGCATCTTTCTTGGGTTGCCGTGCTCACCCGTAGATCTACTCCCACCTGTCTCTCTGCTCTTCACGCAGATGTACCGGTCAAGATTAGCTCACAGACCTGATCGCTTCCCGGCCTTTAACTCCGTCACACCAGCATTGACCACTACTACCAGGGGTCTTCTTTTTATGTCATGATCATGAGAATGGGTCAGTTAAATGTGGGACTCAGGTATACCGTTCTCTTTGTCTGATGAAGTATAGTATATATCTGCTAGTGTAGCTAATTTCTGATTGGGATACATAGATATTGGGGCAGATTTCTGGACTAAGTTGCACCTTCTTGTTGGCACAAATCATTTTAGACAAATTTATCAATGAAATGCGCTAAGAAGAACAGATGTTTGCAACTCTTTCAACAACTGGGTAGGGCTTAGTGAAAAAGGGACGTGGCTTAAGATGTGCCAAATTGCATCAAAATTTTGTCACAAAAAAGGGGTCTAAAGTAATAATAGGCTAATAGGTGATATAAAGTTAGACAGAAGTATCTAAAGATGCGCCAAATATATCATCCAGCATGAGTCACTGTGATAAATTTGGTACATGTAGTCTGATTCTAAGCGGTCTGAATTTAAAACCGTATTAGTAAATCTGCCCTATTGTGTCTAAACTTAAACTTTTTAAGTGATTAAAAGGGGTTGTCCAGTCATAAGAAATTTATGCCTATCTTCAGGATAGGGCATCAATATCTGAGTGGTGGGGGTCCAACTACTGGCACTCCTGCCGATCAGCTGTTATGAAGTGTGAAGTTTTCAAGTGAATGGGAGAAGGCTGTACTAATATGAACTGACGCTACAAGTGTGTCGGCGATTCACAGTACAAGCAGATAAGGAATTAAGGGGAAGCAGCGCTCATGTGAACGCTGCAGCCCCTTCAAAACAACTGATCGGCCAGGGTGCCAAGAGTTGAACCCCCAACGATCAGATGTTGATGGCCTATCCTGAGGATAGACAATCAATTTCTTATGAGTGGACAACCCCTTTAATGTAGACTTTTTAACAATAAAGCAAGTATTGTGTCATTTTTTAAAAGTATAGGAAGTCATTGTCATGAACTTGTGTACCTAAACAAACAGCATTGTGGCTCAGTGGTTAGCAGTATTGCCTTGCAGCACTGGGGACTTGGGTTTGAAGGACCATATCGGCTTGGATTTCTTATGTTCTCCCTGTTTTTGTTTGGGTTTCCTCTACTAGAAACACTATTTAAACAAAAAAACATACTAAGAGGTAATTTCAATTGGTCTTAGTGTGTTTGTGTCTCAGATAGAGAAATTTAAATAGGGAGCCCCATTGGGGATATAGACTGATGTGAGAGATTACAATCTTTATACAGAGCTGAATGTGTTGGCACTATATAAGCGATGAGAAATAAGCTTTGCAGGTTATTATTGGAGTCCAATGATAATAATTATAATAATAATAATACATTAGAGAATTGATATTTATTCAATTCCCTCATATATTTAAAAAGCTTCCAAAGCTAGAGCTTCATGTCAAAAGTTAATGAACATATTCCAACTTTTTACAGGTTGAAGTGACAAAATTTGATGAACTGGAAGAAATAAGTGCCGAATTAAAACTAAAGCAGCTTTTATGGGATTCAATGACAGAATGGGATGTACTGCAAGCTGAATGGATGCAGGTAAGGCTTTGATCTAGGCTACAGTTTTGTAAAGCAAAACAAGTGTTGTTAGAACAGAATAACACTTTATGTATTTTACAGTCCAAATTTGAAACATTGGATCCAGAGCAACTGAATTCCCTAGTTCTTAAATACGCTAAATTTGTAAATCAGCTGGAAAAAGGACTTCCGCCAAACAACGTAGTGCCATGTCTCAAAGAGAAGGTGGATATGATGAAAGAAAAGGTAGGCCATTCAATAATGGATATATTTTGGAATGACAAAACATAGGTGGTCCCATTTACTATCAAGACTAACTTATTATCACTGAATTTATAAAGAAGTGTGCTCAGTAGTAAACTATTACCAATAAAATAAGTCAAAATGCATTAAGAAAACAAGGGGGTGATTTAGGGAATGGATGAGGGTGGAGAAAGAGGACCCTGTTTCCTGGACTTCCCTAAGCCACTTTCAAGTATATTCATTCAAAGGTTTCCAGACCTCTGAAACATTTGATGTTTATGTACTTACATACTGGTCAATTTTGTGTTCATTGTTATTTGGTTTAGTTTAGATTCAAAGGGGTTTTTCCAAAATCATAAATGATCACCTATCTACAGGATAGTTGATCATTTTATGATCGCTAGTGGCCTCACTGCTGGGACTCCCACTGATCGTATAACAGGTATCCAGAACCCCCCAATCCTTCTCACTCCACCCCCGCAGTGAGGAGGATCTTGAATACAGCGGCGGCTGCGCATGCGCCCACTGCTCTATTTATTGTCTATGAGAATGACGGAAGCGCTGTACTTGTTGTTTCCGTCATTCCCATAGACATTAAATAGAGCTGCAGCAAGCATGCTGGACAGCCGCTCCATTCAATGTCTTCCTCACTGTGGTCAAGCAGTGAAGTAGGATCTGGGGGCGCTCGGGACCCCTGTTCTCACGATCGTGGTGGTCCCAGCGATCAGAAAATTATCACCTACCCTGTGGAAAGGTGAGAATTTATGATTTTGGGAATACCTCTTTAAAGGGGTTCTCTGGTTTTGAAAACCCATTTTTAAATACCCTATTAAATAATTCTGAATTAAAAGCTTCCTCATCGAATAGTCACAATGGATAGTTTCTAGAATTACACTCCTCCACACTGTATATAGGCCTGACGTATGTTTGCACATAGAGTTGTTTATTAAATCGTTTTGACTTGACAGTGTTGCTTTATCTAATACTGTAGACAGATTGTTGGGACTTTACAGAATCATGTTTTTATTCTCGTGCATGTATTATTTAATGTGAAACATCTGTGTAATAGCCTGAGTACATTCTGGTATTATTACAGTACACTAATGAGGATTAATATTAGAAACTGTTATACAGTTTGGAACAACATGGAATATGGAAGTAAGGCAAAGTCACATTTTTATTGACTAAGCAGGTCAAAGTTTTCTATTTTCTCATAGCTTCTTAAGATGACCATACAAAGCCAGAACAAAGGCATAAAAATGTCTTCCCAGCCAATAAAGGAAATTAAACAGTCTAAGACCCTGTTCATACAGAGTTTTTCGACATGTTTTTTGACACGGGAACGGCGTCGGAAAACGCGAAAAAAACGTCCGAAAATGCCTCCCATTGATTTCAATGGGAGGCGGACGCGTTTTTTTACCGCGAGCTGTAAAAAACTCTCGCAGTAAAAAGAAGCAACATGCGCTACCTTTGGGCGTTTACGCCTCTGACCTCCCATTGACATCAATGGGAAGCAGAGAAAGCGTATTTTGCGTAGTTTTTGCCCGTGGCACTCAATGGGCGCGAGCGGAAAACGCAGCAAAAAACACGGCAAACGGCGTGCAGGCAGATGCTGCTTGCAAAAAACTCCATATGAACATGGCCTTAGCGTCAATGCACATGGCTGTGTTACCGAACCGTGTTGTACATTGCTGTGAGCATATACTGTATGCTTCAATGTATTTTTAATTTTATATTGGATAATAATTGTTCAATTTACACTTTTTTTTATAGGTCCCTGTGATAACAGATCTAAGAAATCCATTTTTGAAGCCAAGGCATTGGGCAGCTTTAGAACAAACGATTAATGCAGCATTGCTAGACACAGAGAATCCCCTCTCTCTAGAAAAGCTTATTGAGATTCGTGTATTTGAATATACACAGGATATTCAGGATATATCAGGACAGGCCTCAGGAGAAGCTTCGTTAGAGACTATACTCAAAAAGGTGCATTTGGAATATTTACTGGCAAATTGACTGGCTGTATATGTATATCATTTTTATTTGTTTTTCTTTATGCATCATTTTAATTAATTATTATTATTTTTATTATTATTTTTATGTAAAAACTTGATATTTGCTGAGCACAGAATCTACATGTGCCTGATAGTATGATGGACTTCCCACTTTTTCTTACTATTAGGGCATGGCCAGACGTGGCGTATTTCTGCCGACACTGACCGCATCAATGCCGCACATAATCTGCGTTGCAGATTCTGTTGCGGCCTTGCCTAAAATGTGCAGGAAATTGATGCGGATTAGCCTTTGCGTATTCAGGTGACGAGTACTTCCTGCTGTTTTTTAAAACATTTCATCTCAGTCTGGCTACAGACCTAGAAATACATAGGTCCAGCCTGAATGAAAAAATATCCTTTTCTTAAAACCAATATGCAGCGCAACACACATAACATCTGCGGATTTCATTGCGGAATTTTGAATCTCCATTGAAGTCAATTGAGAAATTCCGCAATGAGTCCGCAACAAGTCTGCTACACGTCCGCAACAGCCAGTGTATGCTGCGGACACCAAATTCCGCACCGCAGCCTATGGTCCGCAGCGGAATTTTCCGCCACGTGTGCACGAGCCTAACTAAAAAGGTGTGGAAACCAATGGAAAAACTGTCCGCTGCGGATTTCCGCAGCAGACTGGCCGCAGTGAAATTCCAGAGCAATTCCGCCACGTCTGGCCATGCCCTTACAGAAACCATCAGTCTAAATACACCTTAATTTTTGGATTTTTTTTTGATCAATTGGTTGTGGTTGGGTTGTAGTTAACCCCCACCGCCCAATTCAAAAACTCACTTATCTAGTTATATGCCTGCCCATTTAGTCTACAGATCATGTGTAGTCATACCGCTATGATATGAAAGACTGTCCTATGAAAGACTTGCTTATCGCAACCATCAACTATTGTCCCTTACAATGTTCATTCTCCACCCATTTTCTCACTAGAAGAATATCACCAAATATCTTGCTTTAGTAGTTTCTTGAGCCATGAAAAATTCAGCAAATAATAGTTTTCCTTTAAAGTGAACGTTAACACATATTTTCATGACGTCATAATAAGGCGTGTCAAAAAATACCATCAGTTGTATCTTGTAAGCTGGGATCCACATTATTTGCTAGTATCAATTGGCCCACGTTTTTCTTCTGAACTCTGTGCAACTTCAGCTATGTTGGTGCAGAAGGACTTACAGCTGGAATGAGTGCCACAGGCTCTCTCTCTACTATTCTGGTCCCAAATCACAGACCTCCACCAACAATATCTTCCCTTATGCCTGATTGATAGATATGGCAATTTGATATGCAAAACTGAACTAGTAGATTTCAGCTCTTGCCAACAATATGAATAGTGTTTCTCAAAAGTACCAACTCTTATTATGCCATGTACCCTGTTGAAATTCTATTTTTTATTAACATAACTTTATTTTCATCTAGGTGGAGGAATCTTGGAAAACCACTGAATTCACTACTGTTCTACACCGAGATTCTAAAGATGTGTTTATACTTGGTGGAACAGATGATATTCAGGTGAGAATTGACACTACTACTTACATAACTCCATCTCTCTACCTGTTGAAACTCAGAATAAGAACTATCTACTTATGTCATTAATGAATGGGAATGTGCTATAAGCCATTGATATATACAGGTTTTAGAATTATGTTATTTTTTGATGACTGATCCATACAATCAATCATTCTATAGTAGTTGATAGCTTACAGTGCTGTGAAAAAGTATTTGCCCCTCACCCAATTTCTTGTATTTTTGCTAATTTGTCACATTTAAAAGTTTCAGATCATCCAACTAATTGTTAATATGAGATAAAGACAACACGAGTAAACACAAACTGCAGCTTTTAAATGATCATTCCATTTTTTGAGGATAAATATTTATTCAAAACCTAGATCACCCATGTGAAAAGTAATTGCCCCCCCCCCCCCTAAACCTAATAACTGGTTGTGCCTCCTGTGGCAGAAAGAACTGCAATCAAACATTTGCTATAACTTGCGGTTAGTGTTTTACATCGCTGTGGAGGAATTATGGGATTTTAGTCCGGACTTTTGTTTCTTAGTCAGGATTTTGTCTCTTTTTAGTCATTCAGAGGTGGATTTGCTTTTGTGCTTCGGATTATTGTCCTTCTGCATAACCCAACTGACCTTGAGCTTTAGGTTACGAACTGACGGGCTGACATTCTCCTTCAGTATTTTCTAAAAGAGAGCAGAATTCATGATTCCATCAAGTACGACAAGTTTTCAAGGTCTTGCAGAAGCAAAGCAGCCCCAGACCATAACACTACCACCACCTTGTTTGACTATTGGTATTATGTTCTTATGGTGAAATGCAGTGTTAACTTTACGTGAGTAATGAGACCCATTTCTTCCAAAATGTTCCACCTCTGACTCATTAGTCCACATAGTATTTTCCTAAAAGTCTTAGGGATCATCTAAATGTTTTTTGGCAAATGCGAGACGAGCCTTTGTGTTGTTTTTGGTCAGCAGTGGATTACGCTTTGCAACTCTCCTATGGATGCCATTTTTGCCCAGTGTCTTTCTTTTTTTTTGTGGAATTCTGTACATTGACACTTGCAGGGGCAAGTGAGTCCTTCAGTTCTTTATATGTTCATATGAGTTATTTTGTGGCCTCCTGAATGAATCGTCAATGCGCTCTTAGTAAATTTTGATAGGCCCATTACTCCTGGGAGATTAGGTAGGCCGGTCACTGTTCTCTACATTTGTGGATAATAGCTCTAAGGGTATGTTCACACCTAGTCAACAAAAACGTCTGAAAATCCAGAGCTGTTTTCAAGGGAAAACAGACCCTGCTTTTCAGACGTTTTTTTACCAACTCGCATTTTTCACGGCGTTTTTCGCGCCGTTTTCGCGGCGTTTTTTACGTCCGTTTTTGGAGCTGTTTTCATTGGAGTCTATGAGAAAACAGCTCCAAAAACGTCCAAAGAAGTGTCCTGCACTTCTTTTGACGAGGCTGTATTTTTACGCGTCGTCGTTTGACAGCTGTCAAACGACGACGCGTAAATAACAGGTCGTCTGCACAGTACGTCGGCAAACCCATTCAAATGAATGGGCAGATGTTTGCCGACGTATTGGAGCCGTATTTTCAGACGTAAAACGAGGCATAATACGCCTCGTATACGTCTGAAATTTGGCCGTGTGAACATACCCTCACTGTGGTCCGCTGGAGTAGCAGAGCCTTAGCAATGGCTTTGTAACCCTTTCCAGACAGATTTTAATTACTTTGTTTCTTTGTTCCTTTTGTTTTTTTTTATCTAGCATTGCCAGACAGGTTCTATTTAAGTGATATTTAGATTCATCAGGTCTGGCAGTAATCATATCTGGGTGAGGCTAGTGAAACTGAACCCAATTGTGAATTGAATTTAGTTAACTGGTTGATTTAGTAGCTAATGGGGCTATTACTTTTTAACATAAGGCCAGATAAGGCCTGAAGAGCATTTTTCCTTCAATAAATGACATTTTTTACGCCTCGAATTACGCCTGAAAAAACGTCTCCATTACGCCTACAAACATCTGCCCATTGCTTTCAATGGGTTTTACGATGTTCTGTTCCCACGAGGTGTTATTTTACGCGTCGCTGTCAAAATACGGCACGTAAAAAGACGCCCGCGTCAAAGAAATGCATGTCACTTCTTGGGACGTTTTTGGAGCCGTTTTTTCATTGACTCCGTTGAAAAACAGCTCCAATAACGTCCGTAAAATACGCCGCGAAAAATGTGAGTTGTTAAAAAACTTCTGAAAATCAGGAGCTGTTTTCAGACGTATTTTGCTACTGCGTGTGAACATACCCTTAGGGTATGTTCACACGCAGTGACCAAAAATGTCTGAAAATACAGAGCTGTTTTCAGGCGAAAATAGCTCCTGATTTTCAGACGTTTTTGTAGCAACTCGCATTTTTAGCGGCGTATTTTACGGACGTTATTGGAGCTGTTTTTCAATGGAGTCAATGAAAAACGCCTCCAAAATGTCCCAAGAAGTGACATGTACTTCTTTTTCGCGGGCGTCTTTTTACGTGCCGTATTTTGACAGCGACATGTAAAATTACACCTCGTGGGAACAGAACACCGTAAAACCCGTTGAAAGCAATGGGCAGATGTTTGTAGGCATATTAGGGACATTTTTTTAGCCGTAATTCGAGGCGTAAAAGGCCCGAATTACGTCTGAAAACAGTGCGTGCGAACATACCCTTAGGGCATGACCACACATGGCGGAATTCCTCCGCAACTGTCCGCATCAATGCCGCACAGAATCCGCATTGCGGATTACGCTGCGGATTTTGGCAAAGTGCTGCGGATTGCCTTGCGGATTTAGTTGCGGATTTCGTTGCGGATTTCAAAGGCAAGTCTTCCAAAAAGGGAACTGACATCATTTGTGAGTTCAGTTCCTATGACGACGAGCTGGACACACCCATGGCATGTATAAGTGTGGCCAGAAAGAGAAGTGAATCTCGCCGGAGAAGTATACTAGTCCGAAGTGTGGGATAATGCCTGACATCCAGGAGCAACCACTTCAATTACGCCGACAATATTTGATTCTGCTGCTGCGCACCATAGTCAGCATTGTCCGTCGTCGGATTTTTAATTATAGGCTGAGCAGGGCACGACGTTTCGTCGAGTGCACGTTTGGCATCATGGCAAATCAGTGGCGGGTCTTTACCTCGGCCATGCAATTGGAGGAAACCACCGTTGATGCGGTCATCAAGGCATGTTGTGTCCTCCATAACTACCTCCAGGAATACCGTCAAGAAGTTGAGGGCGACTCACTTCTGCCCTATGTTGGCAGTGCCATTAACTGGGGTTCTGCTGGTCAGGGCAGTAGTGGTGTACGCGTACGAGATATTTACTCGGATTATTTCCTCACTTCTGAAGGGCCCGTACCTTGGCAATACTCCTGTGTTGGCGGGGTGCGGCCAACCCAGCAGTAATCGGTTTAAGGTCCAAACAGTAGGCAATTCTGTCAATGATACTCCTATGGAATGGAAAATTGTGTGTTGGATGTGCTTCCTTTGCAATAAAATAATGCACTATTACTTGGATTTGGCCTAAGTGTGTGTATTTGAGGAATCACATGTCTGAATAGGGAGTATGATGTATAGGTTGCCTTTCTTGGTTGAGCACACCATAGCATCTCAAACCACACAGTATTTACTAAATGAAAACGGCCACACCGTGACCAATCGTTATCGTCCCCTTGATGCCCTCCCGCATTTTGGCCTCCTCCCATCCAAATCAAAAAAAACACAAGTCAGAGTCATAAATTCAACGGAACTTTGATGGAACGTATGCACATCACAACTATATACGAGTCGAATCATGTAAGTAACAAACATTAAATACGTGGTACACTAGCGACCAAAAAAAAAACAAAACATACTACAATATGTGGAAGCGCGGGGGGCTTAATTGTGGATGCGACGAGGGGGCAGAGGAGGAGGTTGAGGTAGGGGGCATGTATGCCGCAGAGGTGGGAGGATGGATATGAAGAGGTGGGAGAGTGGACGAGTATGGGGTGGGCAAAGGGTTTGGGACATTGGGGTATGGGCGGAAAGTGGAACCAGAGGGATGTCCATGAGTCCAGGGGGAAAAATAGGGATCGGGCTGCAGGGAGGGTGCAGAGGCAGGAGGTGGGGCGTGCGGCACAGCGCCAGACGTGTCAGCCCTACGGCCAGTTAGTGTGCGCATGTGAAAAATGAGATCTCCCACATCGGGTAGGGGCTGGGGGGCCTCAAAGATATCGGCCAGGGCGAAGACACAGGTCATATATGCCGCCCGGCGAGTATTTTCCATCTCGCGACATCGGCCACCAACGGCATTCCCGAAACTGGTGTATTGATCTTCGGCCTCCACCCTCCGAATCATGCGCATGGCTTGGCCCTCTACCGTGTCACTTTGGTCCGCTGGCGTCTGGCGCTTTCGGCCACCCACTCTTTGGCGCGGTCGGGAAGTTCCTGCCGTGGGGGCTTGAGAGGTGTCGCCACGAGGAGTTGCTGGTGCCGGGGTTGGCTGGTAGGGCGCATCTTCCTCAGCCACAATTGATGACGAGCCTGCCACGGCCTGCTGCTGCACCTGGCCACGTGCACTCCCTTGTGGCGTCCGGGCTGGTACATTTCCGGACGTTCTGCAGGGAAAAAAACGCTCATTGACTTAGGGGATTCAGAAGACATTTCTCCGACAGTTTGTCAGTCGCTAATCTCGTTAACATATCCTTTTGCCATTCTACACACACCCCAAATGACACCAATCTTGGGGGGGGGGGGAAACTAAAGACGTATTCTCGTCATGAAGACAATGAGTTACATAAGCAACACAGAGTGATATGTGATAATGTGTACGGTCAGGGGGCATTTTCGTGACAACACTGGCAAAAGGAAAACAAACATGTGGAATATAATCTTCACGCAATAGACATTGCATTCCGTTCGTTTTGAATCACATGTTTCATGCGCTCCCTTTTATAACCCAGGTGTGTGTGCGAATAGAGACTTACCTTCGTAGCTCCCTGCAGGGAATGAGGAAAGCCAGTTCCTCATAGTAGGCTATGCCACGGCCCCGTGAAGGAGAGGAGCCACTTGCAGGTGTCTTTGATACCTGTTTGCGGAACCGGTCTCGTACTGTCCTCCACCTATTGCGCACATCATTTTCTGGAAAAGGAAGGATGTGTTTTAAATTAGGGCATAGTGGATGAAGTCAGGTGTATACAGATCAATTGCGTCCTCTGGCCTGTCGTGAGGATATATCATCAATGCAACCACATCATTGGGGCAGAACTTGAGTAGACAGCAACTATGGCTACGCCTGGGTTGCCACGACCTCTTGCCATGGCAAAAATAGGCCACGACGCCACCAAGATGCTGGCAAACATCTGCCCATGCATTTAAATGTGCATATGGTTGTCCACGCTTGCAAAAGGTACTTCAGGTCGTTAAATGGAGTGTGTAAGGCAGGATTTAGTGCCGTCAATAGGCCATGTGCACATACCCTTACAGTCGGGGAAAAAGTGATCAGCAACTGCGCATGTGCCATAGTGACATGCCAAAAGTTGGGGTATGGTTTAGCAAGGCAGGAAAGGAAATTAGTGCTGATTTTTGCCAGCATGCTAATGATGCAAAACAACCTTTGGCAACAGTGTTTTGACCTCTCTGCATTACAAACTAAATGCAAACTTACCAATCACTCCCTGCTCCCTCTCCAGCATCCCGTCCCACTCGGGGTACAGACCGCGGCACACAAACGACCATCCCTCGTCACGGGCGTTGCGGTCGCTGTAGGCAGCTATAGAGCTGTCCCAGATCTCTGGCCTACTATGCACCTATAAAAATCCAAAAAAATGGCATAATGCTGTTTGCTTGGTACTCTGGAATCACAGTGGAGCTGTTACATGGTGATCTGCCTTAAGAAAATGGACATTCTGCAGGTGCTGCTAGTGTTAATCCATACATAGTAGACATCTTGAAACAACATGACACAAACATATACATGTACTTACCAGATTAATGAGGGACGAAACCTCCATGTCCATACGTCTGTACCTCGACATGGCAGCCTGTGTTCAGAGTTGTCTCTTAACTTTTTTGAAATTCACTGTCAGGCTGCAAGCCGAAAATGGCGTCTTCCTTTTGTAATATGCTGAATGCTGATGTCATATCCTGCTCCGGCAGGAAATACGCACCGCACCACAAACGAAATCCGCACCACACATAACATCTGCGGACTTCATTGCGGAATTTCGATTCTCCATTGAAGTGAATGGAGAACTTCCGCAATGAGTCCGCAACCAGTCCGCCACTGCTCCGCAACAGACAGAGCATGCTGCGGACACCAAATTCCGCTCCGCAGCCTATGCTCCGCAGCGGAATTGTACGCATCGTGTAAACGAACACTGCTAAATTAAAGTGAAAGTCAATGGAGAAACGGCTCCGCTGCGGATTAACGCTGCGGAGTGTCCGCAGCGGAATTTAAGTGAAATTCCGCTATGTGTGAACCCGCCCTTACTGTGTTAAATACAATGGATTGATTGGTGAGTAAATGATGAAAATAAGGCCGTGTTCACACTGCATCTGTTCAGGCTGAAAAATACAAGGCTGATTTAAAGAGAAATCAGCCTCTGAAATCCAGGAGTTTTGAAATCTGATTTTCAAATAATTTTTGTTATGGGAAATGAGAAAAATCAGCTTGAAAAATGCTTTTTATTAAGCGTATTTTTACAAGTCTTTTTTAGCAGTGTAAAAAGACACCTTGTATGAACTACACAGCGTATTTCCCATTAAAAACAATGAGAAGCTGTTTGCAGGCGTTTTTCAAGTGTACTTCAGAGCGTTATATGAGCGTTTTATGATCCGAAATCTGCCTGAAAATATGCCATGTGACCATGGAGTTTTTGGCGTTCTAATATGGGAAATGAGAAAGCATTCATGAGGCATATAAACACATCCAGTTATCTAGAAGTAATCATTTATTACACTTGTTTGTAAGTTGCTTCTCGAACAGGGTTCACTGGAACCCTGTGTGTGGACACCTCCAGTTCTACTAGTTATCCACAGGGTTCATTGTAACCTGGTCAGGGGTTCCCTAGAACACAGCAAGCAGCAAGATCAGTCACTTGTGGGGTATGTACACACACAAAATAAAATAAAAATTTCAGATGTTTTTTTTTCAAAGGGTATGCTCACACGGGCTATTTTCGACCGTTTTTGGGCCGTAAACGGCCGAAAAACAGCTGAAAAATCGGAAGCAGAACGACTCCAAACATCTGTTTATGAACATATTTCTTTATCTTTTCATTTTTTTCACTTAATTTCTTATGAACTTGTGTGTGAATCACGGACAGCAAATGGATGTGTGTCCGTGTGCCGTCTGATTTTCACGCACCCATTGACTTCAATGGGTGCGTGATGCGCAAAAAAGACACGAGAATAGGACATGCAGTGAGTTTCACTCAACGGAAACACGCTGTGTGAAAAACACTTCATGTCTGAATGGCCCCATTAAATTTCATAGGTCCGTGTGACGGCCGTTGTTTTAACGGCCGTCACATGGACGTATTACACGTTCATGTGAATAAGGCCTAAGGGTCATTTCAATTTTTTGTCTAACCAGCATTTTTTTCAGAACAAATACACCAGTAAGTGGCTGACTATAATGATTGTCCAACAAGATTATCTTAAAAGGATCTTGCTAAGTACATATGTATGTTGCATGTGTATGTACTATACTACTCTGTATTTTGTACACTCAGCAGACAGCTCAGAGAGGTATACTACTTGAAAAGTTTGAATTCAGTCTTAAGGTGATGCAAAAAACATTATTGATAAGTCATATACATTTTGCAGGTTCTGCTTGATGACAGTACTATAAATATATCAACCATTGCATCTTCTCGCTATGTTGGACCCATCAAGCCTCGTGTTGATGAATGGCAGAAGAATCTAGCCTTGTTTAATCAAACTCTTGTGAGTCATGTTCTACTTGCATTGTAGTGGTATTAGCATGAATTGATGAATGTAAATGTAAACTTACCGTACATGGCCTACTGTCTTAAAGAGAATGTATCACAAAATAATATGTAATTTAAGGCTTAACTAACCATTCAGTTGACTTTTCAAAATAGTCTGTTATATGAGTGTACATGAGGAATTATATCTGCCCATTATATGACTTGTATATGGCATTTTTTTTGCTGTAATAAGCAATGTAGATGTAAGTCCAGAACTGGGTTGAGAAGGAACACTTACTATAAGATTCAGCAGCATCTGTTTCTCTTTTTTTTTTACTCTGCTCCTGCTCTCCTCCTCCCCTCCCCTCTCCATAGACTTTTATCGGCAGATGTAACCTGATCCCTCAGTGAGTCTGTCTAACAGTGAACAGTTAGGAGGGTGGGGTAAGGAAAGGAGCCTGATAAGTAGCGAAAGAGGCATTTTTCACTAATATGTGTTAAAAAGTATTTCATATTTGCTTGCAATCTTGGTTTATGCAACGTTTGTTGAAAAATTAGTGACCATTAAAATTAGGTTTTTATTATAAATATAATTTCTTGGGATATTTGGTGTTTTTATTTACAGGTTTTTTTTAATGTTGCTGTCAATATTAAAAAAAAAATCTTACAAATATTCCAGTTTTCACACCGGCCAATAGAGCAGTCACGTAAGGCTGATGCATACAGCCCACTTGTCAGCTTTGCTAGGATCTAAAAAAACATGTCTGCTTTCTTCCAAAATAGCGTGACACCTGTACACAGGTTGTGTCTGGAATTGCAGCTCAGAACCATTGAAGGAAGGGTATGTGCACACGGGAACTGTATTTTACGTCTGAAAAGACAGACTGTTTTCAGGAGAAAACAGCTGCGTCGTTTCAGACGTAAAAGCTCCTCCTCGCATTATGCGAGGCGTCTTTGACGCTCGTAAATCTTGAGCTGCTCTTCATTGACTTCAATGAAGAACGGCTCAAATTACGTTACAAAGAAGTGTCCTGCACTTCTTTGCCGAGGCAGTCAATTTACGCGTCATCGTTTGACAGCTGTCAAACGACGACACGTAAATGACAGGTTGTCTGCACAGTACGTTGGCAAACCCATTCAAATGAATGGGCAGATGTTTGCCGACGTATTGTAGCCGTATTTTCAGACGTAAAACTAGGCATAATACGCCTCGTTTACGTCTGAAAATAGGTCGTGTGAACCCAGCCTAAATGGGTCTGAACTGCAATACTTCACTCAAACTGTGGCACTGTTTTTGGAAGAAAGCAGTCATGCTTTTCTAATCCTGGATAACCCTCTAGATAAAGCAGGATAGCAACAGTATACATTATATACGCTGATAATGTTCTGTATTCAGATCCACTGTCACTTCCGGGTCCCTCGAGGTGGGGTTGAATTGCATCACTTTCTGGAGACTGTATTATTCTAAAAAATGTTCTCTGTCAAATGATTCCCATTCCTTTCAGCTGCAATAAACTACACACAACTTGCTGTACTGTCTATACAGATAATACAGTAAGAGAGTGTGTATCTATATTATATGCGCCCCAGGGAAGTTTTGTTCAAATAAATTATTACAATAATTTTAAAACATTTTAATAAAATAATAACCCATTATTTATTGTATACAAACTTAAATTTAATAAATGGAACTTAAATTGAAAGCATTCCCTTTAAACAAAATAAATCTAGCGTGTAAGATGTTATTGCTTCTTATCAAATTGGGCATTTTATTTTTATTTAATTAACAAAATGTGGCGTTTACAGAAATAGTTTGGCTACAGTATATTCATTTGCTGCTGTGATTTCAAATGACTATTTCTTCTCATTATTTCTCTCACTTCTTCATGTCTTTTTACCTTTTAACTTATGTCTTTCTACACATAAGCATCAGTCTGGAAAATAATCATTTAATTTTTGGATGAATACATTCTTTTTTACATGGAATAATGAAATATCTGTTTGTGTGTCCTCTGTTCTCGTAATGTTGGTTTTAGGATGAGTGGCTGACTTGTCAAAGAAACTGGCTGTATTTGGAAAGTATTTTTAGTGCTCCTGATATTCCAAGGCAGCTGCCAGCAGAAGCCAAGATGTTTTTACAAGTGGACAAATCCTGGAAGGAGATCATGAGAAAAGTAAACCGTTTACCTAATGCCCTTAGAGCAGCCACTCAACCTGGTATGGATTTTTTCCCCTTTTTCTAGTGTGTATGGAAATGCTTTTAGTTTTCCAACGTCTTAATTTCTATATTTAACACCTTCCTGCCCTTCCCCCGAATTACTGTACTATTAGGGCACATTCACACGTGGCAGAATTGCTGTGGAATTCCGCTGCGGACAGTACGCAGTAGAATTCTCCAGCGGCCGTTTTTTACATTTGTTTCAATACATTTTTAGGAAAGTTACTCTTTCTGAAAACGACGCTGCGGACCAAAGGCTGCGGTGCAGAATTTTCAGTCCGCAGCATGCACTGTCTGTTGCAGGGGAAGAAGCGAAATTTCACTGCGTATTTCAGCCTTTGCATTGCAAAAACTGAAATCTGTGGCAAGTCCGCTGTCTTTTCTGCAACGTCTGAATTACCTGTCAAATATGCAAATGTTGGTGCAGATTCGTTGCGTAATTGCCCCAAATCTGCACCAACATTTGCAGCGGAAAAACGCCGCCACGTCTGAACGTGCCCTTACGGTGCAGTGATGGTCAGTGGTCAGGAGCTGTGCATGCACCATCACTTGCAGGTGTTGGCATGTATTGTATTCGGGATCGAAGATAACTTCCCTAGATACTATGGCTCTCCCTGTCAGCCTATCAGCGCCCTGGGTGTCGAAGGGTTACTATGGCACACGGGTCCCTCACAAACGCCACCAGGTCTGCCATAGTTATGTGCCTATTTGGCCATTCCAAAGCATTTTACAAGCGATCAAATGAATGCAGCTTCAAGTCCACTAGTGGGACTAATAAAAAGGTTAAATAAAGTGTAAAAAAAAAATTGTCCAAAATTTGACACAAAAATAATCTTATTCAGTAAAAATAGTAAACTATAAAAAACATTTAAATATAAGGTATCGCTGCAATTGAAATGACCTCACCTGTAAAACAAAGATGCACATAATTTATAAATTTATGCCGCACAGCGAATGTCATAAAAAAAGTGCAAAAAACGATGGCGGATTTACTTTTTTTCATTCCTCCCCCAAAACAATTGTAATAAAAGTCAATCAATACGTTTTATGCATATAAAACATCATTCTATATAAAAAGTTCTATGCACTGCAAAATAGTGCCAATAAAAACTAGAACTCGCCCCATAAAAAAAGAATCCCTCATTGGCTACATGGATGGAGAATTAAAAAAAATTATGGCTCCCAGAATGCGGCAGCACTAAAAATGTTTTTTTTTTTCAGAATTTTTTTTAGTACTAAGACATAAATAATATACTTATTTGGTATTACCGCAATGGTAACGACCCGTAGAATAAAGTTAGAACTTTACTTTTATCAAATGGCACATGGGGTATAATAAAAAAAAACAATGCAGTGACAATTTCTGCTTCCCAAAAAATGAATAAACGTTAAACAATAAATTATATGTTCTCCAAAATGGTGCCATTAAAAAATACAACTCTTCCAGCAATAAACGAGCCCTCATACAGCTACATCAATGGGTAAATTAAATAGATTAAAAAACAATAAAAATTGCTGCTTTTTGTAGGCCCAAAAAAGGAAACATGTCCTTAGGGGTTATACATGTCTAAGCAATGTTCACATGCAGCTGATTAGCAGTTGCAAAATTTACCCTAAGGCCTGCTTCACTCGACCATGGTCGGTCCGTGAGATATGACCCGTATGTTGGCCGTATTTCCCACACCGAACACAGTTCAGGGA
This sequence comes from Rhinoderma darwinii, assembly GCF_050947455.1. Taxonomy (NCBI): domain Eukaryota; kingdom Metazoa; phylum Chordata; class Amphibia; order Anura; family Rhinodermatidae; genus Rhinoderma; species Rhinoderma darwinii. Next base: position 221,337,854 of record NC_134687.1, read on the forward strand.
GCCGGACTCTCAGCATCATAGTTTTCCATGATGCTGTGAGTCACTGCCTCTCCATTAACTGTGTTCGGTCCGGGAAATACCACTGACATACGGTCCCTACGTCACAGACCGAACACGGCTGTGTGAAGCAGGCCTAAGGGTATATTCACACAGTGTGGTCTTCCAGCGGTTTTTCCACACGTCTGAAAACCTCACTGAAAAAACGCATGTGTTTTTACCACGAGTTGCCATGGTTTCCGTGCTAACTGGAAAACCGTGCAAATCACTGTAAAAAAGAATACTTTTTTCAGTGCGTTTTTAGGCCGCGCGGCAAAAAGATGCAGCACAACCACACCATATGAATACACCCTAAAATCGGCAGGTAATGTATAGTGAAATCTATCTGAACTAGGTTTAACAAAATCTAATACACATGCAGAAGATTTTTAAAAATCCACAGCAAAATATGCACGTAACACATTCAGATTTTACTGCAAATTTTAGGCCACCTAGCCTTACAAGAGCAGTATTAGGGTATGTGCACACGATAACGTCAATTACGGCTGAAATTACGGAGTTGTTTTCAGGAGAAAACAGCTCCTGAATTTCAGACGTAATTGCTCGTACTCGCGTTTTGCGAGGCGTCAATGAAAAACGGCTCAAATTACGTCCCAAGAAGTGTCCTGCACTTCTTTGACGACGCTGTTATTTTACGCGCCGTCTTTTGACTGCGACGCGTAAAATTACAGGTCGTCGGCACAGTACTACGGCAAACCCTTTTAAATGAATGGGCAGATGTTTGCCGACGTATTTGAGCTGTGTTTTCAGGCGTAATTCGAGGCGTAAAACGCCTAGTTTATGCCTGAAAATAGGTCGTGTGAACCCAGCCTTAGTGTTATACATAGTAATATTGTATTAGCTAACTCACGACAACGTTCCATCAAGTTAAACTGCATAGAGACCTTCGTTATTTGTCTAGAGGAAGGCAAAATATTACCCACTGGGTAATTGTGTCACGTTGGGTACGTGGACCCACTGGACTGTACCGCCTTGACGGTATGGCAGCTGGCCAACAGGTCACAGTCTATAGTTCATATAGTGTACCTGTGGTAGCACAGGCAGTAGCAAGACAGGCTCGGCTGGAAGTAGGCAGCGGGCAGGCTCCAGGCGTGGTGTAGCAGGACAGGTGTGGTATACAGCACAGCACGACTTCAGCTCAGCACGGTACTTGACCAGGATAGCACAGGATACAGGTTACAGGTAGCAGGAACGGGAAACACTGGGAACTGGAAAACACTTAGTAGACCATTTGCTTAGACAGACTAGGGTAATGACAACAAGGCTCAGGCAAGGTAGAAAGGGACTGGGCACCTCTTATAGTCCAGGGGCTCATGGGCTAATTTTGACTCATTTCAGGTGTGCGTGCTGGCCCTTTGAGAGCCGGCACGAGCATGCGCGCACCCTACGGGACCCGGCCGGGAGAAGCGGAAGTGAGCGTTGGTGTCTCCTGAGGAGGAGATGGGGACCAGCACTCACAGTTCCATGGCTGCGGGCGTCAGGAGGTGAGTGAGCCTGACAGCCCGCGGCCATGGGCATGACAAGTTGTGACAACTTTTATCTCACAGTGATGAAGGATAAGTGGGTATGCTCCATCGATAAAAATCCAATGGTCACAAATCAGACAATAGACACATATGACACAAATTCATTGAGGTCAATGGTTAATGGATTAAAAAAACTGAAACAAAGTCGAGTTATGATAAAGTTTTTTAAACTAGTTTAGAGTTTTGTAGCTTTGTAATAGAATCCTTATTTGTTTGCATTGTTTTCAATTCTGTAAGTGCAGTAAGCAATGTGAACTCCATTTTTTTTTCTGGGTGCCATAGCTACGTCCAGAGTCATGTATCTGTTTCTACAGCAATTGTGTTTCATTTATATTTCTTTTTGTAGAAAAAGCAGAATTTTTTTTTGAAGCGTTACCAAACATGACCAAATACTTATATAGCAAAATACAGATTACTAATCTTAAATCCCAATTAATCCAGGCAGTAAAAAATTATACCAAAGACAGCATACATAATAGGCTGTTTTAAAACATAGGTGGCCCGAGTGCAAAGGTTTCACAAGTGGGCCCCGTTCATATGGACTTTGCCAACTTTCTACATAAAGTATATCATCCACTTTGGGTGGTTTCGGGGTTAGTCAAAGTTTTCCTATCATACCCTTGGTGGTCTAGAATGGCATAGCAGTTAATAGCTAACATCTCTGATGGTCTAAGGAATAAAAGGGGTATTGATATACATTATACATGGTGGCTATAGGATAATATCTAATACCCCTGGAGGTCTATGGTGCTTTAATGGTTAACACTTAACCATTTATTGTTTTTATATTATTATATAATATTACATTATTTAGGACTGTGCAGGTGTTAGTGGTGGTCTCGAACAGGTAAGTGTACCTTATATTTATTTAATAAATATGTCCAGAATTCATATAAAGGTAGTCGCTCTGTTTATTACCTTCACACCTCCATAGTAATAACATGATAAAAGTCTGTCTTTCTGCAGCCACCACTAGAGCTCCCTGCATAACGATTTTACGGCTTTCATTCAACTCAATAATAAATTCATAAGCAGTGGCAAAAAGAATTTCGGCATTTAATTAGATTTTGTTTTCCTGAACTACTCAGAGGGGGGTTCAAGGCAGGAATGCCCCTCATGGCTAGTGACCCCCTTTGTGCCCCCACACAGGGATAGTATCTCCTTTTATTCCCCCAAACATAATAAATAAAACTCATACTCACCTAACCCCGTTCCCGCAATGAGCAGAATGGCTGAGGCCTCTTCTGCTCTCCTGTTCTATCAATTGTCCAGGCTGCATGATGTGGTGGCTTAATCACTCAGTTTACGCTGGGCCGCTGATGTCCGATGCAGGCTGTGCCATAGAGTGACCTTCATGCACCTCCTGCGCTGGGCCGCTTACGTCCGGCGCGTCTGTTAGGCTGCACGACTAAAGCGGTCGGTTGCCTATGAGAGAGAGTGGCCATTGTTTGTGACTATATTCATGCCGTGAAAATGGACTGTTTGAAGTATGGTTAAAATGGCCCTTGGCTAAAGATGCACAGTTGTAGGAAGGTTAGCATCTCTGGGTACCATCTTGAAAAAAAAAACTACCATGTGTAACATATAAAAAAAAATGCTATTTGATTGAATACAATGTGTTTGTACAATGCGTTGTACAATGCGTTCCCTGCGTTTATGGTGGTGTTTTTTTTATCTAGTGTCAATTTGTACATGTGTTTTTCCTGGTGTTCTCCAAGTCTTATATAGAAGCCTATAGAAGAAAGTCAGAAAAAGCACATACCTAGAGCATGCTGCACTTTGAAAACAAAAAAAGGCGTGTGTGTGTATATATATATATATATATACAGTGAAGGAAATAAGTATTTGATCCCTTGCTGATTTTGTAAGTTTGCCCACTGTCAAAGACATGAACAGTCTAGAATTTTTAGGCTAGGTTAATTTTACCAGTGAGAGATAGATTATATAAAAATAAAAAATAAAAAAATCACATTGTCAAAATTATATATATTTATTTGCATTGTGCACAGAGAAATAAGTATTTGATCCCTTTGGCAAACAAGACTTAATACTTGGTGGCAAAACCCTTGTTGGCAAGCATAGCAGTCAGAAGTTTTTTTGTAGTTGATGATGAGGTTTGCACACATGTTAGATGGAATTTTGGCCCACTCCTCTTTGCAGATCATCTGTAAATAATTAAGATTTCGAGGCTGTCGCTTGGCAACTTGGATCTTCAGCTCCCTCCATAAGTTTTCGATGGGATTAAGGTCTGGAGACTGGCTAGGCCACTCCATGACCTTAATGTGCTTCTTTTTGAGCCACTCATAGGATGCCTTGGCTGTATGTTTCGGGTTATTGTCGTGCTGGAAGACCCAGCCACAAGCCATTTTTAATGTCCTGGTGGAGGGAAGGAGGTTGTCACTCAGGATTTGACGGTACATGGCTCCATCCATTCTCCCATTGATGCGGTGAAGTAGTCCTGTGCCCTTAGCAGAGAAACACCCCCAAAACATAATGTTTCCACCTCCATGCTTGACAGTGGGGACGGTGTTCTTTGGGTCATAGGCAGCATTTCTCTTCCTCCAAACACGGCGAGTTGAGTTAATGCCAAAGAGCTCAATTTTAGTCTCATCTGACCACAGCACCTTCTCCCAATCACTCTCAGAATCAACCAGATGTTCATTTGCAAACTTCAGACGGGCCTGTACATGTGCCTTCTTGAGCAGGGGGACCTTGCGGGCACTGCAGGATTTTAATCCATTACGGCGTAATGTGTTACCAATGGTTTTCTTGGTGACTGTGGTCCCAGCTGCCTTACGATCATTAACAAGTTCCCCCCGTGTAGTTTTCGGCTGAGCTCTCACCTTCCTCAGGATCAAGGATACCCCACGAGGTGAGATTTTGCATGGAGCCCCAGATCGATGTCGATTGACAGTCATTTTGTATGTCTTCCATTTTCTTACTATTGCACCAACAGTTGTCTCCTTCTCACCCAGCGTCTTACTTATGGTTTTGTAGCCCATTCCAGCCTTGTGAAGGTCTATGATCTTGTCCCTGACATCCTTAGAAAGCTCTTTGGTCTTGCCCATGTTGTAGAGGTTAGAGTCAGACTGATTAATTGAGTCTTTTATACAGGTGACCATTTAAGACAGCTGTCTTTAATGCAGGCACCAAGTTGATTTGGAGCGTGTAACTGGTCTGGAGGAGGCTGATGCTCTTAATGGTTGGCAGGGGATCAAATACTTATTTCTCTGTGCACAATGCAAATAAATATATATAATTTTGACAATGTGATTTTATTTTTATTTTTTTATACAATCTATCTCTCACTGGTAAAATTAACCTAGCCTAAAAATTCGAGACTGTTCATGTCTATGACAGTGGGCAAACTTACAAAATCAGCAAGGGATCAAATACTTATTTCCTTCACTGTATATATATGCCTTCTTACATTTTATTAACATCTAAAGTAACATCTGGTCACAGCGTTTTTAGGCAAAAAGAAAGTGGCCAAAAAAAAAAAGCCACGTAAAATGCCACGGGGTTTGCCAGAGCAGCTGTCTGTTCTGGCTCATAGAGGGGTGTAGCCTCTTTGAGACAACATTTTTTTTTAACAATCCAACTGCCAATAGAGCAATCCTGAAAACCCAGTTATGAATTTGCTTCTTCATATTCACATGATGTATTTGCAGTTCTGATTCAGTAGTTGAATGAGAACTGCAGTAGAAGCTCTTTCCCTTCTGAACAGGGCTCAGAAGAGAAAGAGCGCCATTTGGCTTTTGGAGCTCAAATTTAGAAGGAATAAAACCGTGAAAACGCCCAATAAGTGACTCAATTTAGGAAACTACACCCCTTAGGGCATGCCCAGATGTGGCGGATTTCTGTTGCAGATTCTGTTGCGGCTCTGCCCAAAATGGGCATTAAATTGATGCGGACTAGCCATTGCGTATTGAGGTGAAAGTACTTCCCTTCTCTCTATCAGTGCAGGATAAAGAGAAGGGACAGCACTTTCCCTAGTGAAAGTAAAAGAATTTCATACTTACTGGCCGTTGTCTTGGTGACGCGTCCCTCTTTCGGCATCCAGCCCGACCTCCCTGGATAAAAAGCTGTGGAAGGCAATGGAGAAAGGGATCCGCTGCGGATTTCCGCTGCGGAGTGTCCGCAGCGGAATTCCAGAGCAATTCCGCCACGTCTGGCCATGCCCTTAAGGAATTCATCTAGGGGTGTAGTGAGCATTTTGACCCCACAGGTGTTTCATATATTTTATTAGGATTGGGCAGTGAAAATAAAAAAATTTAACATGTAAGCTGGGCAGAGTACATCAGGTGGTATAATAATGGGGTAAAATAATCCATAGATGTGTGTTAAGCTGTGAAGGTCCTTCCTTATCCCCCTTTTGGTCCACACTCCGCACCTTTGCAGTTTGGGGAATTTTGCTGGGAAGTGTTGTCCTGGTATAATACGGGCGCCCTCTCTCGCTTCCAGTAGATATGTTTGAGTCTTACCCTTCCTGGTTCCCTAATTTTAGGGCCTTCATAAATCGCCTCTTGAAACAGACTAAATGTTCCCCACGGGCCTGCACAACTGCATATTTTTTATTTCCTAACTTATTGGAGCCTTAACTCATTTATTTTTTCATAGATGTAGTGGCATGAGGGCTGTTTTTCTGCAGGACGACCTGTAGTTATTATTGGTACTGTTTTGGGGTGCATGCGACTATTTGATCACTTTTTATCCTATTTTTTGGGAGGCAAGGTGACCAAAAACCAGCAATTCTGGCATAGGTTTTTATGTTGTTTTTTTTTTTTTACCGCCATTCACCATGCGTTATAAATTTACATGTTAACTTTATTCTGCGGGCCAGTACGATTCCGGCGATACCAAATTTATAGCACTTGTTTTATATTTTACAACTTTTGCACAATAAAATAACTTTTGTAAAAATTAATTTTTTCTGTCGCCATGTTGTGAGAGCCATAACTTTTTACGCTTTTTGTAGTAATAAGGAAACAAGGGGAGGAATCCTCCAGCTCACCTGACACAATAATAAGTGTCGCTGTCAGCGCCCGGATCCTTCGTGTCGGCACACGATACAGGAACAGAGGTAACAAGGAAGTTGAATCCAGCGCTTGGGTGGAGATAAAATGGAACGGTTTTCCAAGTTTAATAGTTTTTCGTTAAAAGTCCAATAAGGGATGATCCTGGTGTGTGGACAATGGGGGAATATGATCCTTTTGAGCCTACGCGTTTCGGACGATAGCAACGTCCTTAGACTTGGCTGTAGTGTCTACAGCCAAGTCTAAGGACGTTGCTATCGTCCGAAACGCGTAGGCTCAAAAGGATCATATTCCCCCATTGTCCACACACCAGGATCATACCTTATTGGACTTTTAACGAAAAACTATTAAACTTGGAAAACCGTTCCATTTTATCTCCACCCAAGCGCTGGATTCAACTTCCTTGTTACCTCTGTTTACACTTTTTGTTTACACTTTTATTTAGTCCCACTAGGGGACTAGAAGGTCCAACTTTTAGATTATTTTTCTAATACATTGCACTACCTATGTAGTGCAATGTATTAGATCTGTAAGCCATTCGCTGACAGCAAGCCGATTAGTCTAATCGGCTCCCGTCATGGCAGAGCAGGAGGCCAATGTTAGGCCTACTGTTGCCATAGCAGCAGTCTACAGCCTTGCTATAGCATTTCAGGGCTGCCGATCTGCTACCAAACACAAAGATGCAGCGATCGCTTTTTTGGATGTCAGCTGTTACATATAGCTGACATCCACCGCTGATGACGCCGGCTCAGCTCCTGTCGGGGCCTAAAAGTCTTTCATACTAGGCATACCAGGAGGCCAGTGTTAGGCCTCCGGTTGCCTTTGCAGCCACCGGCACCCCGGCAATTTCATTTCCGGGGTGCCGATGAGCTGCAAACACCTTAAATGCAGCGAACGCTTTTGACGGATGCATTTATGGGGTTAATGGCGGGGATCGGAGCAAACTTTGGTCCTCGCTATTACCCCAGGGTGACCGTTATAACATGCAGCCGACACCCGGGCATCTCAATTCCTGCTGCGGAAAGTGAACTCAATCCGCACCATTTTCTGTAGTAAAAAATGCAGGAAATGGTGCGGGTTTTATCGCAGAAGAATGTCTGCTAGTTTTAGCGGAAATGCTGCAGCAATTTTGTTATGTGTGGACAAGCAATTGCAGTTAACTGCTTACAGGTAATATATCTGTCCTGTGATAGCGCGGGTACTGCCACTGTACCCACGCGATCAGCGGCAGGAGCACGGCTGTTATACACAGCCTGGCTTCTGCTGCAACTGCCGGAATCGAAGCGCGCTCCGATTCCGGAAGTTTAACCCATTAAATGCCGCTGTCAATAGTGACAGCGACATCTAATGTGTTTGACACCCTATCGGCGCCCCTACAAACAAATCGCGGGTCGCCGTCGGGTTTCCATGGCAGACGGGGGCCTAACAAGGACCTCTAGGTCTGCCTTCAGCAAATGCCTGTTAGGCGATGCCGGAGTCATGACCTAATAGATTGCCTGTCAGTTTTACACTGACAGGCAATAATGCTTTGGTATACTAAGTATACCAAAGCATTATATATGTGATCGGCAGATCGCATAGTGAAGTCCCCTGGTGGGACTAAAAAAAAATTTAAATCAGTTAAATAAAGTTTGTGAAAAAAAAACCAAAAAAACATTACAGTCAAAATCAAATAAAACAACTTTTTTTGCCCAAAAAGTGGTTTTATTTAGTAAAAGTGTCAAAACAAATCACACATACACATATATGGTATCGTATGGTATCATATCGGTATCATATGGTATCATATCGTAATGATTTGAACACATAAATTAAACCGCCGGATGAGCGGCGTCCGGAAAAAACGCAAAAAACCGGCAAAATTTTCTCTTTCCTCCATTCCCCCCATAAAAAATTAAATAAAAGTTAATCTATAAGTCCTATGTACCCCAAAATAGTACTAATGAAAACTACACCTTGGCCCGCAAAAATCAAGCCCACATACGGCCACATAAATAAAAAAATTACGTCTCTTGGAATGCGGCGATGCAAAAACAAGTAATTTTTTTCTAAAAGGGTTTTTATTGTGCAAACGTAGGAAAACATATAAAACCTTTACATATTTGGTATCCCCGTAATCATGCCAACCCATAGAATAAAGTTAACATGTTATTTACGCTGCATAGTAAACGGCGTAAATTTTTAACGTGAAAATTAATGCTGAAATAGCTGCTTATTTTCAATTCTCTCCTAAAATAAAGTTAATAAAAGTTAATCAATATATTATAAGAATCTAAAAATGGTACAATTACAAAATACAACTCGTCCCGCAAAAAACATGCCCTTATACGGCTATGTCAACGGAATAAAAAAAAAGTTACGACTCTTGGAATGCGACCGTGAAAAAACAAACAATAAAACTTGGTCATTAACCCCTTCAGGACTGAGCCTGTTTTGGCCTTCAGGACGAAGCCGATTTTTCAAATCGGACATGTGTCACTTTATGTGCTAATAACTCCGGAATGCTTTTGCCTATCCAAGTGATTCTGAGATTGTTTTCTCGTGACATATTGTACTTTATGTTAGTGAAAAAATTTGGTCGATGAATTCAATATTTATTTGTAAAAAATACCAAGATTTAGAGAAAATTAGTACAAATTTGCATTTTTCTAAATTTAAATGCATCTACTTGTAAAACAGATAGTAATACCACACAAAATAGTTACTAGTTTATATTTCCCATATGTCTACTTTATATGCATCGTTTTTTGAACATTCTTTTATTTTTCTAGGACGTTACAAGGCTTAGAACTTTAGCAGCAATTTCTCATATTTTCAAGAAAATTTCAAAAGCCTATTTTTTCAGGGACCAGTTCAGTTCTGAAGTGGCTTTCAAAAATTAATTTGTAATACATTTTTTCTGTACCACAGAAGTTTTTACCCAAGAAATGCAACTCAATATTTATTGCCTAGATTCTGCAGTTTTTAGAAATATCCCACATGTGGTCCTAGTGCGGTAATGGACTGAAACACAGGCCTCAGAAGCAAAGGAGCACCTAGTGGATTTTGGTGCCTCCTTTTTTTAGAATATATTTTCGGCACCATGTCAGGTTTGAATAGGTCTTGTGGTACCAAAACAGTAAAGACCCCCCAAAAGTGACCCCATTTTGGAAACTATACCCCTCAAGGAATTTATCTATGGGTATAGATAGCATTTTGAACCCACAGTTTTTTTTGCTAAATTTATTTGAATTAGTATGTGAAGATGAAAATCTACTTTTTTTGTGAAAAAACGTAAACATTTTACATTTTTACAAGGAATAAAGTAGAAAAAACACCCCAACATATGTAAAGCAATTTCTTACGATTATAGCAATACCCCATATGTGGTAATAAACTGCTGTTTGGACCCACAGCAAGGCTTAGAAGAGAAGGAGCACCATTTGGATTTTGGATTTCTGATTTTGCTGGAATAGTTTTCAGTGCCGTGTCACGTTTGCAATGCACTGGAGGGATGAAAACCGTGGAAACCCCCTAATAGTGACCCCATTTTGGAAACTACACCCCTCAAGGAATTTTTCTAGGGGTAAAGTTAGCATTTTGACCCCACAGTTGTTTTGCTGAAGTCATTGGAATTAGTCTGTAAAGGTAAAAATCTCTGTAAGAACTCAGAAATTTTTAATTTTTACAAGGAATAAAGGAGAAAAAGCACCCCAACATTTGTAAAACAATTTCTCCTGATTACGTAAATACCCCATATGTGGTAATAAACTGCTGTTTGGACCCACACCGGGGCTTAGAAGGGAAGGGGCACAATTTGGCTTTTGGAGCTCAAATTTAGCTGGAATAGTTTTTGGGTGTCATGTCGAATTTGCAAAGCCCCTGAGAGACCGAAACAGTGGAAGCCCCCAAAAGTAACCCCATTTTGGAAACTACACCACTTAAGGAATCTATCTAGGGGTATAGTGAGCATTTAGGCCCCACACGTCTTTTGCAGAATTTATTAGAATTAGACCGTGAAAATGAATATCAACATTATTTCCACTAAAATGTTTAATTTTTTCAATTTCACAAAGGATAAAGGAGAAAATGCACCCCAACATTTGTGAAGCAATTTCTCCCGAGTACGGCAATACCCCACATGTGGTCATAAATGTTTTTTCATTGGAAAATAATTAACCCTTTCCGGACTGATCCATGTTTTGCTTTTTCTTTTTCGTTTTTCCTCCCCCTTTCCGAGAGCCACAACTTCTTTATTTTTAAGTCAATAGAGTGGTGTTGGGCCTTATTTTTTTGCGGGACGAGCTGTAGTTTTTATTGGTACCATTTTTTGGTACGTAAGACTTTTTGAGCACTTTTTATTAAATTTTTGAAGGTGAAGGTGACCAAAAAAACTGCGATTTTGGCATTTAAAATTCTTTATTTTTCACGGTGTTCACCGTGCAAGTTCAATAATGGCATATTGTAATAGCTTGGACTTTTACGGACGCAGCAATACCAATTTTGTATATTTTTTTACATTACTTTAGAGATAAAATATGAAAAGGGTTTATTTTTGGACTTTAAATATTTATTTAATTTTTTCCACTAATAATAACTATTTACTTTTGTTTTTACATATTTTATTAGTCCCCATAGGAGACTTGAACCAGCAATCGTTAGATCACTGGTAGAATACACTGCAATACTAATGTATTGCAGTATATTGTCATTTTTACATGATCCTGTAACAGCGCGATCGCTGTTTCTGTCCGTTAGTCCCGGGTGTCAGCTGTAATACACAGCTGACACCCGCAGCGTATGGCACGGGCTCAGCGCGTGAGACGCTCCATATATCACCCCCACACCACGACATGTTATTAAGTCATGGTGCGCGAAGGGTTTAATGCGCAGGCGATGGTGGAAAGTGAAAATTACAATTTTCCACTGATGTGCCATTTTAGTGCACTATATGTTGTGCCCAGTTTGTGCCACAAATACCACAAATAAAATATTAACCGGGTTCTCCCGGGTATGGCGATGCCATATCGGTGGACGTAAATGGCTGTTTGGGCACGCTGTAGGGCTCAGAAGGGAGGGAGCGGCATTTGGCTTTTGGAGCGCAGATTTTGCTTGGTAGTAGCTCTGGCGTTTTGCTGGTATTTCAGTTTATAATGTGGGGGCAAATGTAGACTGGGCAGAGTACATCAGGGGCATAATAAGAGGGTATAATAATGGGGTAAATAAATAATAATCCGCAGATATGTGGCCAGTGTTGCACTTATATTATAAATGGCGCCAAATCTTATCCGCTTTTGGAACGCTCTGCACATTTTCCATCGCCATAATCTGGGAGCCGGAACTTTTTTTATTTTTTCACCACCGGAGCTGCGTGAGGGCTTATTTGTTGCGGGACAATCTGTAATTTTCATTGGTACCATTTTGGGGTACATGCGATTTTGTTGATCACTTTTTATTCCATTTTTCGGCAAGCATGGTGACAAAAACCATCAATTCTGACAATCATTTTTATTTATTTTTTACAGCGTTCACCCTGGGCTATAAATGACCATTATATTTTATTCTGCGGGTCGGTACGATAACGGCGATACCATATGTATATAGTTTTTTTTTATGTTTTGCAGCGTTTGCGCAATAAAATAACTTATTTATAAAATAAATTATTTTTTGTGTCACCATATTCGGAGAGCCATAAGTTTTTTATTTTTCAGTCAAAAAAGCTGTGTAAGGGCTTGTTTTTTGCGGGATGGGTTGTAGTTTGTATCGGTACAATTTTGGCGTACATGCGACTTTTTGATCACTTTTTATTGTATATTTTGGGAGGGGTGGTGACCAAAAAATAGTGATTCTCGCTTTGTTTTTCATTTTTTTTTTTTTGCGGTGTTCACTGTGCGGGAAGAATAATATTATAGTTTTATAGTTGGGGTCGTTACGAACGCGGTGATACCAAATATGTGTACTTTTTTTTACGTGTTCATTTTTTTTCCTATAATAAAATACTTATTATAGGAAAAAAAGCAGTTCATGTTTATGTCACGTCCTGGCTGGAGGTAATGTATATTCACTGTCAGGACACTGTTTTTGTGTATGTGGCTGCACATAGCGATATAGCTATATCGCTATGTGCTGTGTAAATGAATGGAGAGAAGTGTATGACGCTGATTGGTCACTGATTGGTCAGCGTCATACATTTCTCTCCACAACGCCCACTTGGCCAAAAAGTTAAACACGCCCAGTTGTCCATTAAGAAAGTCATTAGCATAAAGCTAAAATAGGTCATAATTCCGTAAAAAATTATCGTTTTTCTAAATAAAAAACACTGCTGTAATGTACATTACAGCGCTGATCACATTATGTACAAGATAGGGCACTTATAATGTGGTGACAGAGCCTCTTTAACTCCTTAATGACCACCCACCGTCTTTTGACGGCAGGCGGTGCATGTGCTTAGTCTACAGCGACGTCTTTTGGCGTCGCTGTAGAAGAGGCTGATGAGCGCTCATCCACTAAGCAGGAGCTGTAACTTACAGCTCCTGATCTTAGAGCAGCCTGCTGAATACAGCTGGGGTCGGAAAACATTCTAACTCTTTAACATCTATGTGCTGCCCTAACAGCAGCCTGTGTCAAAGTGACACGGTATAATGTATTAGCATAAAGGAGTATGCTAATACATTACAAGTAAAAAATAAAGTTATGAATAAAGTTATCCCTTAACCCCTTTAGGACACAGCCTGTTTTGGCCTTGTGGACACAGCCTATTTTTTCAAATCTGACATGTGTCACTTTATGTGGTAATAACTCCGGAATGCTTTTACCTATCCAAGCGATTCTGAGATTGTTTTCTCGTGACATATTGTACTTTATGTTAGTGAAAAAATTTGGTCGATAAATTCAATATTTATTTGTGAAAAACTTCAAATTTTAGCAAAAATTTGCAAAAATTTGCATTTTTCTAAATTTAAATGTATTTGCTTGTGAAACAGATAGTAATACCACACAAAATAGTTACTAGTTAACATCCCCTATATGTCTACTTTATGTTTGCATCATTTTTTTTCACGTACTTTTATTTTTCTAGGACGTTACAAGGCTTAGAACTTTAGCAGCAATTTCTCATATTTTCAATAAAATTTCAAAAGGCTATTTTTTCAGGGACCAGTTCAGTTCTGAAGTGGCTTTGAGGGCCTTATATATTAGAAAGTCCCCATAAATCACCCCATTTTGAAAACTGCACCCCTCAAGGTATTCAAAACCACATTCAGAAAATATTTTAACCCTTTAGGCGTTTCACAGGAATTAAGGCAAAGTAGAGGTGAAATTTACAAATTTCATTTTTTTTGCCGAAATTCATTTGTAATAAAAAAAAATCTGTAACACAGAAGGTTTTACCAGGGAAACGCAACTCAATATTTATTGCCCAGATTCTGCAGATTTTAGAAATATCCAACATGTGGCCCTAGTGTCCTAATGGACTGAAACACAGGCCTCAGAAGCAAAGGAGCAGCTAGTGGATTTCGGGGCCTCCTTTTTTTAGGAATATATTTTAGGCACCATGTCAGGTTTGAGGCGGTCTTGTGGTACCTAAACAGCCGAAACCCCTCCAAAGTGACCCCATTTTGGAAACTACACCCCTCAAGGCATTTTTCTAGGGGTATAGATAGCATATTGACCCCACAGTTTTTTTGCAGAATTTAGTGGAATTAGTCTGTGAAGATGAAAATCACCTATTTTTCTGTGGAAACATAGAATTTTTTCATTTTTACAAGGAATAAAGGAGAAAAAGCACCCCAAAATTTGTAAAGCAATTACTCCCGATTACGGCAATACCCCATATGTGGTCGTAAACTGATGTTTGGACCCACAGCAGGGCTCAGGAGGGAAGGAGCGCCTTTTGGATTTTGGAGCGCAGATTTTGCTGGATTGGTTTTCAGTGCCATGTCGGGTTTGCAACGCCCCGGAGGGACCAAAACAGTGTAAACCCCCCAAAAGTGACCCCATTTTGGAATCTACACCCCTCAAGGAATTTTTCTAGGGGTATAGTGAGATTTTGGCCCCTCAGGATCTTTTTTAGAGCTAAGGTGACCAAAAAACAGCGATTTTGGCGCTTTAAATTCTTTATTTATTACAGCGTTCACCGTGCGCAATAAATTACGTTTTAATTTATTCTGCCGGTCGGTACGATTATGGCGATACCATATGTGTATAGATTTTTTTACGTTTTGCAGCGTTTGCACAATAAAATTAAGTTTCTATAAAATAATTTATTTTCTGGGACACGCTATTTTGAGCCGTAACGTTTTTATTTTTTCGTCAAAAAAGCTGTGGGAGGTCTTGTTTTTTGCGGGACGGGTTGTAGTTTTTATTGGTACCATTTTGGGGTAAATGCGACTTTTTGATCACTTTTTATTCTATATCTTGGGAGGGGTGGTGACCAAAAAATAGCGATGCTGACAGTTTTCCGTTTATTTTGTTTGCGGCGTTCACCGTGCGGAAAAATTAACATTATAGTTTCATAGATTGGGTCGTTACGAACGCGGCGATACCAAATATGTGTACTTTTTTTTTAACGTTTTCATTTTTTCCCTATAATAAATGACTTATTATAGGAAAACAAAACCTTTTATTTTTACACTTTTATAAAACATTTTTATTAACTTTTTTTTACTTTTTACACTTTATATTTTTGTTTATTAACTTTTCTTTTACTTTTTACACTTTCTTTTTTGACCTGCAGCTCTGATCGCTGCTAGAATACATTACACTACCTAGGTAGTGTAATGTATTCCAACTGTCATTGTGACGTCACAGTCACTCTGACAGTTGGTCTACGAGGATCAACAGAGGCTGATCCTCATAGGCTGACATACATGGCAGACCTGGGGGCCGTTGTCTGGCCCCCGGGTGCCATCACAAGCATCAGAAGCCCCCACGATTGCATGGGGGCTGCTGATGCGCTACAAACCCGCTACATGCGGAGATCGCAATCGAGCCCCGCATGTAACGGGTTAATTGCCGAAATCAGCGGCGATGAGCCGCTGATCGGCAACACTGGAGAGTGTCAGCTGTCGGGGACAGCTGATCTCCAAGTTCCCGATGCACACTGTCGCCGACAGTGTGCATCGGGAACGGCACAGTGACTTTCTGTCACTCTGACAGGAAGCCTATCAGGACCAGCCGAAGGTTGGTCCTGATGGGCTTCTGTCCATGGCAGACCCGGAAGCCATTGTTTGGCTTCCGTTTGCCATACTAACTATCGGCAGACCCCGCGATTTCGGACGGGGGTCTGCCGATATGTTAGAAACCCCTAAAATTCGGCGATTGCACCCGATCGCCGAATTTAAGGGGTTAATGCGCCGAAATCAGCGGCAAAGGACCGCTGGCCGGCAAGAGGGGAGTGTCAGCTGTCGGCGACAGCTGACCTCCTGGTTCCCGGTGCACACTGTCGCCGACAGTGTGCACCGGGATTAACTCAGTAACTGTACGTCCTCGTGCGGGAAGTAACTTCCCGCAACGACGTACAGTTACGTCCTGGTGCGGGTAGGGGTTAATGGGATTAAAAAAGAAGTAACAAAAATAAATTTAAAAAATGTCCCAAAAAAAGTGTCATTATTTTGCATAAAATATATTTTTTGCATTACATAAAAAAACGACACATATTAGGTATCTACACGACCGTAATAACCTAAAGAATTAATTTAACAGGTTATTTAGTGTGAAACATGAACAGGATAAAAAATAAACAAGAAAAACAATGCAGAGAATTGCTTTTTCCTATATTCACACCGTAAATATAATTTTTTTTTCTACCCCCAAATGCGAAAAAAATATACGAATTCTCCCGCATAAAACAAGGCCTCATACAGCCACGTTAATGAAAAAATAGTTATGGCTGCTGAAATGCAGAGAGGCAAAAACAGAAAAATGTATTCTGCTCATTAAGGCCTTTTAAGGCACGGTCATTAAGGGGTTAATATAATACTTTGCTATGGTTGATAACACAGCATACCAATAGGCACTATAAACATTTTTGCAACTTTAACAAACATTTCCCAATGGGGTTTGAAGTTTATTTTCTTGCCTGTTTTGTAAATCCTTTGCACACATTGAGGTTATAGCAGTCATTGTATTATTTTTTTCTCTAGTGGATCTTGAGTTAGTAGATATGTTTTAATTAATGTAATGTTCCTTCCTGTTCAGGTCTCCTGGAGACATTTCAGAATAACAATGCACTGCTTGATCAAATTCAGAAATGCCTGGAGGCTTACTTGGAATCCAAACGCGTTGTGTTTCCAAGGTCCGTAATATATAACCAACTTTATTAGTTAGGCAGTCGGTTCTACTGTTCTACTGTTTTGTATTGATTTTACTACTTTAAATTACAACCCTTGACAATAAATAAGATGGACATAATAAAAGAACAGTTAAGGAAATATAAACTTTTTACATAATATAATAGCATTGAGCAATCTCTTTACTTTACAATAATTTTTCATAAGTCTTCAATGTTATGTATGAGTGCTATGTATAAAAACCTTCCCCAATAATGAGGTTCACAAGTGGTGTGGGCATAGGCGATGCAAAGGCGGCTTTCTCTATATATATATATTTGACAGTGTGGATCAAAAAATGCACATGAAAGTTGTCCTCTCGGAGGCAATCTTAACTGATGAATTAAAAGGGTTTTCAACTCTTAGTCATATTGGTAGGATATGCCCTAATTTGCTAATCGTGGAGGTCTGACTCCTTCGAATCCCAAATTAAGAATAAAGAGGGCAAGATCCATTCAGTATTTCCTTTGCTCAGTGCCACTCCTGTCCAGGTGCCGTGCTGAGATTCATATCCCTTTTTATATATTTGTTTATTTTTTTTAATGACAAAATCTTTTTTACGATGCTATATTCAGTTCAGTTCTGGACCCTGGATGCCCTGGAGTTGGAAGAAATACAAAGAAGAGCAACTAAACTAATAAGGGGCATGGTAAATCTAAGTTATGAGGAAAGATTAAAAATATAAAATGCCCCATATATAAAAACTATGGTAAAGACCTGTTCCATATAAAATCTCCTCAAAAGACAAGGGGGCACCTTATCCGCCTGGAGAAAAAAGGTTCAATCTCCAGAGGCGACAAGCCTTCTTTTTCTTTTTTTTTTCTTTTTTTAAGCCAAAAGTAATAAAACAAAGTTCTACAGTTTTAACCCATATTCCTTTCCTTTCTTCCATCCCTTGGTTGAATTTAATGGACATATGTCTTTTTTTAACTGTACTTTGCAACTATGGATTGTAAAGTACCCTTTGGCATTGTACTGTGGAGCTGCTGGGACTATGTGTGCCTCCGTATGATGTTTCATCAGGTGCAATGTGTTGGAGATGTTCCCCGCTTGAAGCAATACTTCCAGGTGAAGATACTTCTATAATACGGCATGCGATGGAGGCATTTAGTGGTGCAGTAAGGCCTCATGCACCTCTATGGGCCCCTTATCATGGCTCCATACTACACAGAGCCTTAATACAGCTGTGCTTAAAGAGGCTCTGTCACCAGATTTTGCAACCCCTATCTCCTATTGCAGCAGATAGGCGCTGCAATGTAGATTACAGTAACGGTTTTATTTTTAAAAAACGAGCATTTTTGGCCAAGTTATGACCATTTTTTTATTTATGCAAATGAGGCTTGCAAAAGTACAACTGGGCGTGTTGAAAAGTAAAAATACAAGTGGGCGTGTATTATGTGCATACATCGGGGCGTTTTTACTACTTTTACTAGCTGGGCGTTCTGACGAGAAGTATCATCCACTTCTCTTCAGAACGCCCAGCTTCTGGCAGTGCAGACACAGCCGTGTTCTCGAGAGATCACGCTGTGACGTCACTTCCCCAGGTCCTGCATCGTGTCAGACGAGCGAGGACACATCGGCACCAGAGGCTACAGATGATTCTGCAGCAGCATCGGCGTTTGCAGGTAAATCGATGTAGCTACTTACCTGCAAACGTTGATGCTGCTGCAGAATCAACTGTAGCCTCTGGTGCTGATGTGGCCGACACGATGCAGGACCTGTGAGTGACGTCACAGATCTGCACTGCTAGAAGCTGGGCGTTCTGAAGAGAAGTGGATGATACTTCTCATCAGAACGCCCAGCTAGTAAAAGTAGTAAAAACGCCCCGATGTACGCACATAATACACGCCCAGTTGTACTTTTACTTTTCAACACGCCCAGTTGTACTTTTGCAAGCCTCATTTGCATAAATACAAAAATGGCCATAACTTGGCCAAAAATGCTCGTTTTTTAAAAATAAAAACGTTACTGTAATCTACATTGCAGCGCCGATCTGCTGCAATAGCAGATAGGGGTTGCAAAATCTGGTGACAGAGCCTCTTTAAGGTCTAAAGTTCAGAAATAGAATGCACCTGTGTCAATTGCACTGTTCTTGGTAACATGTCTAATATTTTGAACAGATTTTACTTCCTATCCAATGATGAACTGTTGGAAATACTTGCTCAGACGCGCAATCCTCAAGCGGTGCAGCCTCATCTACGAAAGTGCTTTGACTCAATTGCTAAACTTGAGTTTGCTACTGTGACTTCCGAAGGAGATCAGGAGAAAGTTTTCACAAATGATATCCTGGCCATGTTATCACCTGAAGGAGAGAGGGTAATGCTGATGATTTTGTATCTGACAACTCATCTTATCTTCTGTGTGACCATTATTCATATACACGTATTTGTTTTTACTTTGTGCTGACCATTACAATGTGCACTTGTACTGTTTTTCTCTAGGTGAGCTTGGGTAAAGGCTTGAAAGCAAGAGGTAATGTTGAGGACTGGCTGGGCAAGGTGGAAGAAGCAATGTACAGTTCTCTGAGACGCCTCAGCAAAGCTGCAATTGCTGATTACCAAAATAAAAGCAGAGTAGAATGGGTAGTAGCCGGACATTCTTCTCAGGTAATATTCTTTTAAAATATAAGCCTACTATTATAGAAGTAGGAAGAGAAAGACATTCAGTAGACCTTTTTGCTGGGGTTTCATTGTGTTTTAAGGATGAATAAATTCAAAAAGATGTTCATATATTACTATAAACCTTAAATATATGGTTTAGTGTTGTTCTGACAGTTCAGCTGTGGATAGTCTTGACAAAACATGATATAAATGGATCTCTAAATGGATCTGACAGGGACCCAAAAGTTGTACTAGGCTCATTAATAACTAGAACTATAAGGGCTCATTCAGACGAGCGTGTATCTCGTCTGTGTGACGGCCGTTAAAATGACGGCCGTCACACGGCTCATGTATTTCAATGGGGCCGTCACACGGACTCATGTATTTCAACAGAGCGTGTGAAGGGTCCGTGAAACAATAGGACATGTCCTATTTTCCAGCGTGTCACGCATGCCTTCGTAGACTCTAGTCTATGGGGGATCCGTGACAACGCGTCCCGCACAGGTGAACCTCGGGCGTGAAAAACTGCAGTTTTTCACGTCTGAGGTTAGCTACGCTCATCTAAATGTAACCTTATGAATAAACTTTCGGAATTAACCACAAACTAAATGACAAGTATGGTATATGTGCTTAAAGAGGACCTGTCATGTTTTGTTTTGAAACACATACCTCCCATTATTCCTGGCGTCCTTTTGATTTCAGCCCTCATTTTTTTTTTTTGCCCTCCCGTTGTCCCATTACAGGGCCCTGCTCCGCTTGTTGCCTTTTATGCTAATTTTAAATGGAGGTATAGAGAGGAGGAGACAGCATCTCTCAGTAGGCGTTGCCTCCTCCATCACTGTGAGGCTTTCTGCACTGATTGGACAACATCACAGTGATGCAGGAGGCAACGCCTACTGAGGAGAGATGAGATCTCCTCCCCTTTGTGCCTTTACTCAAAATTAGCATACTAGGTGCCAAGCGGAGCAGGGGCTGTAGCAGGACAACGGGAGGGCCAAAAAAAATAAAAATGACAGCGCTGGAATCGAGAGGATGCCAGAAATTAGGGGAGGTATGTGGTTTAAAAAAACCAAAAAAAAAAAAAACCATGAAGGTTCTCTTTAATAAGGAACCCCCATCTATTGGCTAAACCTACTTTATGAAGATAGAAAGCAGAACACTTAAAAACAATGGATACCATGGCTGTCCATTAATTCCAGAGCGATTTCTCTAAAGTTTTATTTTCCATGCACTTGCACTGTGGGGAAAATTTAAGGGAACTTGTCACATTGAGCATGCTTCCGATCTGTTGGCAGCAAATTATAGAGCAGGAGGAGCTAAGTAGATTAATTTCTAGTTTTCTGGGAAAGATTCAGTATAATTTGTAATTTATTGATCTGAATCTCTTATCATTCTAGGCTTAGTAGTACAGTGCACGGTCCTACCCAGTGATTGACAGTCTTATCTGTATAAGCATGCATGCAGAGATAGCTGTCAAGTAGGGACGACCTACTGGGCTCTACTGCAATGTTTTCCAAAAAAACAACTATATATCAATCTATTCAGCTCATCCTGCACTATTACATGATGCTTGCAGATAGGGCAGCATGCTCAACATGACAGGTTCTTTTTAACATCAACACTGCAAGTTGCCAATAGTAAAGTGCTAGTGAAAGGAGGGGCTTTCAACTTCTTACAGTTGCAGAAAGGGGTGCCCAAAATATGATAATGGGTTCTATTAACTTAATGGACTCTCTAAATAACAATGATGTCAATTTGCTGTAGTATGACATTGCATCTTGGTTTTATTCTAGTAAAAATGGGGTTTTCTTTTTTTTATTGGTGCCGGTCTTTGGTGTTTCATTGTATTCCGAATGACATTGCAGCAGATAATTTCATCTTATTCAGGGTTAAAAGATAATCTGTAATAGACAACTCTCCTCCCCACCTTCTCTTACTTTCTTCCAATTTTCTACTTTTTTCTCATTCCTCTACCCTGAATTCTCATAAGATGCTCCCATGCTGTAAATTGTAACAATATAATACATTTTCTCATTGGCCAAGGGACTGTCAGTCTGATACTGTACTATTCAGTCAGTTCCTTATCTCATAGTCGTTGACTGTAAAACACTTATCCTGGTTTGATATTTTTGTTTTTTTGTAAAATATTATCCTGTATTATCTACTACCTGAAATTAGTGTTTAGGATTTTGTAAAAAAGTATTAATATACTAAGATATTTTGTAATATAGTAAAGGTCTTTATGACTCTATGGATGTCTATTATTTTTTCTTTAGGTGGTGTTGACAATTTCTCAGCTCATGTGGTGCAGAGATCTAACTCATTGCCTTGAAGGAGAAGCAGAGGAAAATCTGAATTCTTTGGCGGAGTTTGAAAAAGTTAATTTTGAGGTATGTTATTTGTTAAAGGAAGATTACAAGGTATAAATAGTGAGAAACGTAGATAAAGGAATTTTGTGGGTACATTAACAGTGGTAAATAACTACATCAGATTTTACTGAAACTCTCATTGTACAAATTTGGTTCCTGATTGCTAATCTTCGAAGGGAAGGAGGAGCAGTGATTGTTTAAAGGGAATGTGTCGCTAGAAATTTTTTTTTTTTTTTTTTAGTTAAACAGTTAGTGTATAGGTGATTAAACATTGTTCTAATTTTTTTAATTTTTTCACAAGTCAGGAAATATTATAAATTAGATTCTAATTTATAATATTTCCCAGCGCTGGTCAGTAGATGGAGCAATTCCCAAAATTGCAGCATTGCATGTGGTAAAGCAACCACATTGCTTTATGCTGCAAAATTTGAGAAAACTCACTCGCTCTAGTGAGCTCTCAGAATCCCCCCTCCTTTATCCTGGCTAGTGCAGGGATAAACGAGGGGATTGAACAGTCAAACCTCCTACACTGTGTGTCGCCATTTTTTGAGCTAACACACAGTGTAGAAGGTTAACATACAGTAGTAATCACACAGTAAAACACGTACATACACAGACCTAACTTACCTGCTCCTGCCGCCGCCGCTCCCTCCAGTCCGTCCGCTCCGTCTGCTACCTCCGCTCCAAGTGCACAAGTCCGGAAGCCGCGACCGGAAGTAGTAATCTTACTGTCCGGCCGTGACTTCCAGTCCACAAGAAAATGGCGCCGGACGTCGCACAGTTCAATTTGGACTGTGTGGGAGCTGTGTGGGACTGTGTTCCCACACAGACGGGGTACAGCATAGTGGATGGAACGGGCCCCGTTCGCATTCACTATAGGACTGTATGTGCCATATTCCATGTCTGTATGTGTCGTTAATCGACACATACAGAGATGGAAAAAAAAATGGCAGCCCCCATGGACAAGAAAAAGTGAAAAAATAAAAAAAAGTAAAACACAAACACACAAATAAATAAAAAAATGTTTAATAAAACACTAAAAGCAAATTGATCTAAAAAAAATTTTTTTGTGACACTGGTCCTTTAAATATACCATTTGGAAGTGATCAAATACATATTTTGGCTTAAAGGGGTTGTCTAGGCATGGGGCGGTTTATCATGCTGATGATGTTTCCACCAGATAGGTCATCAGTTTATGATCGGTGGGGGCCCGATGCCCGGACCCTTCACCGATCAGCTGCTCCGGCTGTCTCCGGGCACTGAATGTCTGTGCCAGAAGCAGATGGCTCTGATCACAGTGTAGCGTCCATGCTGCAGTACTGCAGCTCTGCTCCTATTCAAGTGAATAGGAGCAGAGTTGTAGTACTGCAGCACGGCCGCTATACAGTGTACAGGGCCATCTGCTTCCGACACTGGCCACTGCACAACATCTGATGCCCTGAGGCAGCCAAAACAGCTGATCGGTGTGTGGTCTGGGTGTTGGACCCCCACCGATCATATACTGATGACCTATCCTGTGGATAGGTCTTCAGTATGAAAAACCGCCCCGTGCCTGGACAACCCCTCTAAGCATAAACCATAACTATTTATAAAGTAGAATTCAAATAATCCAGCATCCTTGGGACTGTCAAGTATTAGAAATTCCAAACTTTTGGAAGGTTGGATATACATACACACATTTGCTTATACGTACATAGACATACTGCTGGTGCATAACTATCTAATGGTTTTACTGTTTTTGTAATATCTATCTTTTTCACTCAGAGATTGAATGCATTAGCTGGGCTTGTCCGAGGGCAACTTCCTGCTTTGCATAGAAACATCATAACAGCTTTGATAACCATTGATGTACATGCAAGGGATATCGTTAGTGACCTTGTAAAGGACCAGGTAACCTTTCTTTTTTGTGATTTGCATTTAGTCAAATTAGTTAGTTAGTTAGTTAGTTAGTTAGTTAGACCACTGAAAACTTTTACTGCAGTTAAAGGGGTTATCCGCTTTCAGCAAATAAATTGTATTTTTTTTGTATATAAAAAGTTATACAATATCTCACGGTTTTAAAGATTTTTGCTTGCTGTCATAGCAACATTCATTGTTTAATTCCGGTGGATAAAATTCTGTCCATGGTCATGTGATGGACACAGGTGCTCAGCTGGAAGACACAGCTCTAATACCCATGTCACGATCTGTGGGTATGTGGACCCACTAGTTCACACCGCCGTAGCGGGGTAGCAGCTGGCCAAACAGTGTACCAAGTCAATATAAAGTCAGAGCACAAGGGTACCTTTAATAGTCCAGACAGTAGCAACGGCTAGGCACATATGGGACATTGGCGGCAGGTGATGCAAAACATGGCAGCTGATACCAGAGGTAGTCAGCAGGCGTAGTAGATGGCACAACACGACTCCAACACTAGAGATGGCAAGGGAACAAATACAGCACGGGATACAGGATACAGGTAGCAGGGCACGTGAACACAGGGAACAGGATAAGACTAAGGGACCATTTGCAAGACTAACAGAGGAATACAAACAATGTTCAGGCCAGGAGTGAAAGGTCAGAGCACTTCTTATAGTCCAGGGTGATCATGGGCTAATTAGTGATGTTTTACATGTGCATGTACTGGCCCTTTAAGACCGGGCACAAGCGTGCGCGCCCGCACCCTACGGGACACAGCAGAGTAGAGTGGAAGTGAGCGCTGGCGTCTCACCAGACCATGGCTGCGGCCGTCGAGGGGTGAGCAATCCCGGTGGTCCGCGGCCATGGATGCTACAACCCATACTGTAACGAGTCATGCACCTGTTTATCCATCACATGACCAGGACAGATTTCTATCCTCTGGAAGTAAAGAATTATGGTTCCCTTCAAAAGACAACAAGCAGAGATCTTGACAACCTTGAGGAATCTGTTCAGAAAGTATATTGGAAAGTTGTATAACTTTAAGTTATACAAAGAATAACATTTATTTGCTGAAACCGAACAATCACTGTAATTCCAGTATGCTTCTCATTTTGGTTGAGGTGCTAGTAGAAACTGATGATTGATTCTGTGTCAAAGTATATTTAATAAATGAATAGTCAGTTAGTGGAAATCATGTCTACAACTCCTTATTACAGAGCAGCAGGGACTCTGTGTGCCTCCAGACACCTCTGTCTTGTGCATGAGGCCTAAGAAGAAGCTGAATAGTACTGAACCCTATTGGAAAAACCAAATTATTACTAATATGTTTATACAATTTTCTATGTAGAATATATATAAATTAGCAGAAACATAAATGTTTACATTTGTTTTTTCCCATTTAGGTTAACAGCATTGACAGTTTTGAGTGGCAGAGACAACTGCGCTATTATTGGGACCTAGATCTTGACAATTGTGTGGCCCGGATGGCTTTATCGCAGTACACATATGCTTATGAGTATCTTGGTGCTTGTCCTCGACTTGTGATTACTCCTCTAACTGTAAGAATATTTCCTATTTTGTGAAGGGCTGTAATTTACAGATACAAAACATTTATATACGATCACCTGGATTTGGGGATTTTCTGCCATTCTTCTCTGCCGATTCTCTCAAACTCTATCAAGTTGGATGGGGACCGTCGATAGACAGCCATTTTCAGGTCTCTCCAGAGATGTTCCATTGGGTTCAAGTCAGGGCTCTGACTGGGCCACTCAGGGACATTCACAAAGTTTTCCCTAAGCAACTCCTGTGTTGTCTTGGCTGTGTGCTTAGGGTTATTGTGTTTCTGGAAGTTGAACCTTCAGTCCAGTCTGAGCAGTTTGGATAAGGTTTTCATTAATATCTTTGCTCAATTCATCTTTCCCTCAACCCTGACCAGTCTCCCTGTCCCAACCGCTAAAAAACACCCCCACAGCATGATGCTGCCACCACAATGCTTCACTGTAGGGACGGTATTGGGCAGTTGATGAACAGTGCCTGGTTTCCTCCAGATATGATGCTTAGAATTTAGGCCAAAAAGTTCAATCCTGGTTTCATTAGACCACAGAATCTTGTTTCTCATAGTCTGAGAGTCCTTTAGGTCCTTTTTTTGCAAACTCCAGGCGGGTTTCATGTCTCTTTTACTAAGGAGAGGGTTCTTTCTGGCCACTTTGCCATAAAGCCCAGATTGGTGGAGTTCTGCAGTGATGGTTGACCTCCTGGAAGTTTCTCCCATCTGCCCACAGGATCTTTGGAGTGACCATTGGGTTCTTGGTCACCTCCCTTACCAAGGCACATCTCCCCCGATTACTTAATTTGGTGAGGTGGCCAGCTCTAGGAGTCCTGGTTATTCCAAACTTCTTCCATTTAAGAATTATGGAGGCCACTGTACAGGCCCTTGGGAACTTTCGGTGCAACACAAATTTTTTTTGTACCCTTCTCCTGATCTGTGCCTCCACACAATCCTGTATCTGAACTCTACAGGCAGTTCTTTCCTCCTCTTGGCATGTTGTTTGCTCTGATATGCATTGTCAGCTGTGAGACCTTATATAGACAGGGGTGTGTCTTTCCAAATCATATCCAATCAGAAGAATTTACCACAGCTGGACTTCAATTAAGGTGTGGAAACATTTCAAAGATGGTCTAGAGAAATCGGAGGCCCCCAGGGCTACATTTCAAGTGTCATAGCAAAGGGTCTGAATACTTATGTCCATGCGAAATTTGAGTGTTTCATTTTTATTAAATTTGCGAAAATGTCTAAAATTCTGTCTGCATTTTGTCATTATGGGGTATTGAGCGCAGAATGATGGCAAATTTTTTTTTGACTTTTTATTTTAGCACAAGGGCTCAACATAAAATTTGAAAAAAGTGAAAGGGTCTGAAGTCTCTCCGAATGCACTGTATATACTGTACACATACATATATAATTAAATATATCAGTAAAGTGAGTTTGTTCCTTCTCCAAGGATCGATGTTACCTCTGTCTAATGGGTGCGCTACAACTTGATCTTGGTGGAGCTCCTGCTGGACCTGCAGGCACTGGGAAAACTGAGACCACAAAAGACCTTGCCAAAGCCCTAGCTATACAGTGTGTGGTGTTCAACTGTTCTGATGGGCTAGACTACAAGGTATGCAACATGATTCAGTCAGCAAGTGTTTAAATTCTCCTGCAGCACCACCAGAGGAAATCAAGCATTAGATAGTGATCCATTGAATTTGAAGGGCCTTCCAAATAATGAATGTACAAGTCCCTCAGGTGATCAGCTCTTTGTAGTTGCTCTCCACTCTGGCTGATTGATGCAGTTTATAAATATGGGAACCCTCTATTAACTCAAAGCCCTAATAAGGTATTTAAATTGAGTTTTCTAAATCAGACGAGCCCTTTAAAGGAACAGTGTCATGGCAAATAATTTTTTTTATATGTTAAAGATGTTAGTGCTTTAATAAAAACGTTTTTATTCATTTGTGTGTTTGTGTTTTACTTTTTCTTATTTTTACACTTTTTCTTCCCTATGGGGGCTGCCATTTTTTGTTCCATTTCTGTGTGTGTCGATTAACGACACACACAGACATGGAGTACGGCAGCCACAGTCCCATAGGGACTGTGAACGGCTCCCGTCCCATTCACGTCCGTGTACGGCGTCTGTGTGGGAACTGCGCATGCGCCGCTCCCACACAGTCCTATTCGAAATTGGCGCCGTCCGGCGCCATTTTCCTGTGGACCGGAAGTCGCGGCCGGACTGTAATATTACTACTTCCGGTCGCGGCTTCCGGACTTGTGCACATGGAACAGCGGCAGCAAAGGGAGCGGACGGGCCGGAGGGAGCCGCGGCGGCAGGAGCAGGTAAGACATTTCAATGTATGTTAGTGTTTGTGTGTGTTTACTACTGTATGTAAACCTACTACACTGTGGGTTACCTCAAAAAATGGCGACACACAGTGTAGGAGGTTAAACCTTTCAAACCCCTCGTTTATCCCGGCACTAGCCAGGATAAAGGAGGGGGGGATGCTGAGAGCTCACTAGAGCGAGGGCTTTTAACCCAATGTTGCAATGCTGCAATTTTGGGAACTAGCTCCATCTAGTGACCAAAAATGGGTAGTATTATAAATTAGAATTAATTTATAATATTTCCTGACTATTTCCTGACTCGTGAAAAAAATAAAAAAAATTTGAACCATGTTTAATCACCCACACACTAAATGTTTAATTTTTAAAAAAAAAACATGTTTTTCTGGCAACACCATGCCTTTAAATAGGTTTTCTGGTTAGTTTTTTTCTAGCCCTCTTATTTCTGAAAATGTATTGTCTAAAAAAAAATTGCCCTCCTTTCCTAAAGCGCCCACTGACCTAAGTGCCGCAGCTTCTAAGCATTGCAGCGACATTCAGATCCATACCTCCTCCTCGCACTGTCAGAGAGACTGTGTCCCCGCTGAAACTTTGTCACAAATTGTCAATATGTAACACGGCCGCAGCAGGGGCACCATTTCTGTGTGCTATATGGGTGGCACGTACATTGCATAGACAGTGAATGAAATGTGTCGTGTATGGACTTGAGTGCTGCTGTAATGTTTATATGCAGCGGCGCTCAGGTCAGTGAGTTTCAGAGGGTGAGCATTTATTTTAAAACATGTATTTGGAAATTCCTCTTATTCCCTATAGCTACGTACCTGTAGGGCTCTGTTTAAATCTGCGATGGCAAAAATGACAGAATCTGCGACGGAGGCTCAGTAGTAAAACCAGCAGACCTATGGTATAATGTCCTGATATCACAGCACACAATGTAAAATATCTGTTTTTGGTAGACATTTGTTCCTCAAATTTCCTGCTCTTTTTCTGCAGATGATGGGTCGGTTCTTCAGTGGTTTGGCCCAATCTGGAGCCTGGTGTTGTTTTGATGAATTTAACCGAATTGACATTGAAGTACTTTCTGTAATTGCCCAGCAGCTAATTACAATAAGAAATGCCAAAGCTGCAAAGGTAATGCTGATGTCCTAATTTACCCTACATTTTTCTCCATACACAGATTAAATGCACTTCGTGAAAACGGAGCTCGGTTTGGCAGTATATTGCGTACCCCATAAACGGAGGCGTAGCAGGGTGCAGTCCTAGCATTTGCTTCCGGACCCAGGAGCTTGAGGGGGGCCAACAGCCCCTTAGCCGCATAAGAAGACACCAGTATTCTAAATTATATATGGTAGGTGGGAGCCAGGGCCGGCGTCAGCACCCGGTGAACCCGGGCAAGTGCCGGGGCCCACTACCCTTGGGGGGGCCCACTTGGCCACCGGGTGCTGATGCTGCCGTCATGGCTCCTCCAGGAGTGGAATCCCCGGCCAGAGTCTTGCCAAGGATTCTGCTTCTAGGAGGAGCCCCTGTCTAGGAGGTGGCGTAACTACTACTGTAGCAGCCATAGCGGCTGACACAGGGCCCGCAGCATGAGGGGGCCCGTGCCACCCTCCGTCACAGCCCCCCATGCCCAGTGGCCCCGCTAGCAGCCACCATGTCTACTACAGCGGTAGTGACACCACATTCAATAGTATCTGTGTCCTTAGGACGCAGATACTATTGAACGCTAAGGCAGAGCAGGGAGGTATCTCCCCGCTCTGACATTTACTGCGCTACAGACTCCCAGGCAGAGTGCTAGTAGCTAATAGCGCTCTGTCCGGGACTCCGGCTCTGGGAAAGCCCCAGACGTCACTGTCCATATATGGACAGTGATGTCAGGAGTAAAGAATGAGTCCCAGGAGGAGCGCTTGAAGCGGCTCTGCTCCGGGACTCATTCTCTGGAGAAGCTAGTAGTGCTGTTCCCGGCACTATGGCTCTGGAGTTGCCCCTGACAACACTGTCCATATATGGACCGTGAGGTTAGGGGCTTCTCCTGAAGCAGAATCCCCAGCCAGAGCGTCGGCAATGCTCTGGCTGGGGATTCCACTCTTAGAGGGAGCCCCAAAGGTGCTACCTACAGGGAGATGAGCTGTGTGGCACTACCAGGAAGGGGGGCTGTGCGACACTACCTGGGAGGGGGGACTGTGTGGCATTACCTAGGAGGGGGAGGCAGTGTGGCACTACCTGGGAGGGAGAGGCAGTGTGGCACTACCTGGGAGGGGGAGGCAGTGTGGCACTACCTGGGAGGGAGAGGCAGTGTGGCACTACATGGGAGGGAGAGGCAGTGTGGCACTACCTGGGAGGGGGAGGCAGTGTGGCACTACCTGGAAGGGGGGCTGTGTGGCATTACCTGGGAGGGGGGCTGTGTGGCACTACATGGGAGGGGGGCTGTGTGGCACTACCTGGGAGGAGGCTACAGTGTGGCACTACCCGGGAGGTAGGGGCTGTGTGGCACTACCTGGGAGGAGGGGGCTGTGTGGCACTACCTGGGACGGGGGCTGTGTGGCACTACCAGGGAGGGGGGCTGTATGGCACTATCTACAGAGGGCACTACAATTATGG
The DNA here is from genome assembly GCF_050947455.1 of Rhinoderma darwinii. Lineage (NCBI taxonomy): Eukaryota > Metazoa > Chordata > Amphibia > Anura > Rhinodermatidae > Rhinoderma > Rhinoderma darwinii. Next base: position 221,368,129 of record NC_134687.1, read on the forward strand.
GGGTACAAACTGTGGTCCTAGCGTCTATATGGGGGCACAAAGTGGCTTTTCTGCCATTTTACTGCCGCCGTGAGTTCCCCCGCAAAGGGGCCTACTAAGGGCCAGCATAAACCTGGAGCTGGCCTTGGTGGGAGCCCTGTATTAGATTTTACATTGGGGCCCAGGAGCTTCAAATTACGCCTCTGCTCTTAAATATTTATATAATATCTATTATTTAGACTTTTAAATACTAAGTATTACCTAGGAGCCACAACAGATGTCACCTAAAGCCTCATGCACATGGCTGTATTATGGCTTTGTGTTCTGTATCTCCGGATGCCTCCAATTTCATATAGAGGCACACAGACAGAGGCTTAACATGAAGCTTCTGTGCCCCAGTTTAAAAATTGTAACAGACTATGCAGGAGAGTAGTTTACAATGACTAAAGAATTGGACCTTTATGCCTACATTCCAGTTACACACTTTGTGATGGAGTAATATTGATAATTCACTGAGAACTACCAGAAATGGATTTAGTCATAGGAAGGGTATTTATTCAATTTAAATGTAAAATAAAAATATTAAAGGCTATGGACACCTGGAAATCAGCCAGGAGCAGTGTGCTGTTGGATCTAGATCAGAAGCTGTAGCACAGCCAGCTACGTACAAGAGCTACACAGAAACTACAAAAACAAAATGGTAGGATATTTTTAATAAAGACTATTTCAAAGTTTCTTAATTTTGCATTTAGGAAGTAAATGAACAATAAATAAAGATTCAGTACAAAAGTGTCTATAGCATTTAAGCACTGTATTGCTTCTTTGTGATATAAATCCAAATTTTTTAATAATACAAATTAATAATATTAAAAGCTTCATCAAAAGTATAGTGTTTTTCTCTCTTTTTTATCAATACTTTTTTTCTCTATAGCTCTCCAGATTTATGTTTGAAGGCCGAGAGATCAAGCTGGTTATGACATGTGCAGCATTTATTACAATGAACCCAGGCTATGCGGGAAGGACGGAACTGCCAGACAACCTAAAGGCTCTTTTCAGACCATTCTCAATGATGGTGCCAAATTATGCTTTGATCGCTGAGGTAAGAGTACAGTTCAAAAACGTCATAATAATATAACATTGTCATTATTTGTCCATTGAATAGATTCTTTTTTTTTAAGGTGATTCTGTATTCTGAAGGTTTTGAGTCCAGTAAAGTCCTGGCCCGCAAGATGACACAAATGTATAAACTTTGCAGTGAGCAGTTATCCCAACAAGATCACTACGATTTTGGGATGAGAGCTGTTAAATCAGTGTTAGTCATGGCCGGGTAAGAAACTTATGTGCATTATACTGTATTTTACTGTAGTTTCTATTACGATAAAAACATAACTAAAATATACAATCATTTCTATCTTTTGAAGCTCATTGAAGAGAGAGAATCCGGATTTAAATGAAGATGTGGTTTTGATTCGTGCTTTACGGGACTCTAATCTGCCAAAGTTCTTAACAGATGATGCAGAATTATTCAGGTATGTAAAGATGTAAAATGACAAGCTGCACAACCATTCTTTTGTAATAACTCACATTGATATATTTTTATTTTGCTACAATGTAATGTGGGATAACATGTAAGGGTATGTTCACACTCTTAGCAAAAAACGTCTGAAAATACAGAGCTGTTTTCAAGGGAAAACAGCTCCTGATTTTTAGGCGTTTTTTAATTAACTAGCGTTTTTTGTGGTGTTTTTTACGGCCGTTTTTGGAGCTGTTGTTCTTTAGAGTCAATGAAAAACGGCTCAAGAAGTGACATGCACTTCTTTTTTGCAGGCTTTTTAAAAACGGCTGAGTAAAAAAACGCCCCGTCGGAACAGAACGCCGTTTTGCCCATTGAAATCAATGGACAGATGTTTGAAGGCGTTCCCCTTCCAATGTTTCAGCCGCTTTTTGGCCATTTACGGCCCGAAAAACGGACGAAAATAAGCCGTGTGAACCCTATCAGATACAACATGTCATGTAACCTGACTTGAGTGTTATATCTGCTGCTCCAAATGATGTTCTCCTGTCTGCATTTGTCAGTCAATTGACATCACTTCTTGTCTCCGAATCCGTGCCTAAATCCTCATTGAATCCCGAATGTATGAACATGGCCTAACTCTATTCATGTTCATAAATGATGACATCACAAAATGTTTACAAATTTTGACTCACTTTTGAACTTTTTTCCTTAATATGATATGAATTATTTAGCCATATTAGGTGTTTTTTCCACTGGCCCAGTTATGTGTATGTGCTTTTTTTCAGTGGAATTATATCTGACCTTTTCCCTGGAGTTGTCATTCCTGAACATGACTATGGCACTTTACAATCCACCATAATAAAAGTAATGCTAGCACGTGGTCTGCAGCCTGTGTCCAGCATGGTACACAAAGTCATTCAGTTCTTTGAGACCATGATTGTCAGACATGGGGTCATGCTAGTTGGACCAACTGGAGGTGGAAAAACTACGGTTTACCAGATCCTGGCAGATGCACTGTCAGCTTTGCATCAGGCGGGTGAGACACACCATTTCTACCAGCCTGTTAAAACCAATGTACTAAATCCAAAATCCATCACGATGGGAGAATTGTATGGAGAAGTAAACAATTTAACTTTGGAATGGAAGGACGGTTTAATGGCCCTTAGTGTCCGAGCAGCTGTAAATGACACTTCAAAAGACCACAAGTGGATAATCTGTGATGGTCCTGTTGATGCATTGTGGATTGAAAACATGAACACTGTCTTGGACGATAATAAGATGCTCTGCCTGGCAAACAGTGAGCGGATCAAATTCACACCCCATATTCATATGGTGTTTGAGGTAATTCAATATAGTTTATTTTTTATTTTTTATTTTCCATTCATAATCGAGTCATTTTTCAGTGTGCTTAAAAACTAGGCTGAAAAGTAATACTACCGTCTAATACAACATGTAAAGCTTATAGACTTATTGGTGCCCAGATCTATTAACCCCTTATGTACACAGCCTGTTTTGGCCTTGTGGACATAGACGATTTGATCAAATATGACGTGTTCATTTATGTGGTAATAACTGTGGAATGCTTTTATTTATCCAAACAATTCTGAGATTGTTTTCTCGTGACACATTGTACTATATGATAATGGTAAAATTTGGTTGATACAGTTAGTGTTTATTTGTGAAAAACACCAAAATCTAGAGAAAATTTGCAAAAATTAGCATTTTTCTAAATTTAAATGTATCTGCTTGTAAGACAGAAACACCACAGTTATACCACACAAAATAGTTACTAGTTCACATTTCCCATATGTCTACTTTATGTTTGCATAATTTTTTGAACGTCCTTTTATTTTTCTAGGACATTATAAGGCTTATAAGTTTAGCAGAAATTTCTCCCATTTTCCAGAACATTTCCAAAACCTATTTTTTTTAGGGACCAGTTCAGTTCTGAAGTGGCTCTGAGGGCCTTATAGATTAGAAACGCCCCATAAATAATCCCATTTTAACAGGTTCCCGACCGCTGGCCGTAAATATACGGCCAGCGGTCAGGGTCTCTAAAGTCCGGCGTATAGTATATATACGGCCGCACTTCAGAGACTGTGCACGCGCGATCGCGTGCACACAGCTCTATGCCCTGGCTGTTGCTAACAGCCATGGGCACTGGGCAGAATGTCAGGGGTCAATCTTTTGGCCCCTGAACATGTGATCGCTGTGACAACCAATCACAGCGATCACATGCATTTCTGCATAGAAAACAGTGTGCACGCGATCGCGTGCACACAGCCCTGTGCCCTCGCTGTTACCAACAGCTCTGGGCACTGGGCAGAGTATCAGGGACCAATCTGATGGTCCCTGAACATGTGGTCGCTGTGACAACCAATCACAGCGATCACATGCATTCCTGCTTATAAAACAGTGTGCACGCGATCGCGTGCACACAGCCCTGTGCCCTCGCTGTTACCAACAGCTCTGGGCACTGGGCAGAGTATCAGGGACCAATCTGATGGTCCCTGAACATTCTTTGCTGTGAAAACCTATCACAGCGACCACATTTGTTTTATTTTGACTTTTCTGGCAGTAAATCTCCTGCCTCTTTTCTTCTCCTCAAACATTGTTTCAGTTTGAGGAGAAGAAGAGACTCAGGAGAATTGCTGCCAGAAGATTACAGTTACAGTTACAAAAAAATACAGTTACACTCTAAAACATTCTCTGTATAGATAGATTTCTATCTATCTATACAATCTATCTATCCATATATCTTTTTTTCTATCTATCTATCTACCTTTCTTTCTTTTATTCTATTAGAATAGGCAGGTAGGGAGTATATAATTATATATATATCCACATATATATATAATATATATAGCAATAGCGGTTTATTTTTTTGTTAGCTGTAGTGTAGATATATATAGCAGTTAGTTTGTGTGTTTTATAAAAAAAAAAAAAATTTGTTTAGTTAGTGTTAGTGTTAGTTACGTTATGGCGAGGAAGTTGTTTAGCGCCGAGGAGGCATACGCCATGCTGTGGTCTGAGTCGGAGACCGCATCAGAGATGGCGTCCGAGATGGAACCTGTTTTAGGTAGTGACGATGACAGCGTCACTTCAGGTTCATCTTCAGGGGACGTTGTCCCTGATGCAGTCGAAACTGCAGAACATGAAAGCGCAGGGCCAAGTAGCGCTGTAGCACGGGAGAGCCTGGTCCCTCCAGTCCAGGCTCTTGTATGGGCACCTGCCCCATCTTTTGGGCCTAGAATCCACGGATTTGCGGCCACTCCTGGCATAACCGTGGACAATACAAATTTTGTCCAAATGGATTACTTCCATTTATTTATAACGGACGACATCCTAAATCAGATTGTCCACGAAACAAATTTATATTCCACGCAATATATAAGGCAGAAACCTTCATCCACCCATGCCAGAGATTGGACGCCCACCAATTTGCAGGAATTAAAAAATTTTTTGGGGCTCACCCTAAATATGGGTATTGTCAAAAAGCCCTCCATTAGGTCTTACTGGTCAACAAGACCCGCCCAAGCCACCCCAGTATATTCTGCAGTAATGCCCAGGTCTCGTTATGAGACAATAATGAGGTTCCTCCACTTCAATGACAACGCACAGGCCCCCCCAAGTACCGATGCAAACCGGGATCGGTTGTTCAAAATAAGACCGCTAATAAATTCCCTGAATAATTTATTTCTGCAACTCTACACCCCTGAGCAGAATGTAAGTGTGGACGAATCCCTCCTCAACTTTCATGGCAGACTTAGCTTTCGCCAATATCTACCTTCCAAAAGGGCAAGATATGGCGTTAAGCTCTACAAATTGTGTGAAAGCGGGTCAGGATATACCACCGCCTTCAGGATTTATGAAGGGCGGGACCGCACAATAAATGTTCCTGGATGCCCCCCTGATCTTTCCACCAGCAGTAAGATTGTGTGGGAGATAATGCAGCCTCTGCTTCACAAAGGGTACCACCTGTACTGTGATAATTTTTATTCGAGTGTGCCCCTGTTTAGGCATTTGCATGCTGCAAGGACTGGGGCATGTGGTACCATGCGCAAAAACCGAATTGGTTTTCCACAGCAATTAGTGGGGAAGCGCATGGTAAAGGGGGACTCCTGTGCTTATGCATCTGAAGAATTGCTGGCGGTCAAGTTCAGGGATCGCAAAGATGTGTATGTGCTAAGCACGATTCATACCGCAGGAACAGTGGCAGTGAGGGAAAGGGGGGCAACATCGGACAAGCACAAACCAGTGAGCGTGTCCGAATATAACCAGTACATGGGGGGGGGGTGGATTTAAGCGACCAGGTTTTACAGCCCTATTTAGTAAAACGCAAAACTAAAACCTGGTACAAAAAGGTGGCCATTTATTTGTTACAGGTGGCCATCCACAATTCATTTGTGCTGTATAAAAAAAACAGAGGCAGAGACACATACCTGGATTTCCAGGAAAAAATTATTGAAGGCCTCATTTTTGATGTTCAGGACACCCGAGAATGCCCCCAGTCTGAGGATGTCACGCGACTGACTGAAAGACACTTCATCAGTCGGATTCCCCCAACAGCAACCAGAAGCAAGCCCCAGAAAAAGTGCCGCGTCTGCAGAAAAGACGGGCACCGCAAAGATTCCCGATATTTCTGTCCCTCATGTCCCTCGCAACCAGGCCTGTGCATTGAGCCATGTTTTAAAAAATACCACACTGTTCTGAATTATTAGATTTTAGTTAATTTGTTGAAAATATATTTGCCCTACATTACGTTTTTATTTTTCCCATGATTTTACTCCAAGGGTGAGGGAGGGAATGGGTGGGGGGGTGGATGTCATGTTTGATGTTTTCTAAAGTTCATCTGCTAGAGAGCTCCATTTGCATTAACCTGCAATTTCTTATTTTAGAAAACCCCAAAAAATAAATTCCCATTATACCCCTAGATGAATATTTTGGGATTTCTGCTTCAAGAGCAGATATTTTGGAAGTGTTATAGAAACTCTGTTGAGTTTTGTAAAACCAGCTTTGAAAAAAAGCAATTTGTGAAATAATCTTCTTCTATCCTCCGCCCTCCTACATCTCTATGTGATAAATAAGGCCACATATTTGGTATCCCCGTGCACGGGAGAAGTGGCAGAATGTGAACGGAGATTAATTTTGACCGTGGTCTATGCTGTGTGCGAAAAATGCTAGCATAAACTGACGCATTTGCTAAAAAATTGCTAATTTTATTTTGATCCATCTTATTCAAGAAACTTTCAGAAGAAAACTGGACTGTCTAAAAATATGATAAACCCCTTGAAGAAAACCTTGTGGGGTCTACTTGTGTGAATGAAGTCATTTATGGGGTGTTTCTAATCTTTCAGCAGCATTACACCCCCCAGAAAACAGTATGCGGCTATAAAATCAAGTGCAGAATTCCTGGACCGAAAAGGCCAAAAAGCCTCTTTTTATGCCAAGCCCTGGCACATGCCCATGAATAAAGCACACATATTTGGTATCCCCATGCACGGGAGATGAGGAAGAATGTGAAATGCGATGAATTTTGTCCGTGGTCTATTTTGTGTGTGAAAAAGCTAGCATAAACTGACGCATTTGTTAAAAAAAAAGCTAATTTTATTTTGTTCCATCTTATTCAAGAAACTTTCAGAAGAAAACTGGACTGTCTAAAAATATGATAAACCCCTTGAAGGAAACCTTGTGGGGTCTACTTGTGTGAATGAAGTCATTTATGGGGTGTTTCTAATGTTTCAGCAGCATTAGGCCCCCCAGAAAACAGTACGCTGCTATAAAATCAAATACAGAATTCCTGGACCAAAAAGCCTCCTTTTATGCCAAGCCCTGGCACATGCCCGCACAGTAAATAAGGCACACATATTTGGTATCCCCATGCACGGGAGAAGTGGAAGAACGTGAAAGGAGATGAATTTTGGCCGTGGTCTATACCGTGTGTGAAAAATACTAGCCTAAACTGACGCATTTGCTAAAAAAGTGCTGATTTTATTTTGTTCCATCTTATTCAAGAAACTTTCAGAAGAAAACTGGACTTGCTAAAAATATGATAAACCCCTTGAAGGAAACCTTGTGGGGTCTACTTGTGTGAATGAAGTCATTTATGGGGTGTTTCTAATGTTTCAGCAGCATTAGGCCCCCCAGAAAACAGTATGCGGCTCTAAAATCAAATGCAAAATTCCTGGACCGAAAAGGCCAAAAAGCCTCCTTTTATGCCAAGCCCTGGCACATGCCCGCACAGCGAATAAGGCACACATATTTGGTATCCCCATGCACGGGAGAAGTGGAAGAACGTGAAAGGAGATGAATTTTGGCCGTGGTCTATACCGTGTGTGAAAAATACTAGCCTAAACTGACGCATTTGCTAAAAAAGTGCTGATTTTATTTTGTTCCATCTTATTCAAGAAACTTTCAGAAGAAAACTGGACTTGCTAAAAATATGATAAACCCCTTGAAGGAAACCTTGTGGGGTCTACTTGTGTGAATGAAGTCATTTATGGGGTGTTTCTAATGTTTCAGCAGCATTAGGCCCCCCAGAAAACAGTATGCTGCTATAAAATCAAATGCAAAATTCCTGGACCGAAAAGGCCAAAAAGCCTCCTTTTATGCCAAGCCCTGGCACATGCCCGCACAGCGAATAAGGCACACATATTTGGTATCCCCATGCACGGGAGAAGTGGAAGAACGTGAAAGGAGATGAATTTTGGCCGTGGTCTATACCGTGTGTGAAAAATACTAGCCTAAACTGACGCATTTGCTAAAAAAGTGCTGATTTTATTTTGGTCCATCTTATTCAAGAAACTTTCAGAAGAAAACTGGACTTGCTAAAAATATGATAAACCCCTTGAAGGAAACCTTGTGGGGTCTACTTGTGTGAATGAAGTCATTTATGGGGTGTTTCTAATGTTTCAGCCGCATTAGGCCCCCCAGAAAACAGTATGCGGCTCTAAAATCAAATGCAAAATTCCTGGACCGAAAAGGCCAAAAAGCCTCCTTTTATGCCAAGCCCTGGCACATGCCCGCACAGCGAATAAGGCACACATATTTGGTATCCCCATGCACAAGAGAAGTGGAAGAACGTGAAAGGAGATGAATTTTGGCCGTGGTCTATACCGTGTGTGAAAAATACTAGCCTAAACTGACGCATTTGCTAAAAAAGTGCTGATTTTATTTTGGTCCATCTTATTCAAGAAACTTTCAGAAGAAAACTGGACTTGCTAAAAATATGATAAACCCCTTGAAGGAAACCTTGTGGGGTCTACTTGTGTGAATGAAGTCATTTATGGGGTGTTTCTAATGTTTCAGCAGCATTAGGCCCCCCAGAAAACAGTACGCGGCTATAAAATCAAATGCAAAATTCCTGGACCGAAAAGGCCAAAAAGCCTCCTTTTATGCCAAGCCCTGGCACATGCCCGCACAGTGAATAAGGCACACATATTTGGTATCCCCATGCACGGGAGAAGTGGAAGAACGTGAAAGGAGATGAATTTTGGCCGTGGACTATACCGTGTGTGAAAAATACTAGCCTAAACTGACGCATTTGCTAAAAAAGTGCTGATTTTATTTTGTTCCATCTTATTCAAGAAACTTTCAGAAGAAAACTGGACTTGCTAAAAATATGATAAACCCCTTGAAGGAAAACTTGTGGGGTCTACTTGTGTGAATGAAGTCATTTATGGGGTGTTTCTAATGTTTCAGCAGCATTAAGACCCCCAGAAAACAGTATACGGCTATAAAATCAAATGCAAAATTCCTGGACCGAAAAGGCCAAAAAGCCTCCTTTTATGCCAAGCCCTGGTACATGCCCGCACAGCGAATAAGGCACACATATTTGGTATCCCCATGCACGGGAGAAGTGGAAGAACGTGAAAGGAGATGAATTTTGGCCGTGGTCCATACCGTGTATGAAAAATGCTAGCATAAACTGGCGCAATTGCTAAATTCTTGCATTTTTTTCCAATTTTGCCCACTTTAGAGAAAAAAAAAAAAATGATATATACTGACAAATGCCACTAAAACAAAGCCCTATCTGTCCTTTAAAAAGAGTGTAAAATTCAAAGATGAACTTTATTCACCTGCAGAGTTATAGTCATCTAAAGAAGCGCATAGCAAAATTGTGAAATTTGCTCTGGTCATTTAGCTGTAAAACAGCCTAGTCCTTAACCGGTTAAAAACTGCACCACCAAAGTATTCAAAACAGCATTTAGAAAATTTCTCAACCGTTTAGATGTTTCACAGGAATCAAAGCAAAGTAGAGGTAAAATGTACAAATTGCGTTTGCGGGTTTTTTTGCAGAAATTCATTCTTAATCAATTTTTTCTGTAACACAGAAGGTTTTACCAGAAAAATACAATTCGATATTTATTGCTTAGATTCTGCAGTTTTTAGAAATATCCCACTTGTGGCCCTAGTGTGATTATTGACTGAAACACAGGCCTCAGAATCAAAGGAGAACCTAGAGGATTTTGGTGCCTTCTTTTTATTAGAATATATTTTAGGCACTATGTCAGGCTTGAAGAGGTCTTGTGGTGCCAAAACAGTGGAAACCCCCAAAGGTGACACAATTTGGGAAACTGCACCCCTCAAGGAATTTATCTAGGGGTATAATGAGCATTTTGAAGCCCACAGTTTTTTTTTGCTGAATTTATTAAAATTAGGCTGTGAAAATTAAAATCAAATTTTTTTCTGAAAAAATATAGAAATATTTAATTTTTAGATGGAATAAAGGAGAAAAAGCACCCCAACATTTATAAAGCAATTTATCCCAATTACGGTAATACCCCTTATGTGGTGATAAATTGCTGTTTGGACACACGACAGGGTTCAGAAGGGATGGAACACCATTTGGCTTTTGGTGTTCAAATTTTGCTGGAATGGTTTTCCAATGCCATGTCACATTTGCCCCTGAGGGATCAAAACAGTGGAAACCCACCAAAAGTCACCCTATGTGGGAAACGACACTTCTCAAGAAATTTATCTAGGGGTTTTAAGGTATTAAAAATTTAGGCGCCACAGGTTTTTTGTCTGAAATCATTGAAATTAGGCCGTGAAAATCGATTTTTTTTTTCTCATAACATAGAATTTTGGCTCAGACTTTTCCATTTTCATAAGGAGAAAAAGCACCCCAACATTTGTAAAGCAATTTCTCCCGAGTACGTTAGCACCCCATATGTGGTGATAAGCTACTGCTTGGACACATGGCAGGGCTCAAAAAGGAAGGAGCGTAATTTGGCTTTTGGAGCTCAAATTTAGGTGGAATGGTTTGTGGAGGCCATGTCGCATTTGCAAAGCCCCTGAGGGACTAAAACAGTGGAAAGCCCCAAAAGTGACTCCATTTAGGAAACTACACCACTCAAGGAATTCATCTAGCTGTATAGTGAACATTTTGCCCCCTCAGGGTTTTTGCTAAATTCATTTGAACTGGGCCCTGAAAATAAAATCTAAATTTTTTTCAATAAAATGTAGACTTTTTCCATTTCCACAAAGGGTTAAAGGAGAAAGTACCCCACAATTTGTATAGCAATTTCTCCTGAGTACGGCAATACCCCATATGTGGCCATAAACTGCTGTTTGGACACATGGCAGGGCTCAGAAGGGATTTGGCTTTTGGAGCTTAACCCCTTAAGGACGCAGCCTAGTTTTGGCCTTAATGCCGGATTCACACGAGCGTGTTCAGTCCGTGATATACGGTCTGCAGGTCGGCCGCATTTCCCGGACCGAACACAGATAAGGGAGCCGGGGACTTAGCATCGTCGTTATCTATGACGCTAGGAGTCCCTGCCTCTCCACGGAACTACTGTCTCATACTGAAAACATGTTTTCAGTGCAGGACAGTTTTCCTGCAGCGAGGCAGCGACTCCTAGCGTCATAGATAACAATGACGATAAGAGCCCAGCTCCCTGCAGTGTGTTCAGTCCGGGAAATACTGCGGACATACGGACCGTAAATCCCGGATTGAACACGCTCGTGTGAATCCGGCCTAAGGCTCAGAGCCCATTTTTCAAATCTGACATGTCTCACTTTATGTGGTAATGATTCTGGAATGCTTATATACCTATCCAATCGATTCTGAGATTGTTTTCTCGTCACACATTGGGCTTTATGTTAGTGGTAAAAATTGGTCGATATATTCAGTGTTTATTTGTGAAAAATAGCAAAATCGAGAGAAAATTTGGAAATAATAGACGTTTTTTTAATTTAAATGTATCTGCTTGTAAGACAAATAGTAATACCACACAAAATAGTTACTAATTAACATTTCCCATATGTCTACTATATGTAAGCATCATTTTTTGAACATTCTTTTATTTTTCTACGACGTTACAAGGCTTAGAACATAAGCAGCAATTTCTCATATTTTGAAGAAAATGTAAAGTCTGGTTTTTTTTTAGGTACCAGTTCAGTTGTGAAGTGGCATTGAGCGCATTCCATATTAGAAACCCCCATAAAACACCCCATTTTAAAAACGAGACCCCTCAAAGTATTCAAAACAGCATTTAGAAAGTTTCTTAACCCTTTAGGCATTTCACAGGAATTTAAAGCAAAGTAAAGGTGAAATTGACAAATTTCTTATTTTTGCCAGAAAATACTTTTTATTCAATTATTTTCTGTAAAACAGAAGGATTTACCAGAGAAACACAACTTAATATTTATTTCCCAGATTCTGCCGTTTTTAGTGATATCCCACATGTGGCCCTAGTGTGGTAATGGACTGAAGCACCGGCCTCAGAACCAAAGTTGCACCTAGTGGATTTTGAGGTCTCCTTTTTATTAGGCACCATGTCCAGTTTGAAGAGGTCTTGGGGTGCCAAAATAGTGGAAACCCCCCAAAATTTACCCTATTTGGCAATCTACACCTCTCAAGGAACTTATTGAGGGGTATAGTGGCCATTTAGACCCCACAGGTTTTTTTTGCTGCATTTTGTGGAATTAGGCCGTGCAATTGAAAATCAAATTTTTCTGATAAAAGGTATTAAGTTTTAAAGGGAATAAAGGAGAAAAAGCACCGCAAAATTTGTAAAGCAATTTCTCCCGATTACGGCAATACCCCAAATGTGGTCATAAACTGCTGGTTGGACAAACGGCAGGGTTCAGAAAGGCAGGAGTGCTTTTTGGCATGTAGATTTTGCTGGATTTTTTTCTGGGCGCCATGTCGCATTTGCAGAGCTTCTGATGTACCAGTACAGGGGAAACCCCTTAAAAGTGACCCCATTTTGGAAACTAGACCCCTTGGGGAATTCATTGTAGTTTTCATGGGGTGCATACAACTTTTTGATCAGTTTTTATTTCACTTTTTAAGAGGTGTGGTGACTAAAAAACAGCAATTCTATTAGTGTTTTTTATTCCTTTTTTTACAGCGTGCACCGTGCGCTATAAACGGCATATTCACTTTATTCTGCGTGGCGGTACGATTACGGCGATACCATATGTTTATAGTTTTTTTTATATCTTATTTTTTATTTTTCCATCAAGAAAGCCGTGGGAGGACTTGTTTTTTGCGTAACGAACTGTAGATTCGATCAGTACCATTTTTGGGTACATGGGACTATTTGATCTCTTTTTTTATTAAATTTTTTTGGGAGATGAAGTAACTTGTGATTCTGGTATGGTTTATTATTATTTTCTTTTATGGCGTTCACCGCGCGGGATAAATAACGAAATACTTTTGTAGTTCAGGCCGTTACGGACGCGGCGATGTGTAGTGCAGTGTATTAGATCTGTCAGTTACTAGCTGACAGCAAGCATAGTGGGTCCTGACTTTGTCAGGACCCACTAGGCTTCCGTAGGTGGCATAGTTGGAGGCCATTGTTAAGCCTCCGGTTGCCATAGCAACCATCACCGCCCGCTATCATGTAGCAGGACGTCGATGGTGGTTTAACCCCTAAGAAGCCGTGATCGCTATTGAATGCGGCTTCTAAGGGGTTAATCAGCGGGGACACCGCGACCGGTCCCCGCTGATGGAGCTGCGGCAACTGCTGTATGAGACAGCAGTTGTCACAGATCCTGTATGTGCCGGGAGGACGGCCGAAATGGCCGTTCCTCCCATGACGTACTGTTAGGTCATGGAGTGCGAACGATGCACTTACCATGACCAATAGTACGTCAAGGAGCGGGAAGGTGTTAAAGTTTGCTGAAATGGGTTTTGGGTGCCATGTTGCATTTGCCAAGCCCCTTAGGGACCAAAACAGTGGAAACCCCCCAAAAGTGACTCTACTTGGGAAACTATGCCCCTTAAGGAATCTATCTAGGGGTATAGTGAGCATTTAGACCCCACAGGTCTTTTGCCGAATTTATTAAAATTAAGCCTTGAAAATGAAAATCAACATTTTTCCAATAACATTTGTAAAGAAATTTCTCCCAAGTATGGCAATACCCCATGTGTGGTCATAAACTGCTGTTTGCACACAAGGCAGGGCTCAGAAAGGCAGGAGTGCTATTTCGCATGCAGATTTTGCTGAATTGGTTTTTGGCCGCCATGTCGCATTTGCAGAGCCCCTGAGGTACCAGTACTGGGGAAATCCCTTACAAGTGACTCCATTTTTGAAACTACACCCCTCAGGGCATTCATCTAGGGGTGTAGTGAACATTTTGACCCCACAGGTGTTTCATAGATCTTATTAGAATTAGTCTGTAAAAATGAAAAATTTTATTTTTTCCAAAAAGTTGTAGTTTCAGCTCCCAATTTTTTATTTTCACATTGGGGTAGTAGGAGAAAATTTCTTCCGAGTATGGAAATTCCCCATATGTTGCCCTGAACTGCTGTTTGGGCACATGGCAGGGCTCAGAAGGGAAAGAGCGCTGTTTGGCTTTTGGAGCTCAGATTTTGCTGGATTGCTGTTCGGGTACCATGTCGCATTTACCAAACCCCTGAGGTACCAGAGTGCAGTGGAAAGCCACCGAGAAGTAATCCCATTTTGGAATCTCCACCCCTCAAGGGATTTATCATTTGCCTGGATGTATGATGGGGCTTTGGAGTAACATGCGTATTTGATGCCTATTTTGGTGATTTTCACAGCATTGGCCCACAATTGCAAGGCTCTGAGGTCAAATAGTAAAACAAACCCCTAGTAGTGACCCCAATTTTTAAAACTACACTACTTAAGGCATTTTAAGTGGTGTTTTGACCACACAGGTGTTTTTTCATTAGAAATGAAGGCGCAAAGTGATAATTGCAATTTTACACTGATATGACATTTTAGTGCACAATATGTTATGCCCAGTTTATGCAAATGAAGGCAAATACCTCATAAACTGTTAAACGGGTTCTCTCGGGCATGGGAATGCCATATATGTGAACACTTGGCCTTGTTTCCCTGTCAAAGCTATGGCTATTTTAAGGGGTGTAGTGAGCATTTTGACCCCACAGGTGTTTTTTTCATTAGAAATTAATGCGCAGTGGATGGTGCAAAGTGATAATTGCAATTTTACACTAATATGCCATTGTAGTGCACATTATGTTATGTCCAGTTTGTGCCAATGAACGCAAATACCTCATAAACTGTTATGCCATATATGTGGACGTAAACAGCTGTTTAGGCACGCTGTAGGGCTCAGAAGAAAGGGAGCGCCATTTGGCTTTCGTAGTGCAGATTTTGCTTGGTAGTAGTTCTGTTTAGAGTTTTACCGGTATTTCAGTTTATAATGTGGAGGCATATGTAATCTGTGCAGAGCACATCAGGACATAATAAGGTGGTATGGTAATGGGGTAAATAAATAATAATCCGCAGATGTGTGGCCAGTGGCGCACTGATAAATGGTGGCAATCTTATCCGCTTTTGAAACACACTCTGAACCTTTTGTGTCGTCATATTCTGAGAGTCATAACTTTTGAAATTTTTTTGCCAACGGACCTGTCTGAGGGCTTATTTTTTGCCGGACAATCTGTTTCATTGGTACCATTTTAGGGTACATGCGACTTTTGATCACAGCAAGGTGACCAAAAACCAGCAATTCTGACATTGTTTTTTTTTTTTTTTTACAGTGTTCACCATGCGCTATAAATTACATTTTTACTTTATTCTGCGGGTCGATACGATCTACAGCATTTGCACGAAATCATTAATTTTTGGTGTCAATATATTCGAAGATCCATAACTTTTATTTATTTTTTTTGTCAAAAAAGCTGTGTAAGGGTTTGTTTTTTGCCAGACGGGTTGTAGTTTTTATTGGTACTATTATGGGGTACATCTGACTTTTTGATCACTTTTTATTCTATGTTTTTGCAGGGGTGGTGACCAAAACACAGCGATTCTGGCATTGTTTTTTATTGATTATTTTTAGTGTTTACCGTGCGGTAAAAATAACCTGTTTTAAAGTTTGAATCGTTACGAACGCAGTGATACAAAATATGTGTACTTTTTTTTTTAGTGTTTTCATTTTTTTTTTTAATAAATCTTATTATGGGAAATAGGCGGTTTTTGTGTTTTTAACTTGAAACTTAAATTTTTATTCTTTTGTACAACATTTTTCTTTGCAATCCGTTAGAGCTGTCAGTGTGAGGGCTCGTTTACACGAGCGTGTTATACGTCCGTGCGACGCGCGTGATTTTCACGCGCGTCGCACAAACCTATATTAGTCTATGGGGCCGTGCAGACAGTTGCGTGATTTTTCCGCAGCGTGAGTCAGCTGCGAAAAACTCACGACATGTTCTATATTTGTGCGCTGTTCGCGCATCACGCACCCATTGAAGTCAATGGGTGTGTGAAAACTACGCATGTCACACGGAAGCACTTCCGTGGGACAAGCGTGAATCGCGCAACAGCACTGAAAAGGATGAATGAAAACAGAAAAGCACCACGTGCTTTTCTGTTTACAAACATCCAAACAGAGCCGCGCATCATACAGGGCTGACAGACGGAGCTGTTAAGTGCCTTTTGCGCACACAAAACGCAGCGTTTTTTGTGTGCGCAAAACGCACACGCTCGTGTAAACCCGGCCTAACTCTGACAGCAAGCCTAATAGCTCCTGCCACTGGCAGGGCCTATTAGGCTTCCGTACATGGCAAACAAGAAGGCAATTGTTAGGCCTCCCGTTGCCAAAGCAATAATCAGCACCCCTGCAATAGCGTCGCGGGGGTGCCGGTCGGCTGCAAAACTCCTGGATGCTGCATTCGCTTTTGAAAAGTTTCATGGCGAAGAACGGAGCTAGCTAACAGGGGCTCTGTAACATACAGCGGACAACCATGGCTGAGCCCGCGCCATCTGTATGGCTCTGACAGCAATCTTATTAAGCCCCACCTCCGGTAGGGCATGACAGGATTCTGTACTTGGCAGACTAGTAGGCCATTGTTAGGCCTCCAGTTGTCATAGCAACCGTCGGCACCCCGCAATCGCGTCACGGGGGTGCCGATCGGCCACAATACACCTAGAAGCTGCAGTTTCTTTTGACGGCTACATCTAAGGGATTAATCTGTCGTTACAGCAAAATATCAGCTGTAAGATACAGCTGACCCGCTGTGATGATGTGGGCTCAGCTTCTGAGCACGCTCTAAACACTGTTACGTGATGGTGCTCTAAGTCATCAACCGCAACGGCGTAACTGTACGTGACATGTCATTAAGGGGTTAAATTAAATAGCATTTTCCCCCTAAAATAATAGTATATGTAATGACTTAAAGGGTCTGTTTGCTTTGGACAATCTCCTACAATTAGTTAATTACAGGGTTTGCCGCTGCTGGGACCCCTGAGATTATCTGTAAATTGTAAGGTGATCTAAAAGGAAGAATTAAAGAGGCTCTGTCACTAGATTATAAGTGCCCTATCTCCAGTGGCAGATTAGGAAGACCATGGGCCCTTGGCTGTTACCCAAACTTGGGCCCCCCTTCTCCACCGCCACCCTGCCGCGCCGTAACTATTGCTAACACTACCTTTTTGCACAAGCATTAACAAATGGGTGTTATGATTCCCCTTTCACAGGGATGTGTCCCTACATACTGACAGTATCACACTGTGCAGGGACACAGTGCAGGGACACAGTGCCAACCCCCCTTGTAGACAGCGCCACACACACACACACACACACACACACACACACACACACACACCCCTGTAAATAGAGCGCCACACACACACCCCTGTAGATAGAGCACCACACACACACACCCCTGTAGATAAAGCCACGCACACACACACACGCACACACACACACGCACACACACACACACACACACACACACACACACACCCCTGTAGATAAAGCCACACACACACCCCCCTGTAGATAAAGCCACACACACGCCCCCTGTAGATAAAGCCACACAAAGACACACACACACCCCTGTAGCTAGAGCGCCACACACACACACCCCTGTAGAGAGCGTCACACAGCCCCCTATAGATAGCGCCACACAGTGCTCCCCCCCCTTGTATATAGTGACACACAGCGCTCCCCCCCTTGTGTATAGTGTTACACATCGTCGCTGCAGCCCTGGGATGACATTTTATCCCATATGACTGCTGCAGCCTGTGATTGGCTGCAGCGGTCACATGGGGTGAAACGTCATCCCAGGAGGCCGGCCCGGACGAAGAAACAGAATTCTGGGTAAGTATAAGATTTTTATTTTTTCTAAATTGCGTTTTTACATAACATCTGCTATGCTATCTGTTGCAGGTTTTACCTCCCCATTGAATTAAATGGGGAAAACCGGAAACAAATGAGCAGCGTTTACGCAAATACAGTTGACATACTGCGGGATAAAAAAAACCGCAGGTCAATTTCTGAGCTTTTTATTTCCCGCTTATCATTTACGCAGCGTGTGGATGAGAATTGTTCACATCTAATCTACTCTGCTGCTACTGTATATGGGCTTGTCCACACTTAACGGAATTGCTGCGTATTTTCTGCCTGGAAAATACGCAGAATACAGTAGTGGCAAAGTGAGTGAGATTTACCAAATCTCATCCAGATGCTGCGTAAAATTTCCGACCAGACATTTTGTCCTACGGTGCGTATTTCCTGTGCTGCAGCATGTCAATTCCTGCTGCGGAAAGTGACTGAATTGCTGCGTTTTTTCAGAGGAGACGTCACCATCCCCCAACATTGAGAAAAACGCAGCAAAATACGCACCATTTTCCGCAGCAAAAATGCAGGAAATGGTGATTTTTTTCTGTAGCTGAATTTCTGCTGAACTATATATATATAATATATTATATATATATATATATATATATATACATACACACACTATACATATGTATGTATATATACACTCTATCTCTATCACAGACACACAAAGTACGCACATTATGCACAAAGTATGCACATTATACACAAAGTATGCACATTATGCACAAAGTACGCACATTATGCACAAAGTACGCACATTATGCGCAAAGTACGCAAAGTACGCACATTATACACAAAGTACGCAAAGTACGCACATTATGCACAAAGTACGCACATTATGCACAAAGTACGCACATAATACACAAAGTACGCACATTATGCACAAAGTACGCACATTATGCACAAAGTACACACATTATACACAAAGTACACAAAATATGCACATTATACACAAAGTACGCACATTATGCACAAAGTACGCACATTATGCACAAAGTACGCACATTATGCACAAAGTACACAAAGTATGCACATTATGCACAAAGTACGCACATTATGCACAAAGTACACAAAGTACGCACATTATGCACAAAGTACGCACATTATGCATAAAGTACGCACATTATGCACAAAGTACACAAAGTACGCACATTATACACAAAGTATGCACATTATATGCAAAGTACACATGAGTATGCACATTATACGCAAAGTACACACGAGTATGCACATTATACGCAAAGTACACACGAGTATGCGCATTATACGCAAAGTACACACGAGTATGCGCATTATACGCAAAGTACACACGAGTATGCGCATTATACGCAAAGTACACACGAGTATGCACATTATACGCAAAGTACACACGAGTATGCACATTATACGCAAAGTACGCACGAGTATGCACATTATACGCAAAGTACGCACGAGTATGCACATTATACGCAAAGTACACACGAGTATGCACATTATACGCAAAGTACACACGAGTATGCACATTATAAGCAAAACACACACGAGTATGCACATTAAACACACATGAATATGCACATTAAACACACATGAATATGCACATTAAAAACACACATGAATATGCACATTAAAAACACACATGAATATGCACATTAAACACACATTAATATGCACATTAAACACATTGTAAACACAGATGCACTTACCTTTTATGTAGGAGATTTGTGAGTCTTCACTGCAGCTCTTCTCCTGCTCACAGCACGACACAGAGCCCGTCGACAGTCTCCCCTCCCCCATGTCCCGACAGCTAGCAGCAGGAGAGGTGTGTAGAGCAGGGAAGGGGGGCTGGAGGGGGAGCTTCTAAAGCTGCAGAGACCACGGCTGCTAAGTAGCAGCGAAGCTCCCCTCGCCTGACAGGTGCGGTCCTGGCACTGGGGCTCCCTCCGGTGCTAGCGACGCCACTGGGCATGAGGGGCCCTAATCATAATCCGCCACTGCCTATCTCCTACATAATCTGATTGGCGCTGTAATGTAGATAACAGCAGTGGTTTTTATTTTGAAAAACGATCATTTTTGAGCAAGTTATGAGCTAGTTTAGATTTATGCTAATGAGTTTCTCAATGGAAAACTGGGCATGTTTTTACTTTTTACCAACTGGGTGTTGTACAGAGGAGTGTATGACGCTGACCAATCAGTGACTAATCAGTGTCCTACACTTCTCATTGTTCCAGCCCAGCATGATCCACAGCACAGTGTGATTGTGCAGTGAAAGAAGTAAACACGCCCAGTTGCTAAAAACACAATACACGCCCAGTTGGAAATAAGAGAAAACACGGCCAGTTATCCATTAGAAAGGCTCATTTGCATAAATATAAAATTGCTCATAACTTAGCCAAAAATTATCGTTTAAAAAAAACAAAAAACTTTACTGTTATCTACATTGCAGCTCCGATCACATGTAATAGGAGATAGGGATTTGATAATCTGGTGACAGAGCCTCTTTAAATTCTGCAGCACCACCACAGGGGTAATGAAGCATTGCATAATGTCCATTGAAATCAATAGGCTGTCCACGTAATTCTGGCTCCTCCAGACGTGCTGGGTCGTCCAGAGTGGGAGACGCTCTTAGTTGCCACTATCTTCTCTGGCTAATAGATGAGGGTCCTGAATGGGGAAACTTCTCTATTAATTTAGAATGCCTTAACAGGGTATTTAACCCCTTAATGACCGCCGATAGGCCTTTTCACGGCGGTCATTAGTGGGCTTTATACTGATGCAATAGCCTTTTCACGGCGCTGCATCAGAATAAATAAACAGAGCAGGGAGCCGTTAAATCTCCCTGCTCTCAGCTGCCAGAGGTAGCTGAGGGCATCCCTGCTCGAACGTGTGAGATCGATATTAGTATCGATCTCACCCGTTTAACCCCTCAGATGCGGCGCTCAATAGCGAGCTCCGCATCTGAGTGGTTTTGGAGAGAGGGAGGGAGCTCCCTCTCATCCCACCAGCACCCGGCAATAAGATTGTTGAGTGTCTGTGTCTCCGATGGCAGCCGGGGGCCCCCAGGTCTGCCTGTAGTATATGCCTGCTAGGTCATGCCCCTGGCATGGCCTAGCAGATGCCTGTCCGTTTTACACGGACAGGCATAATACACTGCAATACTTTTGTAATATGTGATCATCCAATCGCTTTTATAATAAAGTCCCCTAGTGGGACTAGTAAAAAAATAGTTTAATAAAGTTAATAAAAAAAAAGTGAATAAAAAATTAAAAACCCACTTTTACCCCTTAAAAAAAAGCTTTACTATTAAAAAAATAAAAATAAAGCAAAAAAGTTACACATATTTGGTATCGCCGCGTCCGTAATGCCCCCCACTATAAAGCTATTACATTATTTAACCCGCACGGTGAACACTGTAAAAAATAAAATAAAAAACTACGGAAAAATTGCTGTTTTCTGTGAATCCTGACTTTAAAAAAATTTGATAAAAACTTATCAAAAAGTTGCATCTACTCCAAAATGGTACCAATAAAAACTACAAGTCATCCCGCAAAAAAAAAGCCCTCATACAATTGCATTGGCGAAAAAATAAAAAAGTTATGGCTCTTCAAATATGGAGAAACAAAAACAAATAATTTTGAAAAAAAATGCTTTTACCGTGTAAAAGTAGTAAAACAAACAAAATCTATACAAATTTGGTATCGTTGCAATCGCAACAACCCATTGAATAAAGTGATTGTGTTATTTCTACCACACGGTAAACGGCGTAGATTTAGGACGCAAAAAAGAGTGGCAAAATATCAGATTTTTTTTCTATTCCCCCCCCAAAAAAAGTTAATAAAAGTTAATCAATAAATGATATGTACCCCAAAATGGTGCTATTAAAAAATACAACTTGTCCCGCAAAAAACGAGACCTTGTACAGTTATGTCGACGCAAAAATAAAAAAGTTATAGCTCATGGAATGAGACGATGGAAAAACTTAAAAAATGGCTTTGTCATTAGGGCCCAGAATGCAAGCAGGGGGAAGGGGTTAAAGATGAATCTTCTAAACCTGACAATTCCGACAAGTGAGTAGTCTATTGTCATGGAATTGCCTCATTTAAAGGCAAAGAAAGTTTGGCTTTCAAAGGAAAATAATTTTCCAATGAAATATGCTGTAAAGAATGCAATGAGATGTGATTCTTCGCTAAGCAACGCCACAATTAAAGTGTATTCACATGACATCTGTGTGAGAGCTATTTTTATTCCCATATACTGGAATGTGTATCTGAGCAGCTTGAATCCAAAGATCTCAATAAGTAAACATTCAACATCTAAGAAACTGTAACAAGCATTTGTTTTATGATCTTAAGTACTTGGAATAGTTAAACCACTCTAATAAAAAATCTTGTGTGCTTCTCGGTAAGTAATAAACTATTAATTTATCTTGTTAAGCATTTTCTATATATTTCAGGTCCAAGATTTGAAAGTGGCATCTCCTGCTACAGTAAGTCGTTGTGGAATGGTTTATATTGATTCTGAGGATCTTAAATGGATGCCCTATGTACAAACCTGGATAGCTGGGCTTCCACCTAAAGTAAGTTTTCCATAACCAATGGTGTCAACATGAGTATCAAGTCTTCATCAAATTTATCATGCCACGTGTGCCATCTTGTCAAATTTGGAGCAATTTGCTAAATGTTCTCCATCTTATACATTGACGCATCTTACAAAACAGTATTGATATTTACCCCACAGTAAGTAAAATAATGATCAAATTCTTGACTTCTTATGTTTTAGAATTGGGGTTCATGCACACATCAGAGACATGGGCACGGAGCCTGTACAGCAGTGCATGATGGCTCTATGGCTCCCTAGTATGGAGGGTTATATGAGAATCAGAAAATTGCATTAAACCTTATTAAAGGGATATTCCAATAGCAGCCAGTAAAATTAAACTAGTCGCGGTTTTCAAGATCTCTGCTTATAGTCATTGAATTGGAACCCTTATTGGTTACATCATGGGAATATAAATCTGTCCTGGTAATGTGATGGACACACATGTGCACAACTTATTACAAAACATAACTCTGATAACTGTATTGTAACTGTAATGAGTCCTGCACCTGTGTGTCCATCGCATGACCATCACAGACATCTTCATCCTCAGTAAATGAAGATTCCTATTCAATAACTGTAAGCAGTGATTTTGTAAACGGTAAGAAATTCATAGACAAAATATATTAGTAAGTTGGATACATTATTATTTCACATTAAAAAAAACTATACTTGCTGACACTTTTATATGGTTAAATATAAAGCTGGGGAGATGTCATACAGTGGGGGTCCTGATTTTGGAAGATAGTATTTTGTCCTATTACTGGGTGCTTTAAATTAGTCCATTAATCCAGTTAACCCCACAGGATACAAATTACTCTAAATGTTTATGTTATATACAAATACTTGTTATTTACATATGTATATGTTATATACAAATATAACATATAAACATAAATTAAGAAAATGCAAAGTGAATGAACAGAAGAGAAATCTAAATCAAATCAATATTTGGTGTGACCACCCTTTGCCTTCAAAACAGCATCAATTCTTCTAGGTACACTTGCACACAGTCTTTGAAGGAACTCGGCAAGAATGTTGTTCCAAACGTTTTGGAAAAATAACCACAGATCTTCTGTGAATGTAGGCTTCCACAAATCCTTCTGTCTCTTCATGTAATCCCAGAGAGACTCAATGAAGTTGAGATCAGGGTTCTGTGGGGGCCATATCATCACTTCCAGGGTCCCTTGTTCTTCTTTACGCTGAAGATAGTTCTTAATGATATTGGCTGTATGTTCTGGGTCGTTGTCCTGCTGCAGAATACATTTGGAGCTGATCAGATACCTCCCTGATGGTATTGCACGAAGTATCTGCCTGTATTTTTCAGCATTGAGGACACTATTAATCCTGACCAAATCCCCAACTCAATTTGCTGAAATGCAGCCCCAAACTTGCATGGAACCTCCACCACTCTTCACTCTTGCCTGCAGACACTCATTATTGTACTGCTCTCTAGCCCTCGGCGAACAAACTGCCTTCTGTGACAGCCAAATATTTAAAATGTTGACTTTTCAGTCCAGGGCACCTGCTGCCATTTTTCTGCACCCCAGTTCCTATGTTTTCCTGCATAGTTGAGTCGCTTGGCCTTGTTTCCCTGTCGAAGCTATGACTATTTTAACTGGTGTAGTGAGCATTTTTAACCCACAGGTGTTTTTTCATTAGAAATTAATGCGCAGTGGATGGTGCAATTTTACACTAATATGCCATTTTAGTGGACATTATGTTATGCCCAGTTTGTGCCAATGAACGCAAATACCCCATGTCATGGGGTTCGTTAGGTTAATACACGATCAACAGAGCCAGTGACGACAGGGTAACTCCAACAGGGTTTATTGCATCCAATGCTGACAGAACAAGTCGCGTTCAATGCAGGAACAACACACAGTCCACAAAATCAAGTAATCACAGGAACATCTTCAGAGTGCTGGCTTCAGCTTCAGCTCTCCTGAAGGTCTAAATCCAGAAGATCTCCATCCTCCCCAGGACAAGCCCTTATATACCCCTCAGGGGGAGGAACATCTTGGCAGTTTCTAGTCACCATCATTATAATGACTTTAGTTTGTATTTCTACTGTCTGTATGTGAGTTGTGGTAATTTGTGATATTATGTGTATTGCCACAGCCGGGACAAGGACACACGGGGGGAGATAATTGGATCACCTTTGTTTGCCTGTCTGCACCTGAGCTGAATATAACTGTGGTGCCTCCTGATGACCCCCTGTGGAGACTGGACAATGAGTTCACTTTATGTCCTGTGGACTTCACCTCTGACTCGTCTGATTGCCATAGGCTGGAGACACGATCTGTGGTACCTCATTACAGAATCATTCCTCTCTGTTGAGGGCTTACAATAACCCACGCAAAATGCACCATCTCAACCTCTCCCCTCATGTAATAAGTGAGCTGGCCATGTGGCCTACACAGGCCGCTGGCCACCTCACTCATAAGCCACTTATTACAGTTCAATAAGAACAGTCCACACGCTGTAAATAAAGTCCAGTGCACACGTATATCCGGGGCAAAGAGCAATGTCTGGAAACACCATCACAAGGTTAAAGAAATTTCTGCAAAAGTTCCCTGTCATCTGTTCATTTTGGAAGACCTGATCCGGTGGCTTCCAGGATAGTCCAGACCATGAGATGGAGTCTCTAGGGTCAGGAGGTTTCTTGGGACCTTTCATCCAGTTTACAGGTTTCTGCAGACTCTGTATGGTCCATCTAGACATTTTCCTCCACACTGCATCCCACCACAATATATTGGGTAATGCTGGCATACTGTCTGACCCATCACCCAGGCAAAGATCATACCAGAAAATACAGTCACTGTTCAGAATTTTAGTGAGTCCTGAGAATTTGGTGACAGAAGATGGGGAGATAGAAGTCAAACCGTTTTTAGAAAACAAGGGCCATGGGCATATTTGAAAAGGGTCTGAAGTCTCACCATCTTGAACGTCACCACTGCTGTTGGGACTAGTGTCTTGTTGTCCTTCGCAGACCTGCTCCTCCAATGCTCCTGCTGCCAACTTTGAACTCGCTGACACTCCAGTGGAATCCTCATCCATGTTGGAAGACTGTGTGCCTGGAGAGTCCATACTGACTGCAACATCCACAACATCATTGGACAAAGACAAATCAGAGTTCAAGGTAACAATACAGTTGGGTTCCTCAACCTCTTGGAAATCCTGGGGTGAAAGGGATGCAGGAAACACATCGCCAGGAGAAGCGCATACATCATTGCTCACTAGGGGGTCTGTTTTGTGTGACAACCTCAGTTGGGCTTTCAGAACTGGTACTGGTGATCTCAGTGCTAAAGGTTTCAGGAGGTCCAGTGCTACTTACATCTTTTGTGTCTTCATCATCCACACCAGTGATAGTTATATCTCCTGTATCTTCATCATCCACACCAGTGCTACTTATATCTCCCTAGTCTTCATCATCCACAGGATTTGTTTCTGTAGATATATAGACATCCTCTGTATGCATTCCTTCCCGTCTTGAATTAAGTTCAGAATCTTTTCCCTCTTCCTGATGCTCCCATGTCTTATGGTATAAGCTGCCCACAAACTTTATATCACTCACCTCAGGACACTCTGGAGCCTTCTCTGGAGATCTGTAGCCGTCAGAGCCTGGAGCAGCAGCACAATCCTTATAACACTGTGCTGGCCGTTCACACCATGTTTGCGGCACCTCTCGCTCCGCTGTTGCCATACACCAATTCCAGTACCAGAACTTATCATCCTTGGAGGCCAAACATCCCAGAACATCCATGGTCTCCTGGTACAACTCCCTAGCTCGCACAAGAACTTGTTCCTTCCTTGCCATAGTCAGAGCCTTATCCCAAGCCCAGCGTTCAATGTCTTCTGTAAACTTTGGTCCGAGACAGTCCATTGCCTCCTGGTAAAACACAATTGCTCTCCTCACGATAGACATCCCGGTGTGCAGACCTCTGTTCATCTCTCCTGCACTCTGTTGATCCCACTTCTGACACCAGTTGTCATGGGGTTCGTTAGGTTAATACACGATCAACAGAGCCAGTGACGACAGGGTAACTCCAACAGGATTTATTGCATCCAATGCTGACAGAACAAGTCGCGTTCAATGCAGGAACAACACACAGTCCACAAAATCAAGTAATCACAGGAACATCTTCAGAGTGCTGGCTTCAGCTCTCCTGAAGGTCTAAATCCAGAAGATCTCCATCCTCCCCAGGACAAGCCCTTATATACCCCTCAGGGGGAGGAACATCTTGGCAGTTTCTAGTCACCATCAGTATAATGACTTTAGTTTGTATTTCTACTGTCTGTATGTGAGTTGTGGTCGTTTGTGATATTATATTGCCACAGCCGGGACGAGGACACACGGGGGGAAATAATTGGATCACCTTTGTTTGCCTGTCTGCACCTGAGCTGAATATAACTGTGGTGCCTCCTGATGACCCCCTGTGGAGACTGGACAATGAGTTCACTTTATGTCTTGTGGACTTCACCTCTGACTCGTCTGATTGCCATAGGCTGGAGACACGACCTGTGGTACCTCATTACAGAATCATTCTTCTCTGAGGGCTCACAATAAACCACACAAAATGCACCATCACACCCCATAAACTGTTAAGCGGGTTCTCTCGGGTATGGGAATGCCATATATGTGGATGTAAACTGCTGTTTGGGCACACTATAGGGATGAGAGGGGAGGGAGCGCCATTTAGATTTTGGAGCGCGGATTTTGCTTGGTAATAGTTCTGTTTAAGGTTTTACTGGTATTTCAGTTTATAATGTGGGGGCATATGTAAGCTGTGCAGAGTCATAATACGGTGGTATATTAATGAGGTAAATAAATAATAATCCACAGATATGTGGTCAGTGTCGCACTGATAAATGGTGCCCAATCTTATCCCCCTTTTGGAACACACGCTTATTTTTTGCGGTACAATCTGTAATTTTCATTGGTACCATTTTAAGGTACTTGTGACTTTTTGATCACTTTTTATTCCTTTTTTTGGTAAGCAAGGTGATCAAAAAGACTTCTCCGAATAAGAGATGGGTGTAACTGTGTTTCACTGGTTTCTGCCAGTTCTGAGCTGATGGCATTGCAGGGCATCTTCCGATTTCTAAGGGAAGTAAGCATGATGTGTCTTTGATCTGCTTCACTAAGTTTCCTTGGCCGACCGCTGCGTCTACGGTCCTCAACGTTGCCCGTTTCTGTGTGCTTCTTCACAAGAGCTTGAACAGCACATCTTAAAACCCCAGTCTGCTTTGAAATCTTTGCCTGGGAGAGACATTGCTGATGCAGTATAACTACCTTGTGTCTTGTTGCTGCGCTCAGTCTTGCCATGGTAGACCTGTGACATAAAACTGTCTTCCACAGCCCCACCTTTGTAGCAGAGTTTGGCTGTTCCTCGCTCAGTTTTAAGCCTCCTACACAGCTGTTTCTGTTATAGTTAATGACTGTGTTTCAACCTACATATGAGAATGATGATCATTATCACCTGGTATAATTGGTTATTCATACAGTTTACTACCTAGTGTACCTAGAAGAATTACAGCTGTTTTGGAGACAGAGTGGTCACACCAAATATTGATTTGATTTAGATTTAGATTTATCTTCTAGTAAAAGAAGTAAAAACGCCCAGATGTACATACACAATACACGCCCACTTGTACATAACTTTAAACACGCCCAGTTGTACTTAAGAAAGCCTCATTTGCATAAATATAAAAATGGTCATAACTTGGCCAAAAATGCTTGTTTTTGAAAAAACAAAACGTTACTCTTATCTACATTGCAGCGCCGATCTGCTGCAATAGGAGATAGGGGTTGCAAAATCTGGTGACAGAGCCTCTTTAATGTAGAGAGTATACATGTTTTATTCATATGTTTGTGTTATTTGCAGCTGAATGATGAAATGAAGCAGTATATCTTGGATTTGTTTGAACGCTACGTTGATGGTGGCCTCAACTTTGTCACCAGAAAATGCATTCAAGCCATATCTCAAGTGGACATCAGTAAAGTAACTACACTGTGCTGTCTACTCGAATCACTGCTGCTTGGAAAAGGAGGACCAGACTTAAAAATGGTACATGTGCTTATGTCTACTACCACATAATATGATATGTGAAATAGTTCTATTACAATTATGTATTTATTAGAAATGTAATAACCATAAGTTTATTCTTTGCTGAACAGTTTTTCTTTCTTATTTTCGGCTTATCTTTTGTCATATATAGTAGTTATACATTATCAACATCACTCCTAAGGGTGAGTTCGCACGTAGCGTAAGTACTGCGGATTTTCTGCAACGGAATTCGTAGCCGAAAAAACGCAGAATAATGCAGTAGCAGCAAAGTGGTTGAGATTTGAACAAATCTCATCCACATGTTGCGGAAATGCTGAGTGGAAAAACTGCTCAGAAATTGACCTTCGGTGCGTTTTTTTAATCCGCAGCATGTTAATTGTATTTGCGTAATCGCTGCTTCTTTGTTGCGGGTTTTCCATATTTAATTCAATAGGGAGGTAAGACCCGCAAGAAATAGCAGACGTTGCATTTTGTACGGCTGAAAAGCGCGAGTGAGAAAAAAAAAATCTTATACTTACCCAGAATTTTGTGTTTCTTCGTCCAGACCGGCCTCCCGTGATGACGTTTCATCCCATGTGACTGCTGCAGCCAATCACATGCTGCAATGGTCACATGGGATGAAACATCATCCCAGGAGGCCGACCTGCAGAAGGTCAGGGCTTTTGTAAGTATGAAACTTTTTTTTTTCTATGTTCAGTTTTCCACAGCCGACATTCCGGCCAAAAAAACTGAACCACAATTTAGTGCGGTTTTTCGGCCGGAATTCCCTGTGTGCCCAGGACAGATACGCTGTGTGCTTTTATGCAGTGTATCCGCCCTGTGTGAACATAGCCTAAGAGTAAATGGCTGTATGGTATAGAGGCGTAATAGGGCACCCACTGTATGCCTCTAATTTCATATTCATACTCTGTCAGATGCCTTATTACAGAGCTATTCTCCCCTAAAAGCTGTAAGGAGCACCAGACATTGGCACATGGAGTGTATATGGCAGGAACATATTAGGGCTCTGCATGATACCCTAATATGAGTGAGTATTAACAAAATTAACTCATAAAGGGGAGACTAGTTTGTGTGTGTAGATTTTATATATCTTTCTTCCCATCACAAAATATATATATATATATATATATATATATATATATATATATATATATATATATATATATATATTTTGCCATTATTATTATTATTATTTTCAGGAACAGTCAAGACTAAATAGCATAGTCTGTCAGACATTTGTCTTCTGCTATGTTTGGTCTATTGGTGGGAATCTAACAGAAAACCATTGGGATGCTTTTGATACATTTGTCAGACAACAGTTTGAAGATAATCCGGAAGCCAAGGTAAGGGGTGGAATATGATCTCCTCCCTCTACAGTCATGTATTTGCCAAATAAAATCTTGGTTTATTTGTTATATTTTTAAATTATGGTATGCATTTTAATTTGGCCACTAGGTGTCAGTGTTCCATAATCTACAGAATATATCATTCTTAAACATCAAAGCAGATCTTTTTTTTTTTTTTTTGTATGAACTGTTTTTATTGTGCAGAGAACTATATTGACTTTTATGTAATTGCAACTATTTAGTTTCAGTCACACTAATAAATTTAAAGGCCATTTGTCTGAATAGCTAATTGTTATTATTACCAGGTCATATCACATATACAATTTGAAATCAGGTCATATTGTCACTTATACAATTTGAAATCCGGTCATATTGTCACATATACACTTTGAAGTACGGACATATTATCACATATTGAAGTTAATGAGAAAATGTTTTGATTTATATTATATGTGAGATACTAACAACATAGTCATTAAGATTCACAAAGCTATATATTTTACTTTCCTATGTTGAATTATAGGCTCTAAATTTTTACAGCCCTGTTTAACATTTTATAACATGCTGTTTTTATTCAATTAATTGCTAATGAATATTTGCAGACAACAATAGAACCCTATTAATATTTTGGTTGTCTTTGTTACTCTCCTTCTCCAGCTCCCGACCTCTGGTGACCTGTGGAGCGTCTATATGGATTATGACACCAAGCGCCTGGATCCTTGGGAGAGAATTATTCCTTCCTTTAAATATGACAGTAATGTGCCATTTTTTGAAATGCTGGTTCCAACAACTGATACAGTTCGCTATGGATATCTTATGGAAAAGCTACTGGCTGTGAGACACTCTGTTCTTTTTACTGGCACCACAGGTGTTGGCAAGGTGGGTGAAAATATGGTTTGGAACAGTTTATAACTGTTATGATTAATGGAAATATGATGCAAATCGTATTTTGTCATTTATCTTCATTATATTCACTCTGGTGAACAGTACATAGCAAAAGAATAATTCTCAACCTCCAGTGCAGGGACTGTCTGCTTACATGGTAGAGATGTCTACACATTACAAGCAGAATAATTGCAATCTCCTTGTCACATTACAGTCAGGGGCAGATTTAAGAGGGGGGCGATGGGGGGATTAGACCCCCCCTAACAATAGCACCGTAGAGGAGCGAGGAGGGGTGATTATATAGAGGGGTCTTGCCTGAGCGCTGATTTTTTAAGGGGACAGAAAGTTATTTAAGGACCTGAAATTTATTTAGAGGTCTTGTCTGGGGTCTGAATTTATTTAAGGGTCTGGCCCCCAGAGGTCTGAAGTAATTTAGGGACCTGATCTGGGGCCTAAAGTAATGTAGTGGTCTGGTGTGGGGTCTGAATTAATTCAGGTGTCTGTTCTGGGGTCTGAATTAGCCAATCCTGACCGCTTAACCGCTTAGATTCCGCAGTCAACAGCAGGGTTCCAATGGGTTGTCATGGCAGGCGGGGGGCCTAAGGAAGGTTTCCAGGTCTGCCATGTTACTAGGAGGATAAAAAAAGCACAATACACTGAGATACATAAGTATTGCAATGTACTGTGCAAGTGATCGCATGTTCAAGTCTTCTAGTGGGACAAAAACAAAACAAAACGTAGTTTATTAAACTTTTTAAAGTTTAAAGTGCTGTGAAAAAGTATTTGTCCCTTCTGCCTGTTTTTGCATATTTGTCACACTTAAATGTTTTAGATCACCAAACTTCTTTTAATATTAGTAAAAGATAACCCAAGTAAATACAAAATTCTATTTTTAAATGGAAGTATAATTTATAGAAGGAAAAATTCTGTTCAGCCCTACCTGGGCCTATGTAAAAACATATTGCCCCCTTAGCTACTAAATCAACCAGTTACCAAATTCAATTGCGTTACTGTGACTGACTAGAAAGTCTCAAAAAGCAGCACATGATGCCACGTTCTAAAGAGATTCAAATACAGATGCCAAACAAAGTCATTAAAATCTACCAGTCTGGAAAGGGTTACAATGCCATTGCTAAGGCTCTGGGATGCCAGTGAACCACAGTGTGAGCCATTATCCACAAATGGAGAAAACTTGGAACAGTGGTCAACTTTCCCAGGAGTTGACAGTCTACCAAAATTTCACCAATAGCGCAT
This sequence comes from Rhinoderma darwinii, assembly GCF_050947455.1. Taxonomy (NCBI): domain Eukaryota; kingdom Metazoa; phylum Chordata; class Amphibia; order Anura; family Rhinodermatidae; genus Rhinoderma; species Rhinoderma darwinii. Next base: position 221,400,318 of record NC_134687.1, read on the forward strand.
TGGCGACTCATCCAGGATGTCACAAGAGAACCCAGACGAACATCTAAAGAACTGCAGGACTCACTTGCCTCAGTTAAGGTCAATGTACACGATTCTACAATAAGAAAGACACTGGGGAAAAAATGGCATCCATGGGAGAGTTGCATGGTGCAAACCACTGCTGACCAAAATTAACACAAGGGCTCATCTTACATTTACTAAAAAGCATCTAGATGACCCCCAAGACCATCGGGATAATATTCTGTTGACTGATGAGTCGAAGGTGGAACTATTTTTTTTTATAATCTTTTATTTATTCGTTTTGATTTTAACATTGTATAAACAGGAAATAATATGTAAACAGAAAGCTCCTAGGCCATTAAGGAATTTAATGTAGAACGAGTGTGCACCTTTTGGAAGTTCGCCCAAGAGGACCAAATTTTAAGAAAAGTGTCATGCGTTCTGTTAGCCCAACTAGAAATTTCTTCAAATCTATAAATCTGGGCTACTTTAGACAGCCAAAGGTGGGTGGTTGCGTCTGGAGCAAATACAGCGGGATTAGAGTCTCTGATGCAGCAATAAGGTGAGTGGTCAAATTATATTTTGATGGCTTATATGACTTGGAAGGTTTCGACAATGCAATCATGTCAAAAGACCATGTTAGGTCAGTGTTTGTGATTTGCTTAATCGCATCGCCAACCAGATCCCAGAAGAGGGCTATAATGGGACAGGACCACCAGATATGGGTGTATGTACCACAATCGGTTTTACAACTGCAGCAGTTGTCAGACAGAGTCTGACATGTTGTGTCTATACAAGAACTCAGGAGTCCTATACCATCTAGATAGAAGTTTGTAATGATTCTCCTGTAAGCGAATACAGGTGCAGAAACCATGCGAGTGTTTGAGAATAGATGTAACTTCAATATCAGAGAAGGGGGAATTAATTTATTTTTCCCATTCAAGTAATTATTATACAAATAAGAAATCTTCTTAGTATTGGGAGTTCGTGCAAGTAATATCTTTTCAAAATCAGTTAGGTCTCTAAGTCGGGTATGAAGGGCCAGGAATTTAGAGCACACTATTCAAAACTGGTTGTAGTGAAGGAATGTCCGGTTTGTACCAGGAAGGAGATTCCGAAAAATATTTTCATCAGGTATGGTATGGGTGGACAAGACATCGCTAACAGAATGTACATGCAAAGCTTCCCACATTTCTGAATATTCAGTCGCGGCCGTTTTGGTGAGAACAGGAAGGGGACTCATTGGCGTACATGGTGCGGGAAAGGGCATTACGGAGGTACGTAGGGAATACCAAACTACGCAAATTCCTTTGACTAGAGGGTCAAATGATGGTGCTCTGAACAGTTTAGGGTCAGGTGACCAGAAGGTCTTGTGGAAAAAATCCCCCAACATGTATGTTGTCATGAGGGCCCTAATCTCATCCCTACAGGGTTTTTCCTGTTCTAGCCATCTATTGAGATGGATAGCACTATAATATAGGGACATGTCCCACCCCTCCCAGCCGGTTTTTTTTCTTATCAAGAGTGCGTGTGAAAGTCTGTGTTTCTTTGGTTCCAACCTAGATAAAATCCTTCTCAGGGACTGAAAAAAGACTGTGAGTTCTATAGGGACCAATTGTGATATGTATAATATCTTAGGCACAACATATGTTTTTAGTAGGTTTTTTCTACCCATCCAGGATAGGAGAGGAAAGTCATATTCCTTTGTTAACTTGGTGACCTCAGATATAAGGGGTGTGTAATTTAAGTGAAATAACTCAGAGCAATTATTAGACAGGTTTATTCCCAGGTATTTAATAGCGTGTCGAAATGCTTGACCTTTTGGAAGAGGAATCAAGCAACGGGTTTAAGACCACGTTGAGATCACCTCCCATAATTACACTGGCCTTCTGCAAAAAGCTGTAAGTCATCCAGTACTTTAATAAGCCAGGGGATCTGGTGAGAGTTTGGTACATATATATTAGCCAAAGTATATGTGGCAGATGCTAATGGGCCTTTCAAAAAGTGGACCCTGCCCTCGGCGTCAGAATTACATTGCCGTAACTGAAAAGGTACAGAATCATTTATTATGGTAGTAACACCCTAAGAAGCTGAGGATGGATGACAGCTATGAAACCATTTTGCTGAATAGCGACGAGGTATCTGTGGTAAAAACTACAATAGGAGAAGGGCTGGGAGGATAAGTTGAGAGTATAAGGATCTCTAGCAAAGGTATATGTAAAAAAAAGGACAATAGGCATGTGTCTAAAACGTAGGTACTCAACATCTATACTGTGGATTAGTTAGTATGAATGTACTATTACTATTAAGTGCTTTTAATAAGGGCAAAAATGTGTATACCTACACAGACAATAATGTGTGTCAGTGTTGGGGGGAAGGAGAAGTTCCTGATCAGAGTTACATGTGTATAGCGACCCATAGATAGATACAATACAATTCAGCAGGAGCCTATCATCTAGTCTATTACATAAATAAGTATTTTCAAATACAAAATACAACAATTCTTAATGGTTAATACATAAGTATAAAGTGAGGAAGGAACAGAAGTAGTGAGGAACAAATGGTTAATAAACCATTAGAAGCTTCTAAGAAGCTATAGAGAGGCCCATTAGTTGTCTAGGTGTGGGCTGACACACAGTCTAGAGCTGACTTAGCCAGTGCAGAGCTTGTTAGATGTTTTCTATAACCTATGCCTCCAGTGTGAAAGCATAGAAGTAAACAACTTATGAACATAATAGAGAGAAAAATGAACATAGTCAGCAATCATAAGGACCACTAAGAACACAGCATAGAAGGTGGAACTTTTTGAAAGACAGGGGTCCTGCTACATCTGACGTAAAGCTAACAACGCATTCCACCATAAGAACATCATACCATCAGTCAAACATGGTGGTGGTTGTTTGATGGTCTGGGGCTGCTTTGCTTGTGCGGAACTGGGACACCTTGTCATAATTGATGAAACCATGAATTCTGCTCTTTACCAGAAAATCCTGAAGGAGAATGTCCTGAAGGAGAATGTCCGCTTGATACTTTGTGACCAAAAGCTTAAGCGCAGTTGGGTTATGCAGCAGGTCACTGATTTGAAGCACACAAGCAAGTCCACCTGTGAATTACTCAAAAGAAACAAAATTAAGTAATTGGAATGGCCGAGTCAAAGTCCTGACTTGAATCCCATTGAGATGCTGTGGCAAGACCTTAAACGGGCAGTTCATGTTCGAAAACCCTTCAATGTAGCCGAATTAAAACAATTCTTCATAGACTCATTGCAAGTTTTGCAAACGTTTGATTGCAGTTGCTACTGCCAAGGGTAGTGACATAGGTTTTGTAACTCTTTAGCCCTACTAAATGAAATGATGATCAGAAACATCTATATGACAAATTGCGAAAAATATCAGAAATTGCGTAAGGGATAAAAACTCTTTTCCCATTGTTTTCTGAAATAATATAAACAATAAAAAAATTAACATAGTTGGTATCACCGCAACTATAATAATCCGAACTATTACAATATAACGTTATTTATTTTGCTGTTTTTTCGTAACCTCACCTCCCCAAATAATGGAATAAAAAGTTATTAAAAAGACATATGTACCACAAAATAGTGCCAATAAAAACTACAGCTCATCTGCAACAAACAAGTTCTCACATAGCTCCATTGATATGAAAATAAAAACGTTATGGGTCTCAAAATATGGATTGTTTATGTTTTGTAAAAGTAATAAAACATAAAAAAGCTATACATTTGGCATCACCATATTTGTATTGACCCACAGAATAAAGTTAACGTCATTTTTACAACTCTGTGAACACTGTAAAAACGAAACCCCCCAAATATGTAAAATTACAACTCGCCAGCAAAAAAGAAAAAAGCCCCCATGCGGCTATGTTGACAGAAAAATAGTTCTTGGAACGCAGGGAAGAAAAAACTAAAATTAAAAAATGAAAACCTCCTGCGACAGGAAGGGTTTAATTTAGCGGTCTGGTCTCGGGTCTGAATTAAATGGGGAGTCTTGTCTGGGGTCTTAATTTAGGAGTCCAGACGCTGATGATGTGTTGCTGGAGTGAGGGGCTAAACATGTCTGGGAAGCAAACTCTGCAGTCTTTGGGAGAAGTCTTCATGGCGGTCTGGGTTGAATGGAAAAGAAAAGGAAAGTGGACAACTCCAAACCAAAAAGACGCCACCTGTGAGTCACTGGATTTAATTGTTATTTATTCTGTCTGTATCTGGTCAGTACTGTATACACATGTATAGTCTGCAGCGTGATAATACTCTGCAGACTACTGTGTATAACTGATATCTGACCACTTTATGGTCACTGTATGTTGGTATTATTGATTATATTAGTCTTTGTATAGTGGCAGCATACAACTGTCCCTGAATAAAATAGTGAGTGTAGGCTTGTCTTGTATTAGGTGTTTCTGTGTTTCAGAGAGTAGCGAGGGACATGACCAAACAAAGCAAAATTGCCCTCTCTCCATTTTTTAATCCTGGATCCTCACCCTAAGGCCCCATGCACACGACCATAAATTCAGCTGTTCAGTTCTATTAGCTGCGGACACCTTTCCGTATCGCTATGGATGGATGTCCGTGCCGTAGAACTGTTCCGGGAATTATGGAGCATGTCCGTTTTTTCGTGTTTTATGGGCCGTGCTCCCATGCTTTGTATGGCAGCACGGGCCGAAAATGCGGGTGGCCGTCAGCAGCCGATTGTGCCCGCAATCGTGGGCCGCGATTACGGGCATGGCCATGTGCATGGGGCCTAATACAGTGGATATATTCTGCAAATTTCAAATGCGATTTTCACTACTATTTGCTGGCTTGTGAGAGGGGTCTATCTTTTTTTTTTTTCCAATGTATAACAATTGTGAAAATAAAATTAATTTATACCTCTGCCCAGTTCTAAATTCGCCACTCAAGGATTTGATAAAGCTTTACTTTTACACTTTATAGCTGTGTTGGGACACATGCCTGTCTTCCCTGGAGTCATCCTGGGTGTGCAAATGCTTGTGGTATGTCATCAGGTGTTACCAATATGTCTGCAGACTGATGATTGACAGCTTTTATCACACTATAAGTAAGGGTATGTTCACACGGGCTATTTTCTGCTATTTTTCGGCCCGTAAATGTCCCGAAAAACGGCTGAAAAATCGGAAGCAGAACGCCTACAAACATCTGCCCATTGAGTTCAATGGGAAATACGGCTCTCTGTTTCGAAGTGGCGTTCTTTTACGCCTCATTTTCAAATAACGGCGCTTAAAAAGACGCCCCGTAAAAAGAAGTGCATGTCACTTCTTGAGCCGTTTTTGGAGCCATTTTTCATTGACTCCATAGAAAAACAGCTTAAAAAACGTCCGTAAAAAACACAGCGAAAAATGCTACTTTGATTAAAAAACGGCTGAAAATCAAGAGCTGTTTTCCCTTGAAAACAGCTCAGTATTTCCAGACGTTTTTAGCTTAGCGTGTGAACATAGCTTAAGGTTCTTCGGCATTGTCACCCTCTTCCAGCTATGCCTGAAGCTATGTAACTCCCCAATTCATTAGAAAGTGTAACAAATAAATAAATTGCAATTTCACCGTAACGTGTGAATATATGTTAATGTTTTTGTCTCCAACCTGCAGCTCTTCAGCTGTAGTAAGTTAACTTTCACAACATCTGGGGAGCCACATGTTACAGACCAATGACCAATGGTAAAACCCTATTTTCTGACTAGTGCATTGAAAGTTTAAGTAATTCCCTTATATTTACAAAATATTCTTTATTTACACATATGTGGGTTATTTTTTAGTCTGTGGTAGCTCGAGGATTGTTGAACAGAATACAAGAAGAAGCGGGATATGTTTCTGTGTATATAAACTTCTCAGCACAGACTTCCTCTGCACGAACACAGGAAATAATAGAGTCAAAATTGGAAAAGAAGCGGAAAACCATTCTGGGTATGTAATCTTTAATTCATGTAATTGGGTTTATTGTAAGACTAATAAGGCAATGTGATTTCATATGGTGAAGTATATAACATTGGTTGCTTATTTGTCCACTTATTAAAAACCTCTTAGTTAGGTCTGTGGTTTAATTCTATTTTTATTCTTTGCATATGAAATGTCAGAAAGCCTTAAAGTAAAGAAATTTCAATAAATTCTAGCACCCGCAGCAGATGCTTAACTGAACTGAGTCTTTACCATAGACGGTACATTATGTAACATAACTAGATTATAATGGTCATTTACATACCTTACTGGGCCACTTGATGGTGCCACAGGACAGGCTTGCTTATGGAGACACACAAACTTTTTTATTATTGGTTATTATATTATTGCTTAATTTATAATATATTTGCTTAGGTATTTCTCAATTTATTGAATTCAAATGAAAAATGTTAAATTTTTTTTTTAACTTTGTGAACATTTTCAATAGCAGCTAAGCCTTATGTAATGCATGAACTTTTTGAAATATGCAATGTAGTTTAGGCGGCAGCAGCAGCACACTTGACTCTCTAGTTGTTGTATATATAGGGTTAATACCTAGAATCAATCTGTGCCTAATACTTTTTGATCTGTATTTACACAGGCGCTCCTGGTAATAAGAGAGTCATCATATTTGTTGATGATTTAAATATGCCAAAACTAGATCGATATGGATCTCAACCTCCCATTGAATTGCTGCGTCAGTACCAAGATTTTAAAGGATTTTATGATCGAGAAAAGATGTTTTGGAAAGAAATTCAGGTATTACATTTAATTTTAAACATTTGTAATTAATTTCTGTTAATACATTAATCTACAAGCAAGCAATTATTTTTTTCTAAATATGATTATGTTTTTAACTTCCGAAGAATAAAAATGTAAAGGAGAAATCCATCTTAAAACAATCTTCTTATAAGTGACATATCCGAAAATGGGGGACTGATCTTTCACTTCTGCATATACGAAGTCTTTCCCTTCACATTGTAACACACGCTGTACTTTCTCTTTATTCACGTTGTAGATATCAAAATAATTAATAAACATGGTTTATCTGGACCCATTTTATGTCAACGGAGGAATATAGGTATAAAGGATCTGCCAGGCACAGCTTCGGGGTTAACTCCCTTAATTAATCAGTCAGCACCTGAATCTACATCCCTGAGACTGACTCCAGCTTCCACCACTCAGGCTGGCAGGCTTAGGAGTGGGAGAGCCTATCGCAGCCTGGCCAGACTCAGCTAGCTCCCGCCCTCTGTCTATTTATACCTGCATTTCCTGTTCCTCCTTGCTTGTTATTCTTTTTCGTGTGGTTTCCTGGCCCAGCTGTAGCTCCTTCTATTTTGTTCCTGCTCCATACAGACCCTGGCTTACTGACTACTCTTCTGCTCTTCGTTTGGTACCTCGCACACTCCTGGCTTGACTCAGCTCGTTCACCACTCTGGTTGCTCACGGTGTTGCCGTGGGCAACTGCCCCTTTCCCTTGCTTGTATTCCCTTGTATGTTTGTCGTGCACTTACTGAGTGCAGGGACCGCCGCCCAGTTGTACCCCGTCGCCTAGGGCGGGTCGTTGCAAGTAGGCAGGGACAGAGTGGCGGGTAGATTAGGGCTCACTTGTCCGTTTCCCTACCCCCCGGTCATTACATAATAACAAGCCCATACCTAGTCTACCCTGGTCCCTGACACCACTATGGACCCCCGTGAGACCCTGGCTCATCAAATGCAGGGTCTCTCCCTACAGGTCCAGGCCCTGGCTCAGAGGGTCAACCAGCCTGATGCTACCTTGGTAGTTCCCCTCACCGCACCTCTTGAACCCCACCTCAAGTTGCCCGACCGGTTCTCAGGGGACCGGAGGGCTTTTCTCTCCTTTCGGGAGAGTTGTAGGCTTTACTTTCGTTTAAAGCCTCATTCCTCAGGTTCTGAGAGCCAGCGGGTGGGTATAATTATGTCCCGGCTCCAGGAAGGGCCCCAAGAGTGGGCCTTCTCCTTGGCTCCTGACGCCCCTGAACTTTCCTCCGTTGATTGTTTCTTTTCTGCTCTCTGACTTATTTATGACGAGACTGACAGGACTGCCTTTGCCGAGAGTCAGCTGGTGACCTTACGTCAGGGTAAGAGACCTGTTGAGGAGTATTGCTCTGACTTTAGGAAGTGGTGCGTAGCTTCTCGGTGGAATGACCCTGCCTTAAGGTGCCAGTTTAGGTTGGGTCTGTCGAATGCCCTGAAAGACCTGCTAGTTAGCTATCCCTCTTCTGACTCCCTAGACCAGGCTATGGCTTTAGCGGTACGACTTGACCGACGTCTCAGGAAACGACAACATGAACGTTTATGTGTTTTCTCCTCTGACTCCCCCATGATGCCTCCCGAGGTCCCGTTGCTTCGTTCCTCCAGGAAAGACTCAGAGATACCTATGCAACTCGGGGCCTCCGTGTCCCCCCAACAACGTAGAGAATTCCGCAGGAAGAATGGTCTCTGCTTCTACTGTGGGGATGACAAGCATCAAGTGAACAACTGTCCTAAGCGTAAGAATGCAGCCAGAGAACTTCCGCGCCTAAGTGATCATCGGGGAGGTCACTTGGGCGCACAGGTATTTCCAGTAAATAGGAAACGTACTAAGATCTTGCTTCCCTTTCAGGTCTCTTTTGGTGGTAGGTCTGCTACCGGCAGTGCCTTCGTGGATTCAGAGTCCTCTACTAATATTATGTCTGTGGAATTTGCTATGTCTCTTGCTATGCCTCTGATTGATTTGCCTAAACCTGTCCCGGTAGTGGGTATCGACTCCTCTTGCTAAGGGTTATTTTACACAGCATACCCCTGTTTTTGAACTCCTTGTTGGCTCCATGCATTTGGAGCAATGCTCTGTACTGTTGATGCAGGGATTATCGTACGATTTGGTTCTATGCCTTCCCTGGTTGCAGTTGCATAATCCCACGTTTGACTGGAATACTGGGGAGCTAACCAAATGGGGTAATGAATGTTGTACGTCATGTTTTTCTGTTAATTCTATTTCTCCCCCTGAGGAGGCGAATACGCTACCCGAGTTTGTTCAGGACTTCGCTGATGTTTTCTCTAGGGAGGCCTCCGAAGTGTTACCTCCTCATAGAGAATACGATTGCGCTATCGAACTGGTACCAGGAGCTAAGCTTCCTAAGGATAGGATATTTAATCTTTCTTGTCCCGAACGTGAAGCCATGAGAGAGTATATCCAGGAATCCCTGGCCAAGGGTTACATTCGTCCCTCTTCTTCTCCGGTAGGTGCTGGCTTCTTCTTCGTGGGGAAGAAGGATGGTGGTCTTAGGCCATGCATTGACTACCGTAGCCTGAATAAGGTCACGGTAAGGAACCAGTATCCCCTTCCTTTGATTCCTGATCTCTTTAATCAGGGTCAGGGGGCCCAATGGTTCTCTAAATTGGATCTACGGGGGGCGTATAACCTTATTCGCATCAAAGAGGGGGATGAGTGGAAGACTGCGTTTAACACGCCCGAAGGCCATTTCGAATACCTCGTCATGCCCTTTGGGTTGTGTAATGCCCCTGCGGTCTTCCAGAATTTCATAAATGAGATTTTGAGAAATTACCTGGGGATATTTCTTGTAGTGTACCTTGATGACATACTGGTGTTTTCCAAGGACTGGTCCTCCCACATTGAGCATGTCAGGAAGGTGCTCCAGGTCCTTCGGGAAAACAAACTGTTTGCCAAAACCGAAAAATGTGTGTTTGGGGTACAGGAGATACCATTTTTGGGTCAAATCCTCACTCCTCATGAATTCCGCATGGACCCCGCCAAGGTTCAGGCTGTGGCGGAATGGGTCCAACCTGCCTCCCTGAAGGCGTTACAGTGTTTTTTGGGGTTCGCTAATTATTACAGGAGATTTATTGCTAACTTCTCGGTCATCGCTAAGCCTCTTACGGACCTCACTCGCAAAGGTGCTGATCTCCTCCACTGGCCTCCTGAGGCTGTCCAGGCTTTTGAGGTCCTTAAGAAGTGCTTTATCTCGGCCCCGGTGCTGGTTCAGCCCAACCAAATGGAGCCATTTATCGTGGAAGTTGACACATCTGAGGTGGGAGTGGGGGCTGTCTTGTCCCAGGGTACCAGGTCCCTCACCCATCTCCGCCCCTGTGCCTACTTCTCCAGGAAGTTTTCGCCAACTGAGAGTAACTATGATATTGGCAACCGCGAACTCTTAGCCATTAAATGGGCATTTGAAGAGTGGCGCCACTTCCTGGAGGGGGCTAGACACCAGGTAACGGTCCTTACCGACCACAAGAATCTGGTTTTCCTAGAATCTGCCCGGAGGCTAAACCCGAGACAAGCTCGATGGGCGTTATTTTTTACCAGATTCAATTTTTTGGTTACCTATAGGGCTGGGTCTAAAAATATTAAGGCTGATGCACTGTCACGTAGCTTCATGGCCAGCCCTCCTTCGGAGGAAGATCCTGCTTGTATTTTGCCTCCAGGTATAATCATTTCCTCGATCGATTCTGATTTAGTCTCTGAAATTGCTGCTGCTCAAGGTTCAGCTCCCGGGAACCTTCCTGAGAACAAGCTGTTTGTTCCCCTGCAATTCCGGCTAAGGGTACTTAGGGAAAATCATGACTCCGCACTATCTGGTCATCCAGGCATCCTGGGTACCAAACACCTCATTACCAGAAATTATTGGTGGCCTGGGTTGCCTAAAGACGTTAAGGCCTACGTCGCCGCTTGTGAGGTTTGTGCTAGGTCCAAGACTCCCAGGTCCCGACCAGCGGGCTTACTGTGTTCGTTGCCCATTCCCCAGAGACCTTGGACACATATCTCCATGGATTTTATCACCGATTTGCCTCCATCCCAAGGCAAGTCGGTGGTGTGGGTGGTGGTAGACCGCTTCAGTAAGATGTGCCACTTTGTGCCCCTCAAGAAACTACCCAATGCCAAGACGTTGGCTACCTTGTTTGTCAAACACATCCTGCGTTTCCATGGGGTCCCTGTCAATATTGTTTCGGACAGAGGGGTACAATTTGTTTCATTGTTTTGGAGATCTGTCCTTCTCCTCTGCCTTCCATCCTGAAACCAATGGTCAAACGGAGAGGACTAATCAATCTCTAGAACAATACTTAAGGTGTTTTGTCTCTGACTGTCAATATGATTGGGTCTCATTCATTCCCCTCGCCGAATTTTCCCTTAATAACCGGGTCAGTAACTCGTCAGGGGTCTCTCCCTTTTTCTGTAATTTTGGGTTTAATCCACGGTTCTCCTCTGTTTCACCTGGTAGTTCCAACAATCCCGAGGTAGAGGTCGTTCATCGGGAACTGTGCACAGTCTGGGCCCAGGTTCAGAAGAACCTAGAGGCGTCCCAGAGCGTACAAAAAACTCAGGCTGATAGAAAATGTTCTGCTAACCCCCTGTTTATGGTCGGGGATCTGGTGTGGTTGTCGTCTAGGAACTTGCGTCTCAAGGTTCCGTCCAAGAAGTTTGCTCCCCGGTTTATTGGGCCGTATAAGGTCATTGAGGTCCTCAATCCTGTCTCCTTCCGGCTGGAGTTACCCCCGTATTTTCGTATACACGACGTGTTTCATGCCTCCCTCCTTAAACGCTGCTCCCCGTCCTTGGCTTCCTCGAGGAGACCTCCTGTTCCCGTCCTCACCCCTGAGGGGGTGGAATTCGAGGTGGCCAGGATTGTGGACAGCAAGATGGTCCAAGGCTCCCTCCAGTACCTGGTCCATTGGAGAGGTTACGGGCCCGAGGAGAGGACTTGGGTACCCGCCCGGGATGTTCACGCTGGGGTATTGGTCAGGAGGTTCCACCTGCGTTTCCCCAGTAAGCCAGGTCCACTTAGAAAGGGTCCGGTGGCCCCTCATAAAAGGGGGGGTACTGTAAAGGATCTGCCAGGCACAGCTTCGGGGTTAACTCCCTTAATTAATCAGTCAGCACCTGAATCTACATCCCTGAGACTGACTCCAGCTTCCACCACTCAGGCTGGCAGGCTTAGGAGTGAGAGAGCCTATCGCAGCCTGGCCAGACTCAGCTAGCTCCCGCCCTCTGTCTATTTATACCTGCATTTCCTGTTCCTCCTTGCTTGTTATTCTTTTTCGTGTCGTTTCCTGGCCCAGCTACAGCTCCTTCTATTTTGTTCCTGCTCCATACAGACCCTGGCTTACTGACTACTCTTCTGCTCTTCGTTTGGTACCTCGCACACTCCTGGCTTGACTCGGCTCGTTCACCACTCTGGTTGCTCACGGTGTTGCCGTGGGCAACTGCCCCTTTCCCTTGCTTGTATTCCCTTGTATGTTTGTCATGCACTTACTGAGTGCAGGGACCGCCGCCCAGTTGTACCCCGTCGTCTAGGGCGGGTCGTTGCAAGTAGGCAGGGACAGAGTGGCGGGTAGATTAGGGCTCACTTGTCCGTTTCCCTACCCCCCGGTCATTACAATAGGTCTATTCTCTCTTCACGATTAATTATTTTTGCCTCTTTGAACATTCGAACATTGAACTATTTCGATTTATGTTTCTGAGTACCTGAGTGTCCCTTCTTTTCTTACCCCTTTTTCTCCCCTTCCCCTCTCTTTCTCCCTCCTCTTAGATTACCCAGTACATAGATTAGGGCTTTCCTTAACCCCCTCTTTTTTTCTCTTCTTACGGTTTATGTGCATTGATTGAAATACATTTTCTTTTAGCATAGTCCGGATATTTTGTTGTTACATTATTATATACGTCTTTTTTTCATTTCCTGAAACACTGTTTCCGTTATTTTTTTTCTCTGTTTATTTCTCCTTTCCCATTTTTGTCCCTTGCTTATCCTTGCTCATACCAGGACTTGTTAGGTTATAGTTTATAAAACCTTACATAAAGAATTTAAAAAGAAAACTAATAGGACCCATGCATGATACTTTCTGTAACTATATAAAACATGGTTGCAAAGGTGCACTTATCCTTTAAACATTTACCTGTCTTTAACTAGCAGAGATAAATGGTTGACCATGGTAAGAAGAACAGCAAGGGTTAAAGGTAGGGAGTGTGGGGATTGTGTAGGTCCTAAGAAGGAGAGGGACCAGAAATGACATTCGTCCTAGAGTAAATATGACCAGTAAGGTAGAGAATTGATGTAGAAATTTAGGAGGCCAGATGTCATTCAGGAATCAATAAAAGACTTGACAAGCAACAGTGATGAGGGTTAAATTAATATGTCCCAGTCTGGTATCAATTGAAATTGGATGATTCTATTGACACTGACAAGTGACAAGGTTTTGTTCTGTATCAATATCCGTTATAGAACTCAGACACATTTTATATTTGAAAAATTGTGTTGACTCTGACAAGTAATCTTAAATGGAAGGTGAGTTATATGTGAAATTTTTTTTTTTTCTTTGAATGAATGTAACTATCACATCCACTACTGGACATATGTTTTTATGTTTTTTTCCTGACTGCAGTGGAGAATTTAAAGTGTTTTATTTCTCATCTCATATTTCATTCATTATTTACTATTTTCTAATGTATTATTAAATGACTACAAAGTATAGTTTCACAGTTTTCTCAGCTTCCTATCACAAATTCCTCTTAGTAACTACACTTTCACAAAACTTTTGATGTCATAGAGACATGTCAAAAGTTTAAATCGGTGGGGTCTGGGTGCCGAGATCCCCACTGAAGTGGGGGAGACAAAGAGGCACAAGCGGTCAGCCAAGCACATTGCCCCTTCCGCTGCTATTGTCTCTCTTCGTCAGTTGAAGATGGGCTCATAGACCCCAACCAATCAAAACTTCTCACATGTCTCTATGAGATATCAAAAGTTTTGTGAGTGTGCGGTCACTCTTTAAGGCTGCAATGACATGTCACGGACATGTTGCTTTTTTTTTCTGCGCGGTTTCAAAAATCTCGTCAAAAAACGCAAATTGACTGCGACTTGTGAACAGAACCAGAGTAATTGAAAACAAGTGGCTGAGCAATTTTCTGACATATCCTACTGCTGACACTTGCCTCATGAACAAGGCGATTGCTACCATCTTGTCATTGAAGATGTTTTGCTAAAAGTGTATATGAGCAGCATTTCACCTGCTAAAAAAAATACATACAATTCACAGTTGTGAATACTTGGCTACCTATATTTTCCCAGCCAACTATTGTAGTCCCTTATTCTGTAAAGTCTTCAACTGTTATACACTTGCTTAGCATGTCAAGCTATAGATATCCATGATTAAGAACAAAGCACACCCTTTTAAAGGTTTCCTGAGATACAACGGCTGATAAAATCATAAAAATGTAATATAACATAGTACTCTAACATGAGTCTTTATATATGCCAAGAGTTCTTATTTTGCGGAGTTGCTTCAAATTCTTCAATTTTTGCATGTTGAAGTGGGAAGACACAGATGGACAGATTTGTGGAATTTCTAAGTAGATCTAGGGTGTTAGGATCCGTGACACTTAGATGTAGCTAGCTTGAATGATTCCTATAGTAAATAAGAACGTATTGCCCATTGCTTCATACATTTTATACATTTCCACTAAGAGCAACATCATAAGAAGTTTAACAGGATTTCTTTGCCAGTACTGTGGTATTATTGGACTTTCACCATAGCACATACTACAGAATCACTCTATAGTTCTGATTACAACCTCTTTATTAAATGTCTTTAGAGCAAATAATATGGTATTATGTGTAGTGCATAAAGTGTTCATTTAGGCAGGTTATGTTATGTGGTGCTATATATATAATACAGACATAGGAATATCTGTCACCTAATGTCCATGTCCAGTGACTACGGAGTGCATGGTCATCCATGGACGAGAGTGGCCCGGTTTGTAATAATGGATAAAAGCATACTTTTTTCAAAATTGTTTTGTAACCTGTTTAGAAAAAAATAATAATATTTGTTCTGTCTGCATCCTTACCTTCTTGTAACCCATAATGACCCATTTAATGTTTTTTTTATCTAAAAAAATATATTTTTTATATCCATTTCCCTTTCTGGTCAATAGGTTTCACAGCTGGAAACAATGTTACGCAGACTGGTTATTTTGCTAAAGATATTGAAAGACATTGTATTTCCATTTTGTGGATACATTCTAATGTGCATATCATTTCATAGTTTTGGCAGCTCAGTTCTGTATCTCACTGTCCTTTGTGATTCAAATTGTGCATGATGTTATTTTCTTCTCCCTCAGGATGTAACTATCGCAGCTGCTTGTGCTCCTCCAGGTGGGGGTCGGAATCCCGTAACTCCGCGCTTTATACGACACTTCAGCATGTTGTGCCTGCCAACACCCTCCGAGCACAGCCTTAAACAGATTTTTCAGGTCAGTGACTCCTTCAACACAACCAGGAAAGAAGTTACGTCAATTTTATGTACTCTGACAAGCTTCAATAAGATTTGATTTTTCTTAACTCAAAAGAGAAAACATTTTATTCTATGCTGAACCTTAGCACCTCTAGTAGAAGAGTCATAAAAGGCAATTTGCCTAGTGCATGTAGGGTAATCTCACGGCACACATATAAAAAATTTCCTTTACTTAAAACGTTATTATTTTTCTTTTTCTAAAAATGTCCTACAGCCTTATATATATTCCCTCCCCACCCTATTGCGCATCAAAATACTGCGGTCATATGGTAAAAAGTGTGCAAAATAGATTGTTTTCTATAGGCAATAATAATTTAACTTTTTAATGTGAAGGTTAACTTTTGCCTGCATTGTGGAGCAATGAAAAATACATCTATTTTTTTTTATGCACATACAGTGAAGGAAATAAGTATTTGATCCCTTGCTGATTTTGTAAGTTTGCCCACTGTCAAAGACATGAACAGTCTAGAATTTTTAGGCTATGTTAATTTTACCAGTGAGAGATAGATTATATAAAAAAAAAAAACAATAAATCACATTGTCAAAATTATATATATTTATTTGCATTGTGCACAGAGAAATAAGTATTTGATCCCTTTGGCAAACAAGACTTAATACTTGGTGGCAAAACCCTTGTTGGCAAGCACAGCAGTCAGACGTTTTTTGTAGTTGATGATGAGGTTTGCACACATGTTAGATGGAATTTTGGCCCACTCCTCTTTGCAGATCATCTGTAAATCATTAAGATTTCGAGGCTGTCGCTTGGCAACTCGGATCTTCAGCTCCCTCCATAAGTTTTCGATGGGATTAAGGTCTGGAGACTGTCTAGCCCACTCCATGACCTTAATGTGCTTCTTTTTGAGCCACTCCTTTGTTGCCTTGGCTGTATGTTTCGGGTCATTGTCGTGCTGGAAGACCCAGCCACGAGCCATTTTTAATGTCCTGGTGGAGGGAAGGAGGTTGTCACTCAGGATTTGACGGTACATGGCTCCATCCATTCTCCCATTGATGCGGTGAAGTAGTCCTGTGCCCTTAGCAGAGAAACACCCCCAAAACATAATGTTTCCACCTCCATGCTTGACAGTGGGGATGGTGTTCTTTGGGTCATAGGCAGCATTTCTCTTCTTCCAAACACGGCGAGTTGAGTTAATTCCAAAGAGCTCAATTTTAGTCTCATCTGACCACAGAACCTTCTCCCAATCACTCTCAGAATCATCCAGATGTTCATTTTCAAACTTCAGACAGGCCTGTACATGTGCCTTCTTGAGCAGGGGGACCTTGCGGGCACTGCAGGATTTTAATCCATTACGGCGTAATGTGTTACCAATGGTTTTCTTGGTGACTGTGATCCCAGCTGCCTTGAGATCATTAACAAGTTCCCCCTGTGTAGTTTTCGGCTGAGCTCTCACCTTCCTCAGGATCAAGGATACCCCACGAGGTGAGATTTTGCATGGAGCCCCAGATCGATGTCGATTGACAGTCATTTTGTATGTCTTCCATTTTCTTACTATTGCACCAACAGTTGTCTCCTTCTCACCCAGCGTCTTACTTATGGTTTTGTAGCCCATTCCAGCCTTGTGCAGGTCTATGATCTAGAAAGCTCTTTGGTCTTGCCCATGTTGTAGAGGTTAGAGTCAGACTGATTAATTGAGTCTGTGGAAAGGAGTCTTTTATACAGGTGACCATTTAAGACAGCTGTCTTTAATGCAAGCACCAAGTTGATTTGGAGCGTGTAACTGGTCTGGAGGAGGCTGAACTCTTAATGGTTGGTAGGGGATCAAATACTTATTTCTCTGTGCACAATGCAAATAAATATATATAATTTGAACTATGTGATTTTCTTTTTTTTTTTTTTTTTTTTTTTATATATACAGTGAAGGAAATAAGTATTTGATCCCTTGCTGATTTTGTAAGTTTGCCCACTGTCAAAGACATGAACAGTCTAGAATTTTTAGGCTAAGTTAATTTTACCAGTGAGAGATAGATTATCTAAAAAAAAAAAAAGAAAATCACATTGTCAAAATTATATATATTTATTTGCATTGTGCACAGAGAAATAAGTATTTGATCCCCTACCAACCATTAAGAGTTCAGCCTCCTCCAGACCAGTTACACGCTCCAAATCAACTTGGTGCCTGCATTAAAGACAGCTGTCTTACATAGTCACCTGTATAAAAGACTCCTGTCCACAGACTCAATTAATCAGTCTGACTCTAACCTCTACAACATGGACAAGACCAAAGAGCCTTCTAATGATGTCAGGAACAAGATCATAGACCTGCACAAGGCTGGAATGGGCTACAAAACCATAAGTAAGACGCTGGGTGAGAAGGAAACAACTGTTGGTGCAATAGTAAGAAAATGGAAGACGTACAAAATGACTGTCAATCGACATCGATCTGGGGCTCCATGCAAAATCTCACCTCGTGGGGTATCCTTGATCCTGAGGAAGGTGAGAGCTCAGCCGAAAACTACACGGGGGGAACTTGTTAATGATCTCAAGGCAGCTGGGACCACAGTCACCAAGAAAACCATTGGTAACACATTACGCCGTAATGGATTCAAATCCTGCAGTGCCCGCAAGGTCCCCCTGCTCAAGAAGGCACATGTACAGGCCTGTCTGAAGTTTGCAAATGAACATCTGGATGATTCTGAGAGTGATTGGGAGAAGGTGCTGTGGTCAGATGAGACTAAAATTGAGCTCTTTGGCATTAACTCAACTTGCCGTGTTTGGAGGAAGAGAAATGCTGCCTATGACCCAAAGAACACTGTCCCCACTGTCAAGCATGGAGGTGGAAACATTATGTTTTGGGCGTGTTTCTTTGCTAAGGGCACAGGACTACTTCACCGCATCAATGGGTGGATGGATGGAGCCATGTACCGTCAAATCCTGAGTGACAACCTCCTTCCCTCCACCAGGACATTAGAAATGGCTCGTGGCTGGGTCTTCCAGCATGACAATGACCTGAAACATACAGCAAAGGCAACAAAGGAGTGGCTCAAAAAGAAGCACATTAAGGTCATGGAGTTGCCTAGCCAGTCTCCAGACCTTAATCCCATCGAAAACTTATGGAGGGAGCTCAAGATCCGAGTTGCCAAGCGACAGCCTCGAAATCTTAGTGATTTACAGATGATCTGCAAAGAGGAGTGGGCCAAAATTCCATCTAACATGTGTGCAAACCTCATCATCAACTACAAATAACGTCTGACTGCTGTGCTTGCCAAAAAGAGTTTTGCCACCAAGTATTAAGTCTTGTTTGCCAAAGGGATCAAATACTTATTTCTCTGTGCACAATGCAAATAAATATATATAATTTTGACAATGTGATTTTCTGTTTTTTTTTAAATATAATCTATCTCTCACTGGTAAAATTAACCTAGCCTAAAAATTCTAGACTGCTCATGTATTTGACAGTGGGCAAACTTACAAAATCAGCAAGGGATCAAATACTTATTTCCTTCACTGTATAATCTATCTCTCACTGGTAAAATTAACCTAGCCTAAAAATTCTAGACTGTTCATGTCTTTGACAGTGGGCAAACTTACAAAATCAACAAGGGATCAAATACTTATTTCCTTCACTGTACATAGTAGAGGCAATTTTCATTCTGCATTGCCTTGTAGCTCGTATCTCATATAGTAATGTAATCAACTCACAGGTTTAGGATGAGACGTCTTTTGCAACGGTTACCTTATATGCAGAGTTGTGTAAAGTGTTCAATGTGCATTGTATACTGAAATGAGCAACAATATGATAGTGTATCATATACATTTCAGTAGGACTGAGTGTTTACTGTAGCATCATCAGCTATATAGAATAATGAGCTTGTCGGATTCACTCTTTACAGTTGATTTGAGAGAACGAAATATTAGTTCAAGTGCCTCTTTCTATCCATGTTTACCTGGAGCCAGATGGTCAGTCTTGAGTTGCTCATTGTTTGCACCAAAATATTTTAGCATTAATAGCCAGACAGATGGAGCCGTGAACATCCTGTTTTTCGATCTGTATCTGCAGATGTCATATCCATTGTAGCATCATACATCTAGATGAGGCAAAAACAAATAAACAAAAAGAGCAAAGCAAAATCTTTCCAAAACCCACCTCTGAGAAAATCACCCTTGTGCTAGACCAGATCCTCTAATATGTTGCCACTCATTACAGGGGTGGGGAACATCCGGCCCACGAGATTAATTGGTCTGGCTCTACTCACTCAGACCGCGCTGCCGCCGCGTCATTCGATACTTGGCTCCGGAGCCAAGTATAGCGGCAGTCTGAGTGAGGTCAGTGCGTGCCGGCTAAAGAGTGGACCAGTCCGGTCACCTGACCTGAGTCATCTGACCTCACGTCACAGACATGAGATCAGGTGACTCAGGTCAAGTGACCGGACTGGACCAATCCTGGGCCGGCACAGTCCAGTCACCTGACCTGAGTCACCTGACCTCACGTCACTTGACTGGTCCACTCCCGTCACAGCACGCACCGACCTCACTCTGACAGCCGCTGCCGCCGTGTCATTCCCTGCTTGCCTCCGTATAGTGGTGGCCCTGAGTGAGGAGGCCGGTGCGTGCCGCCCCGAGAGTGGACCAGTCCAGTCACCTGACCTGAGTCACCTGACGTGAGGTCAGGTGACTCTGGTCAGGTGACTGGATTGGTCCACTTCCTGGCCAGCACGCACTGACCTCTTTACTCAGACCGCCGCATCCTCTTTCACTAGTAGTGAATGACAGTACTTGGCGCCATATGCCCTCCTCCTCCTCCTGACCTAAAATGTAGAAACTTAGCTGAGGCCTAAATGTAGCTGTAGTATAGACACAGGACCTGTCCAAAACGCATGAAGTGAGGTCACGTGACTTCAGGGTCAGGGTTTTCCCATCAAGGACATTTATGATGTATCCAACAGGATATGTGATAAATGTCAGATAGGTGCGGGTCTCAGAATCTAATTCTAGAACGGGGCCCCCTAAACCCCTTTCAACCTCTTTGTGTTGTGGCTGAAGCTTGTGATTTCCGACCATAAGAAAACAGTCCCATAGAACTGAATGGTAATTACGGAAACAGCGTAACTCACATGCTACGCTGCTTCCGTAACTGCCATTCACTACTATGGGAGTTACGGAAACACGCTGTTTTCTTCTTCATTATCGGAAATCAGCCAGAACACAGAGAAGTAGAACAGGGTTTAGGGGGACCTTTTTTGAATAGGTGCGGGTCCCAGAGGTGGGATCCGCGTCTATCTGACTTTTATGACATATCCAGTGGATATGTCATAAATGTCCCTGATGGGAAAACCCCTTTAAGTAAGTAAGTCGGAACAACGTGCTGCGAGCAGTTCTTTTCAAAACGTACCATTGCAAAGAGTCGACTGTGCTCCAGACTGATCGATGCAGTAGCAACATCATCAATACCGGCTAACATCACACGCCTCACCAAAGAGAAGCAGTTCCAGCCATCACATTAGGGCTGAGTTAATTAAATGTTTGACCAAATATAACAGGCTAATTTTTAAGTTTATCATTTTGTATGGCCCGCGAATGATGTTATAAATATCCAAATTGCCCTTGGCAAAAAAAAAAGGTTCCCCACCCCTAAAGATTATTTTTTACTTTTGGATGGATGTCTCAAAGAGGTTTTAGTGTATTTATACTCCTAATGGAATTTAAAGATAAAATAAATATCACGTTTTCCCCCATCATTCTGCACTCAATTCCCCATAATGACAAAATGAAAACAGAATTTTTAAAATTTTTGCAAGTTTAGCAAAAATGAAAAATTAAAAGTTGTAAAAGAGACATGAAAGCCCCACTGTGGGCAAAAAAAAAAAAAGCACCTATAGGACTCTCAGACTTTGTTAAACAAGATTCTATGGTCTGATGAAACGAAGATTGAACTTTTTGGCCACAATTCGAAGTGTCATGTTTGGAGGAAACCAGGCACTTATCACCTACCCAATACCATCTCTACAGTGAAGCATGGTGGTGGCAGCAGCAGGCTGTGGGGGTGTTTTTCAGTGGTTGGGACAGGGAGACTGGTCAGGGTTGAGGGAAGATGAATGAAGCAAAGCACATTGTTAATGAAAACCTGATCCAGAGTGCTTTGGACCTCCGACTGGGCCGAAGGTTCACCTTCCAACAAGATGATGACCCTAAGCTCACAGCCAAGACAACACAGGAGTGGCTTAGGGACAACTCTGTGAATGTTCTTGAGTGACCCAGCCAGAGCCCTGACTTGAACCCAATCAAACATCTCTGGAGAGACCTCAAAATAGTTGTCCACCGACGGTCCCTATCCAACCTGACAGAGCTTGAGAGGATCTGCAGTAAAGAATGGCAGAAAATCCCCAAATTCAGGTGTACAAACCTTGTGGCATCATACCCAAGAAGACTGGAAGCTGGTATCGCTGACAAAGGTGCTTCAACTAAGTACTGAGTAAAGGGTCTGAATACTTATGTCAATGCAATATTTTAGTTTTTCCTTTCCAATCAATTAGCAATAATTACGAACATTCTGTTTTTACTTTGTCATTATGAGGTATTGAGTGCAGAATGATGGGGGAAAACTTGAATTTTTTTTTATTTTAGCACCAAGCCCTTAACATAACAAAATGGGAAAAAATTTAAAGGGTCTGACAACTTTCCGAATGCATTGTATATATAATATAGGGCCAAAAGTATGTGGACACTCCTTCTAATTATTGAATTCAGCTGTTTTAGTCACATCCATCGTAAACAGATACATAAAAATCAAGCACACGGCCATGTAATCTCCTTAGATTAGTAGTAGTAATGGGTCGTACTAAAATGCCTGCTGCCTTTAAACGTGGCACTGTCATAGGATGCCACCTTTGCCACAATCTCTTATCTGCTAGGTCTACTCTGGTAAACTGTAAGTGCTATTATTGTTAAGTGGAGACATCTAGGAGTAGCAACAGCTCAGCTATGAAGCACTAGATTATGCAAATGCACAGAGTGTGGCTGCTTAGAGCTGAAGCGTGTGGTGCATAAGTCGCGTATCCTCTACTATATCAGTCACTAAGGAGTTCCAAGCTGCCTCTGGCAGTGAGATTAGCACAAGAACTTTGCATTAGGAGCTTCATGAAATGGTTTTCCACAAGCCTACGATTAAAATCCACAATGCCAAGTGTCAGCTGTAGTGGTATAAGGCACGTCGCCACTGGTCTCTGGAGAAGTGGAAACATATTTGCTGGAGTGATGAATCCCATTTTATTATCTGGCAGTCTGATGGATGAATCTAGGTTTGGTGGATGCCAGGAAAACGCTACCTACCGGAATGCAAAGTGCCTACTGTATCTATCTATCCATCTATCTACTTTGAAAACTGAATACAATGTCAGCCGCACAGCCTTGTAAATCGTAGTTGGGTGCCGACCTGCCCAGGTCAGGGCTAACAGACCTGCTGTAGTAGAATCCAAAAATCAGGAAGCACTCCAAGGTATAAGCAAGGTAGAAAAAGGTGCTTTATTGGTCCAAATACACACGACGTTTCAGCTCAACACAGGCTCCTGTGTTGAGCTGAAACGTCGTGTGTATATGGACCAATAAAGCACCTTTTTCTACCTTGCTTATACCTTGGAGTGCTGCCTGATTTTTGGATTCTACTTTGAAAACTGGATATTTTATATTTTTTAAATATTGGCATATCAGTACAAGTTTTCATATCTCAATTTGTGTAATTCTTATCCATCCTATAGCATTATTCTTTAAAGTGCAAACTGTACACTTCTTTATTCAGTATGTTTTAGTTAAACAACAGGCTAACCTCTAATTTCTGTTTGGATGATAAAAGGTAGTTACTCTGTGCTCTTCTGCGTTACACAGGCAATCCTAAACGGGTTTTTGCTAGATTTTCCCCCAGCTGTAAAGCAGAGTTCAACCAGTATAGTGGATGCTGCAGTGGAAATCTACCATAGAATGAGCATTGATCTTCTCCCAACTCCTGCAAAATCCCATTACGTATTTAACTTACGTGACTTGTCAAAATGCGTTCAAGGTACTGTACATTGGTACTAACATTGAAAGAAGATTTTAAATGAAACTACTTTACAATGCTTTGAATAAATGTATTTGTTCGTATTTATAATTAAATGAAATGTGCTGTTAAAATACAGTTTATTAATACTTACTGTAGTAATTATAACAATATGAATTGTACTTTGTTAGTAAAATCTATTATGTAAATATAGCCAAAAAATCTTAAAGTGAATCTTTCCCTTCATGTAATTTTTATAGAAGTTGGAGCTCCGCATTTATGATATAGAACTGATACTGAACTTCAAATTCCCTGCAAATTCATAGAAAGAAAAGATAACATGCTGGCTTACTGCATACTGCCTTATTATTACGTTGAGTGTATAAACACTATGCAGTAAGATTCCTCTAAGGCTATGTTCACACAGAGTTTTTTGCAGGCGGAATTTCGGCCTCAAAATTCAGTTTGGAAGTTTGAGGCAGATTTTCCTCTCCCTGCACGCCGATTTTCGCAGCGTTTTTCGCTGCGTTTTTCACCCACAGCCATTGAGAGCCACGGTCAAAAACGCCGCGAAATACGCTTTCTCTGCCTCCCATTGAAGTCAATGGGAGGTCAGAGGCGAAGACGCCCGAAGATAGGGCATGTCGCTTCTTTCTCCCACGAGGCGGTTTCACCGCTCACGGGAGAAAACCGGCCCCGCCTCCCATTGAAATCAACGGGAGGCATTTTCGGGCCGTTTTTGCCAAGTTTTTTGGCGCGGTTTCCGCGTCAAAAAACTCGTCAAAAAACTCTGTGTGAACATAGCCTAATGGTGGCATTTGTAGCTCTGTACAGTAAAAATGGAGCTCCGACTGCTATAAAGATACATTAAGAAATTAATAAGAACAAACTGTTTTACTTTCATTCCTTAAAGACCTTGTACACCTTTGCACTGATTTTTGTTTATTGTTCATTTGCTTCCTAATAATTTTGATTAAAAATATCTACCATTTTGCTGCTGTAAAGCCTGTGCAGGTCTGTAGATAACTGGCTGTGCTGCTACTTCTAACTCAAAACCGTCAGTCCACCTTCTCCTGATGGGCTGACTAAAACTGCTCTCCCATCCTCCCTTCTCTCTGTGTTAGAGATAGCAGCAGGTAAGGGAGGTGGTTGTATAGACAGATCAGAGAGTGAAAAGGGGGGAAAGTTTCCAAATGTTCAGGGAGGACTGATTACACAGTATCGGAGTGTAGATAGGGAGGAAAGCAGGGGGGGAAAATCACACTGGCTAGTGTGGAGAGAAAGCTGTGATGATCCATGAGAGCTAGTGAAGACAGTAGCAAGATGGACACACAGACCTCACATCCAGCATGTATTACTGGGAGGACATGCCCACAGGAGTAGTCTGAAACTAGAGCAGCTTAGAAACGGAATATCAGGAGGTCTGAAAATGAATGCAGGAATAAAGATTGCATCCAGAAACTTTGCAACTTTTTTAACTCCAGGTAACCACTAACATATATATTACCGGAGTAATCAAAAAGAGTGGTTTATTCAGCCAACGTTTCTGTCCTGCTATTGGACCTTTTTCAAGCATGCTTGAAAAAGGTCCCATAGCAGGACAGAAACGTTGCGACTGTGTTGGCTGAATAAACCACTCTTTTTGATTACTCCGGTGTGCTGTGGGATTTCTTCTTTTTATACTCATAATCCGTGGATCAGGATTACCCGCTTGCACCCATTCACATGGTGGATTTTGGACATTGAGTGCTGCTCATTTGCGTTTGTGTGTATATATATATATATATATATATATATATATATATATATATATATATAAAAAATTCCATGTCAGAGGTATCGATAGCCTTTAAGGACGAAGCCTAGTTTGGACCTTAGATCGGTTTTCCCATATTCAGCTATCTCTGGCAGCCCCATAGAAAGTGATTGGATCGGTGGCGCTGTACCGCTCCATTCACGTAAAGCATTCGGGGACGCCCTTTCTCGGGATCGGTGGGGTCCCAGCGTTTAGACCCCCACAATCAGACGTTTATCACCTATTCGGCTTATAGGTGATAAATGATTATGGGAAAACCCCTTCCCGCATTTTCACGTACATGCACGTCGGGGAATGCAGCCTGTTCGCGCATTCCCACATGCATGTACGTGATGGAGATCATGCGGGCACAGAAGCTGTGCCCGCATGATCGCTGCGGGAGCCCGGCTATGACTGACAGCCAGGCTCCTGCTGCAACTGCCGAGATTGAAGAAACCTTCAATCTCAGCCGTTTAACCCATTAAATGCCGCAGTCAATAGCGACCGCGGCATTTAAATCTATTGACAGAGGGAGGGATCTCCCTCTGTCGCCCATCGGCGGCCCGCAAATGCGATCTCAGGCCGCCAATGGGTTGCCATGGCAGCCGGGTGTCTAACAAAGACCCCCAGGCGTGCCCTGGCTGTATGCCTATTAGGCCGTGCCAGAGGCATGGTCTAATAGATTGCCTGTCAGTTTTACACTGACAGGCAATAATGCTTTGGTATACTAAGTATACCAAATCATTTTATCTGCGATCAGAAGATCGCATGGTGAAGTCCCCTAGTGGGACTTAAAAAAATTATTAAAAACAGTCAACTAAAGTTTTTAAAAATATAAAAAAACACAGTAAAAATAAAATAGAAACATTTTTTTCCCATAAAAAGTGGTTTTATTTAATAAAAGTGTAAAAAGAAACATGAAAAGTACACTTATATAGTATTGCTGCGATCGTAACAACACAAAGAATACAGTTAACACATTAATTCAACTGTATAGTGAACGCCGTACAAAGAAACCCGCTAAAAACAATGTCAAAATCGTTTTTTTCTGCATTCCCCGAACAAAAAAATATAATAAAAGTTAATAAGTCCCATACACCCCAAAATAGTACCGATGAAAACTACACCTTGTCCTGCAAAAGACAAGCCCTCATATGGCGATATCAATGGAAAAATAATACAGTTATGGCTCTTGGAATGCAGTTATGCAAAAATGTATTATTTTGGTTTAAAAGGTTTTTTATTGTGCAAACGTAGTAAAACATAAAAAACGTAAACATATGTGGTATCGTCGTAATCGTACCGACCCATAGAATAAAGGTAACATGGTATTTATGCTGCATAATGAACGGCGTAAATTGAAAACGCGAAGAACAATGCAGGAATAGCGGTTTTTTTCAGTTCCCTTCCCTCAAAAAAGTTTAGAAAAGATAATCAATATAATATATGCACCAAAAAATGGTGCCATTGAAAAACACAACTCCCGCAAAAAACAAGCCCTCATACGCCTATGTTGATGGAAAAATAAAAGTTATAACTCTTGGAATGTGAAGATGAGAAAAATAAAATAGAATGCTTGGTCATTGAGGCCAAAATAGGCCTGGTCGTTAAGTGGTTAAGGACGCAGAAATGTTTTTTATTTTTTTCATCACTGCATTCCAAAAGCCATAACTTTTTTATTTTTCCATCGACTTATGGAGGCTTGTTTTTTGCCGGTTAAGTTGGCACCATTTTGGTGGAAACCTATCACATATTATATAACTTTTAATAACTTTTTGTTGGGAGGGGATGGAAGAATAATCTCAATTCTGGCTTTGTTTATGGAAATTGTTTTTGCAATGTTCACTGTGCGGTATAAATGACATGTTAATTTCAGGTTGTTACTATTATGGCAATATCAAATTAAATACAGTAGCTTTTTAAATTATTTTACTATTTTCTCAGCTGGCCAACAGGGAGCAGGTGAGCGTCTATAGTTCTATAGGTACCTGTGGCTACTCAGACAGCAGCAGGGCAGGCTCGGCTGGGACTAGGTAGCAGGCGGGCGTCAGGCGAGGTGAAGCAGGTCAGACGTGGATGCAGCACGGCACGACTTTGGCACAGCTCAGTGCTAGACCAGGAATGTATGGATTGCTAGGAACAGGAACTGGAAACAGGTATAGGTACAGGGGCAGGGACTGGAACAGGAAACACACTAGGAGGCCATCACATAGACAAACTAGGGAACACAACAACGCTCAGGCATAGAACTAGGGGGCTGACCCCTCTTATAGTCCAGGGTACACACAGGTCAAAGTTCATCCACGAGGTCCGGTGCGCGCCCTGCCCCTTTAAGAGCGGGATCCAGCTGAGGTGAGTGGACGCGAGCGCTGGCGTCTCCTGAGGAGGAGGCTGGGGCCAGCACTTGCCGACTCGTGGCTGCGGCTGTCAGGGGAAGGTTGGAGCTGACAGCCCGCAGCCATGGACATTACAGCAGACAGGAGTAGTGCAGTCATCTCGGACAGTGGACTTGGCTAGGACACCGGACAGGAGTAGTATGGTTGTCTCGGACACTGGACTTGAAATCTTGGAGCGTATTTCCAATAGGGGATTTTCAGCCAAATATTTTTTGACAATAACCAGACTTTGACTCCGGGAAGAAATTGAGGAGGAATTTTTATCATGCGGTAGACTGCCTGCAGAATCGCAGACTTGGTTTTCTTTCAGATGTGAAGAAAGCTTCCAAAGAAAGAATTGGCTGCAGGCACTAGAGATGTAGCCGGAACAGTAAGAGGAACATGTGGATGTTGGCTGTAGACAATGAAGAATGGAGAAGAAGCGGTAGACTCACTCGTTTGGTTATTGTAAGAAAATTTGGGCTAATGGAAGAAGATGCACCTAATTGTTGTGTTGAACAGATATAAAATGACCAAGGTAATTTTCCAGTACTTGAGTAAACCTTTCAACTTGGCCGTTAGATTGTGGGTGATAAGCAGAAGGAAAGTCCATTTTTACATCCAGAATTTTACACATGGCTCTCCAGTAAATTGTACACCCCGGTCAGACACGATATGGAGAGGTAGTCCGTGCAGACGAAAGATATGTTGAACGAACAAATTTGACAAACGAGGAGCTGAGGGAAGGCCGAACAGAGGGACGAAATGTGCCATCTTAGAAAAGTGATCCACCAAGACCAAGACAGTGGTACATCCAGCAGAAGGAGGAAGGTCGGTAATAAAATCCACGGCAATGTGTTGCCAGGGACCATCAGGAACAAGCAGAGGTTGGAGCAGACCAGCAGGCTTGGAATGGGTAATCTTGTTTTGGGCACAGTTGGTACAAGAAGAGACATAGTCCACAACAGCTTTAGGCAGCGTGGGCCACCAGTAGTGACGAGAAATAAAGTCCTGAGTCCTATGGACACCAAAGTGCCCAGCCAACTTGGAATTATGAGCCCTGATGAGAATTTCTTTCTGTTAGCAGGACGAACAAAAACTTTTCCAGGAAGAATGTCTCTAATCTGCAAGGGGTTAACAGCAATAATCCTAGAAGGATCAGTGATATGTTGAGGGTCCTATTCAGAGTCATCAGTTTCAAACGACCGGGACAGGGCATCGGCCTTTAAATTTTTATCAGCAGAACGGAAGTAAAGTAGGAATTGGAATCTGGCAAAAAAAAACAGTGACATCTGGCTTGTCGAGGTCGTTGTGCAGACTGTAAATACGTGAGATTCTTGTGATCTGTGTAGTTGATGATAGTATGAATAGCCCCCTCTAGCAGGTGCCTCCACTCTTCTAAGGCTAATTTGATGGCCAGTAACTCACAGTCCCCTATAGAATAGTTGCACTCAGAAGGGGAGAAGAGTTTAGAAGCCACAGGATACTGCTTTACCCTTGGAGTTTCTTTGAAAAAAGAGTGCTCCAGCACCAATGGAAAAAGCGTTAACCTCCAATGAGAACTGCCGAGTCACATCAGGATGGTGAAGAATGAAGGCTGAAGTGAAGGCGCTCTTGAGGTTAGTGAATGCCAACTCTGGCTCATGGGTCCAAACCTTAACATTCACTCCCTTCTTGGTGAGGGCTGAGATTGGAGCAATAAGAGACGAGAAGTTTGTGATAAATTAACAGTAGAAATTTGTGAACTCAACAAATCTCTGTATGGCACGGAGACCTTGAGAACGTGGCCACTCTTCTCTTTTCTCTGGATCCATCTGGAGTCCACGACCTGAGACAATATAGCCCAGGAAGGGCAAGGATTTCCTCTCGAATATACACTTCTTGAGTTTGGCGTAGAGGTTATTCCCCCTTAATGGTGACAGGACTTGACGAACATGCTTCCGATGCGTTGTCAAATCTGGTGAGTAAATCAAGATGTCGTCCAGACATACCAACACACAGACATACTGTAGAACCCGGAAGATGTAGTTTACAAATTCGTGAACACAGTCCAAAGTGCATCACGAGATATTCGTAGTGACCGTCTAGGGTGCTGAATGCGGTTTTCCATTCGTCCCCCTTATGGATACGAATCAGTAAATAAGCTCCGCGTTGATCCAGCTTTGTGAAAATCTTGGCCCCACGAATTCTGTAGAAGAGCTCGGAGAAGCTTCAGGGAGTAATTTAATAGGACAATAGTAGGTATGATGAGGAGGAAGGATCTCAGCCTCCTTCTTGCTGAAGACATTCGCGAAACAGACATACTGTGGAGGCAGACCAGAAAATGACTAACTGAGGCATCGGGGACAGAACTGGATGAACCTGAGGCAGGCAGGGATGAAGACATGAGAGTCCCACTGGAGGATCTCTCCGGAATTCCAGTCAAGGACAGGAGCATGTTGGCAAAGCCATGGCAGTCCCAGTAGGATAGTGTTAATAGCTTTCGGTAGGACATAAAAAGCTATTTGCTCCGTGTGAAAAACTCCCTCTTGTAAATTCAGAGGTTTAGTGATGGAAAGAATCAGATCTGGCAGAGGTTGACCATTCACAGATGCGACCGCCAGAGGTTTCTCCAGAGGTATTATGGTCAAGTGAAGACTATCTACTAAGGCCTGGTGGATGAAGTTCGTAGCCGCTCCAGAATCCAGATAAGTAGAAATAGAGTGCGATTCTTCACCAGTGGAGATAGTCACAGGAATAGATCATTTGGGTGAGATTTTTGCATTTGGCGTCAATCCATCTAGGGTAGTCTCTTCTTTCAAACTGGCTTTTCGGGACATTGATGCACAAAATGACCCTTGTGGCCACAGTACAGACATAATTCTACTGGACGTCTGCGCTGTCGCTCCTGGTCAGACAGTCTGAGTCTGTCCACCTGCATGAGTTCTTCAAGAGGAACCACTGAAGGAAGAAGTAGAGGTCTCTGTGGAATTTGGGCGCCAGTCTAAAGTACCTTTTTTCCCAACGAATTACCAGGGCGCGTTCTTGGGACCTCATGTCGATCCGTGTAGCCAGAAGAATTAGGGCATCCAAGGTAGACGGGAGATCACGAGCCGCGAGCTCATATTTTATTTGTGCCGCTAATCCTTGCCAGAATGTCGCCACCAAGGCCTCATTATTCCAGGCAAGCTGCGCTGCCAACGTACGGAACTGAATGGCGTATTCTCCCACCGTCTATTCCCCTTGACGGAGAGACAGAAGCGAGACAGCTGCAGAAGACTTCAGCCTGGTTCTTCAAATACTGTACGAAAAGTTTCCAGAAATAATTGTAAGTTTGAAGATTCTGGTACCTCATGTTCCCAGATAGGGTTTGCCCATGCCAGTGCTTTGCAAGAGAGGAGAGAGACAATAAAAGCGACTTTGGACACATCAGAGGGAAAAAGATGAGCGTCTAACTGAAAATGGATCTTGCACTGGTTGATGAAGCTTCTACGAGATTATGCATCTCCATTGTAATGAGGAGGGATTGGCAATGAAATTTCAGACCCAGAACTGACAGGAGAGGTAGCGGATGGTGGAGTGGAGGGAGCAGCCATAGAAGGAAGATTCAAATGATTTACTATAGAGTTAACAGCTTGTAGGACTTGATCTTGTCGTGCACGAAGGTCACGCATGTCCGCTTGCATTAACTGGATCAGCGTCTTGGGTTGACCAGCGGGATCCATGGGCTGAGCAAACTGTAACGACTTGCAGGTATGTGGACCCACTGGACTACAACGCCGTAACGGAGCAGCTGCTGATCAACAAAGTCTATGACAATCAGGGAGGTGAAAGTACCTGGATAGACAGAGGTGGGCTTGTGCCAGACAATCAGAGGAAGCAGGCTTGTGCAGGATAATGGAACTTGGCTAGGACACCGGACAGGAGTAGTGCAGTCATCTTGGACACTGGACTTGGCTAGGACACCAGATAGGAGTATTGCAGTCGTCTCGGACACTGGACTTGGTTAGGACAGGAGTAGGGCAGTCATATACAGGACTAGTGCAGTCATCATGGACGCTGGACTTGGCTAGGACACCAGACAGGAGAAGTGCAGTCATCTCGAACACTGTACTTGGCTAGGGCACCGGACACTGGTGGTGAAGTCTTCTCGGACACTTGACTTGGCACGAGTATCGGACACAGATGGTGAAGTCAGCTCAGACACTCGGCTTGGCATGGGCACCGGACACAGATCAGATGGGGAAGTCGTTACGGACACTTGACTTGGCACGAGAACTGGACACAGATACTGGATACGGGATGCAGGATACGTGATACAGTTAAAGAACCATTTGCAAGACAAACACTGGGAAGACACAACATTGCTCAGGCACTGGGGCAGAGGGCAGGTCAGACTTAGTAGCCCAGCCTGTACAGGGATAGGCTGGGGAAACTTTTAGTGGTGCGCACGCTGGCCCTTTAAGAGACCACCAGAGCGCACTCGCACCCTCTATGGGAGTGGGAACAAGGAAAAAATACACGCCGGCGTCCCCAGGGAGGAGGAGGGAGATGCAGGCATTGAAAGAAGGGAAGCTGACGGCCGCCAGGGGAGGTAAGATGGTGGTGGTCAGCGGCCGTCAGCGCTACATGTAGTTTTCATTGGTACCATCTTGGGGCACATAGGACAGAATTCTTAAAAATTTTCATAATTGCAGGTGTCCAAGTCACGTATCACTGTCTTAATTATTTTAAACTTTGACTCTTTGGACATCTGCAGAAGAGGGGAGAGGAACCTTAGTGTGTCTTAACCCATATGGCTGAGATTCCTATGTACTTGGTAATGTGTAGAGCTAACTACATGTTGGCGGGAGTGTAGAAATAAAGTTTACTTTAGGGATGATGGGAGTAGGTTGTGTAATGTATGCACAATGACATTATGCAATGAGATAGAAAGTAACCATGTTTAGTTGTGATTTGCTGTTGCTATGCTAATGACAGATAATATAAGATGAAAGAATTTTTGTAAATGTTATAGTAAATCTGAAGCAAAGCAGATCAGAACCTGGACTTGGGCCTGGTCTCTTGTGTATACAATACCTGCGTTTTATACTTGTAATGTAGGACTGAATGTGAACACTGATTGATGACCTGAAAATTCAATAACATTTTTTTCTATATATTTAACACAACTATTCACAGCAATAAGAAATTCATAGCATTCAATTTACTCAGACAGAAATATAACAGGCTGTCTCTATGCATCTGTGATAAATATAGAATCATTAGTATGCAATGTTAGTCCACAGCTCCAAACATAATCTACTATATCATGGACTTTAGCTCTTTCCAACTGATAGATGGGCAAGTTATAATCATACAGCTGCATGAGATTTTCATATGTACTGACTACACTATTGGATCCAAGCTAAGTATCCCTAAACTGCAACATCTGAAAGATCTACATTAACTATTCATTTATAGTCTTCTTATATTTTTTGTTATTATTTATTGGTTCATGTATTGAAGTGATTCATGTAACATCGTATTTTCCAAAGGCATTCTTCAGTGTGATCCAGGATCAGTGCGTGATCAGTCGCAGATTTTCAGATTATTTTGTCATGAATGTCAAAGAGTTTTTCATGATCGTCTAATCAACAGCGAAGACAAGCAATATTTCAATTCAATGCTCTCTGAGATGTCCAGTAAGTTTTATCACTGTATTAAGTTCTTAAGCAGTATGAGCGACTGTGGCACTTGACGGTGATGAAATATTAGCACCAAAATATGTGTAGGGCTGAAACTAAAACTCAGTAGATAACAGCAAATAATTCTACTTCGGGGGAAAAATATCCTTTTTTTTTTTTCGTTTTTTTTGCCTATCCTAGCCTTCATACTTTACTGTAAAAGATTGAATAACCGGTGAACCCAAGCCTAGTCGAGCATGCACATTTATATGGGCGTCAGAAGGAATAACTATCGAATGTCTCATTTGGCCGACAGTAATTTCATGTGTGTGGCAATCTTAACTTAGTTAATTATCTAATTACTCAATTTGTTGTGATGAATGTAAAACTTTAAAATAATGATTGTATAGTTATGAAATAGTGGAGAACATAATAATATGTATCATTGGATTATTAAAGAGGTTTTCCAGCCAATAAAAATTGATGGCCTATCCTCAGGATAGGCCATCAATAGCTGATGGGTCAGGGTCCGACTCCCGGGACCACCGCCGATCAGCTATTTTGAAGGCGCCGCAGTGCTCGTATGAGCGTTGCTTCCCCTTCATTTCTTCTTGCTCACTGTGAATGTTCAACATGCATTTAGTGGAAATTCACAGGTATTGCAGCCTTTTCTCCCATTGACCCATACCCATCAGCTATTGATGGCCTATCCTGAGGATAGGCCATCAATTTTTATCGGCTGAAAAACCCCTTTAACTCACTACTGTTTTTTTTTCTTTTTGTTTTTTTACAGGTAAACATTTTGGGGTTCAGATTGATCCAATTTATTTTGTCACAAATCCAATTATTTTTGGAGACTTCATTAAGGTAAAAATAAATTATCTCCATGTCTACAGTTATCACGCACACTTTGCAGTGAAATGCACAGTAAGAAAACATCCATCTCAGGCTGTTCTGTAGACGCAGTACATATGGTTACACGAAGCCCCTGTAGTGACAGTATGACAGGTCTTTGGATCATCTGGCTTGCATACAATCACACAAATGTCAGCTATGGCAAACTATAAATCAAATATGTCGAGCAGAAAGGCATCACTCAGCAAAGTGTGTTACATATAACATGAAATGATGCTCTTAGAGGGAAGTAGTGTCAAACAGAGTACATCACTTTTAAACATTTCTAGATAAAAAACATAAATATGTGATGTATATACATATCTAAGACTGGCACCAGCTGACTTCTGAAAAATATTAATTTTATTGAAACCAAATAAAAACATCAAGATACTGCATTAATCGAAGAGAGACATGACTTGGTTAACGTGTTTCATACCATGAGTGGGCTATGAGTAAAGAACGTATCGGTCTGAAACACAAAATTTTTCTCTTCGATTGATGCGATAGCTTGAGGTTATTATTTGGATTCAATAAAAATGTAAGTTAGTTTGTGCCAGTCTTTTTCCTATTTTTTTGAGAGTTGTCGCTACAGGAGATCTCCCAAGACACATGCACACTACCAAGGTAAGATAACCAAGCTTTTTTGTTTAATGCAAAAGTTTGGGCACCCCTACTCAAATTACATTTTCTAGTGGAAAGAAGTTAATACAACCTCTGCAGGGAAATTACATGTAAATTCCGGGGAAAAAAGAAAGAAAACTTGGTTGTCTTCACTATACAACATTTTTGAGATTTACCCACAGATTTGAAATAATATTATATATAAAGTCTTATAAGTGTGAAGACCATTCCAAAACCATAATCATTTTGTTTCTTGAAGTAGTTCAAGTTTGTTTTGTATCGGTCCAGTAATATCCAACTTCTTCTCGGCTTCAGTGTTTTCACTGACTGTGGGACTTTAGTTTCCAGGATTTGTTGATATCTTGGCAAATCCATTATTTTCTTCATACGCACGCTTTCTGCACATCCTTGGCAGTGATGTGGAGGATTTTCTTTCCCTAGACCTAACAGCAAGACCGATTTTAGACAAAGTGTGGCCCTGGGCAGAATTAAAAGTGGTGCCCCATACTCAGGACGTACTGTCTCCCACTGAAGATTTACAGATGTAGCAAAGTTTATCTTGACTCTGATAACTTGCTGCATGCAGCATGATATCACACAACAAAAGCCATTGAAGTCAAGTTAAAGTTTCTTGCCACTGTTTATTTAATGCGTTAAGTCAAGATGAAGAGGGCTTCATCTATACGAGCAGCCGACAGCACGGACTTTACACAGTCTGTGCTGCTGCTAGAAGCAAGATGGCGAATACAAGTGATTTCGAAATCGATTATAGTGCACATTTCTGTTCTATAATCTATTTTCACTGAAAGTGGATGTACACTTTAATGAATAAAAATCACTATACAAAGACAAATTACCACCATACATTGACCACATAGTGGTAGATACCAGTTTTACACAAGAGCCCTGCAAATCATATAAGTGAATACAGTTCAGTTAAATCCAGTAACTCACAGGTGACGTCTTCTCTGATTGGGGTCATTCAGTTTTCCTTTTTTTCATCTGGCCCAGACCACTATGAAGACTTCTTCTAGCCACGACATGTTTCTGCAGAGTTTGTTACCCAGATACCTTTGGCTCCTAGTTTTTCTGACACCCTCCCTTCCTCTTCCTAACCTGGAAAAACTCCCATCCTGCTGATACCCCCAACTGTGCCTGTTGCTGCCCCATCTGCCCCTATTTCTGTACCTGATGTGTTGCATGGTGCCCCCAAATACTGTACTTCAGAAATAATGGTGTAATAACTAAAGTTACACTGCAAAAAAAAAGTGCCACACTGATAGCATCCCTGAAAACAATAATGCCAAATAGTGGCCACAAAAAAAGTGTGCTGAGCAGATAGTGCCCCATATTGTGCCCTAGACGGTTACAGTACCCCACACAGTAGTGTGGTAGTGCCCCCCTTTGTGTCCCACCCAGTAATAGTAACACCTTTTGTACCCACAGAGTAATATTACTCACACACAGTAATAGTGATCACAGTGCCCCCCAAAAAGTAATAGTTCCCCCTATAGGCACCACACAGTGGTAGTGCTCGACGCAGTAATAATGCATACTTTTGTTACCCCTACACAGTAATAATGCCCAAAGTTGTGCCCCCTACAAAGTATTAATGTACCGTTTGTGCCCCTAGGCAGCAATAATAACCCCCTTTCTGCCCACTACACAGTAAAAAATCCCTCCTTTTTGCGACCTACAAAGAAATATTGCCCCCTTTGTGCCACAAAAGTTTGTTGTTTTTACGGTTTTGGGGCAGAAATTAATACGTATTAGTACTATTAATAAAACCCCCTTTCAGCTCCAAAAGAGTAACAACAACCCACTTTGTGCCCCACAAAATATGAATGCACATCTCGGGCCTCTTCAAAGCAAATAGTGCCCCCTAGGGGCATATAGTGCCCACTATTAGCATATATAGCCCCTAGTAGCATATAATTCCCGCTTCTTTCTCCAGAAAAATAAAGTTATGCTCACCTTACAATGATCCCACGTTGAATGACGTTGGGGTTACAGTGACCCCACGTTAAGGCTCCTTCTGTCCTGTGAATTCAGCATTCCGGCGCAGGCGACACCATGAGTCACGTCAGTGTGTCATCTGCGCTGGGACGCAGACGTCCTGTGCACGATCCTGCCATCTTGTAGGCTGAAGGCTTAAAGCAGCCTGTGGCCTAGTGAGTGGCAGGGCAGGGAGCCTATAGCTCTCTGCTCTGCCATTGGTTTCATCTTCTGGATGTGGAGACAAGTAAAAGTGCAGGCCACAATTCTGGTGCTCCGGATACCTGGGGGGTCCATATGGACGGGGCCATAGGCAATTGCTTAGTTTGCCCCACTAAAGCCATTAGTTAATGTGCAGTTCCATAACATTTTTCTTGGTGTTCCAGACCTTGCCTTGATGGCAATAGTTCTTCCGACCACAGATTTAACCATAAATGTCCAATGGGGATGGAGTCCCACCTCTGGCAGAACAGGCATCAGGTGACCCTATTTTGCATTAGAAGCAGGGTGGCTGAAATAAGCAGGGGATAGTCAGCCTCCCATGTGTTCGGCTCTCTTTCCATTATAGACTATGACTGTTACAGAAACAGCAGAACAATCGGGCCCAGAGGTGAGACCACATCTATCAGAAATGTATTACATATATTATGTCAGAAAATATCTAAACACCTTACATTTCTTAGGCTCAGTACATGCAGTTTGGAGCCTAAGGGCATGGCCCCACGTGGCGGAATTCTTCCGCAACTGTCCGCATCAATGCCCAAAATTGGCATTAAATTGATGCGGACTAGCCGCTGCGTATTGAGGTGAAGTATTTCCCTTCTCTCTATCAGTGCAGGATAGAGAGAAGGGACAGCACTTTCCCTAGTAAAAGTAAAAGAATTTCATACTTACCGGCCGTTGTCTTGGTGACGCGTCCCTCTTTCGGCATCCAGCCCGACCTCCCTGGATGACGCGGCAGTCCATGTGACCGCTGCAGCCTGTGATTGGCTGCAGCCATCACTTAGACTGAAACGTCATCCTGGGAAACCGGACTGGAGGAAGAAGCAGGGAGTTCTCTGTAAGTATGAACTTCTATTTTTTTTACAGGTTGCTGTATATTGTGATCGGAAGGCACTGTCCAGGGTGCTGAAACAGTTACTGCCGATCGTTTAACTCTTTCAGCACCCTGGACAGTGACTATTTACTGACGTCGCCTAGCAACGCTCCCGTAATTACGGGTGCACACACATAGTCACCCGTAATTACGGGTGCACACACGTAGTCACCCGTAATTATGGGTGCACACACGTAGTCACCCGTAATTACGGGTGCACACATGTAGTCACCCGTAATTATGGGAGCCCCATTGACTTCCTCAGTCTGGCTGTAGACCTAGAAATACACATAGGTCCAGCCAAAATGAAGAAATGTCAAGTTAAAAAACCAATACGCTCCGCAGCACACATAACATCTACATTACATCTGTGGACTTCATTGCGGAACTTAGAATCTCCATTGAAGTCAATGGAGAAATTCCGCAATGAGTCCGCAAACAGTCCGCCACACCTCCGCAACAACCATTGTATGCTGCGGACACCAAATTCCGCACCGCAGCCTATGCTCCGCAGCGGAATTTTCCGCATCGCCCTAAAGGGAGCAGAGTTATGGTATTAATTAGTGTTGTGTATTCATTAATTTGCACACATTATGAAACTTTTATGTGCCTATGTTTCTCTAATACATTTTCCCTGATTTAAAACATTCTACATCCTAAAAAAATTCAATTTCTGATTTTAGATTGGAGCAGACAAGGCTGACAGAGTTTATGAGGACCTGACTGATATGGAGAAGATTAGATCGGTGTTGCAGGACTATCTTGATGACTATAATATGACTAACACTAAAGATGTCAAACTGGTATTTTTCCAGGATGCAATAGAACATGTCTCCAGGTACAAGATATAAATATGGTTGTATAGTAGTCTCTTTCAGGAAAATCAGGTGAAAAGATTGCATACACATAGAAACAATATTTCGTTTTTTTCATGCAATTTGTACATTGATCTTAGGAACACATTTATCCTTAAAATGCATAATGTATTTACAGATGTAGCAATCTTTATCTTGACTTTTAATGCATTAAATACAGTGTCAAGAAACTTTATCTTGACTTTTTCAATGACTTTTTAATGGCTTTTGTTGTGTGATATCACGCTGCAACAAGTTATACTTGTACTTATACTTTATATCTGCAATTCAATTATGGATAATACATAAATTAATAAACATTCAGGAAGTATATAGCACAGTATTAATTCCTATCTCTGAAGTTCAACTTTAAGTTCACACGTAACTCTATAATCTTCCTGGCATTTTTCATAATTGAATTAGGATCTACTCACACTGCCTCGAATGCACCGTGAAATAGGCCAGGTGTACCATATATGCGAACATGTCCATAGACCTCTGGGCAATGTATGCCATGGAATGCCATCAGAGGCGTGTGTTGGAGGTATATCTCAGGAGCATTTCCCGATATATACGTCTAGTTGATAGAGCCTTACCCACAAGTGTAAAAAGGCCGGAGAAATTTTCGCACTGCTCAGTACTGCTAATAAGCACAGTTGATTTTGACTCTAGATATACCATGACGTGAATGTATAATTAATACATTTTATAGACTTATTTTCCAACTGTACATATGCTAAATACAAGGATAACTTAATAATTGCTTTTTAACCCCTTAATGAGCGGCGTATAGTGTTTTTACGTCGGCCGTTCAGGGTAGTTCTTCTGAAGCGCCGCCTTTTCACGTCGGCACTTCAGAAGAACTTTCCCCGCATCGTGTGGGGTGCTGCTGAAGCCCGGTTGTTAGTAACTAGCAGTGGTCTCTGATCATATTTAACCCCTCAGATGCGGTGCTCAATAGCGAGCGCCGCATCTGAGTGATTTTAGAGGAAGGGGGCTCCCTCTCTCATCCCACTGGCATCCCCGCGTGCATCGCGGGGTGCCGATGGGTTCTATGGCAGCCTGGGGGCCTAATAAAGACCCCCAGGTCTGCCTTTAGTAATGGCCTGTTAGACCATGCCAGAGGCATGACCTAGCAGGTGCCTGTCAGTTTTACTCTGACCGGCAATAATACACTGCAATTCAGAAGTATTACAGTGTGTTATAATAGTGATCAAAACTTTGGACAGTAAAGTCCCCCAGTGGGACTAAAAATAAAGTAAAAAAAATTAAATAAAGTTTTAAATAAATAAATAAATGTCCTAAGTAAAAAAAAAATTAAAAACCCCCCACTTTTTCCCCTTACAAAATACTTTATTACGAAAAAAAGTAAAAAGTTACTCATATTTGGTATCGCCGCGTCCGTAACAAACCAAGCTATCAAACTATTACATTATTTAATCCGAGCGGTGAACGCCGTAAAAAATATAATAAAAAACAACGCCAGAATTGCTGTTTTCTGTTCATCCTGCCTTCAAAAGAATGTGATAAAAAGTGATCAAACAGTCGAATCTACTCCAAAATGGTACCAGTAAAAACGATAAGTCGTCCCCCCCAAAAAAAGCCCTCATACAGCTGCATCGGTCAAAAAATAAAAAAGTTATGGCTCTTAAAATATGGCGACACAAAAGCAAATAATTTTGAAAAAAATGTGTTTTTAGTGTGTAAAAGTAGGAAAACTTAAACAAATCCATATAAATTTGGTATCGCCGCAATCGTAACGACCCACTGAATAAAGTTATTATGTTATTTATACCACACGGTAAACGGAGTAAAATTAAGACGCAAAACAATTGGCGACATTTCTGTTTTTTTTCCAGTACCCCACTAAAAAAGTTATTAAAAAGTTAATCAATAAATTATATGTACCCCAAAATGGTGCTATTATAAAATACAACTTGTCCCGCAAAAAAAAAGTCCTTATACAGCTATGTCGACACAAAAATAAAATAATTATAGATCTTTGAACGCGACGAAGGAAAAACTTAAAAAATTGCTCGGTCATTAAGGTTTAAAATACCTTCGGTATTAAGAGGTTAAAAGATTTCCCATGCTTATTGCCAAAGTATTTATGTAAATATAATTTCTGAATAAAATGCATCATTGTGAAATTTTATTCTCCTAAATAAGTTCAAATCACATTTAAAAACGTATATTTTCTGCATTTTATAGATGTTCTTTTCATATAGCAACTTTGCATTTATTCATTAATAGGATTGCTCGAATGATCCGTCAAGAAAGGGGAAATGCTCTTTTGGTGGGTGTTGGTGGAACAGGCAAACAGTCTCTTACCAGACTTGCAACCCATATATGTGGTTATAAGTGCTTCCAAATTGAGCTGAGCCGGGGCTACAATTATGACTCTTTCCATGAAGACCTAAGGAAACTGTACAAAATGGCCGGGGTGGAAGACAAGGACATGGTTTTTCTCTTTACTGATACACAGGTAAACAGACGTCACCAAATAAACCTGTTCAAAACTTGCTGGAAAACATAAATTTCGAGACCCAGCATGCCTTGGAAGGATTTCACTGCTCCAGATACTTGGCCTACGGTAGTAACATGTTATATGACGTGCCATCTAGCACAAATTCAGTGATCATGTGATATAACATATGACCATACAAACTAAGAAGCAGCCAGCATCCAGCTACACGTGAATGCGGATGTTTTAGGCCCCATGCACACGGCCGTGCCTGTAATCACGGGCCGCGATTGCGGGCACGGCCGGCCACTGACGGCCGCGGACAACCCCCCACATTCTCGGCCCCTGCTCCCATACAAGTATTCTACAGCCCGGACACCTTCCCGGACACCTTCTACGGCCCGTGGACAATAGAATTAAATGGGTCCGTAATTGCGGACCGTAGTTACAGTCCGCAATTACTAATACTTTTTACGTTCACGTTCATGTGCATGTGGCCTTACAGTCTGAATGAAGTGGACCCTGAAGTGGGGGTCATAATCTCTGAAATAGACTAACAGATCACCCCTTAGGCCCCATGCACACGACCGTATTTTCATCTATCCCGAAATACTGTCCGTAAATACGGATCCGTAGTCGTCCATTATTCATCCGTATATACAGAAGAATGTCCGTAAATACGGTTCGTATTGCATCTGTATATACGGATCCGTAAAAAAAGATGGAGGCTTCAAATTATGTCACTAACAACTCTTCAGTAAATACGGACGGTTTACGGATGCACATCTGTAGCCGTCTGTATTTACGGAAGCTCTCATAGGCTTCTATGGTAGAGTCTGTGCTGTAATTACAGACAAGAATAGGACAGGTTCTATCATTTTTTTCAGCACGGACACGCATCAAATAATTGTGATCTTCATTAAGAGATGGTAAAGCTGGTGACGCCACTATCTCCACATCTCGCTCTTACTGTATTTTAATTGTCTCCAGAGGATCCTCAAGATATTTGGCCAGCATCCACCCATACGCTATAGATATGCCCCCCCCTTAGATGTGGGGGAATTAACTAAATGTTCTAATATCTCTGATGAACCGATCTCTACCTCAACCACTCGAGCCTGGGTTTGAACCAAGGCTCTATGGAAGGTTGGTGACAACTGATATGGCCACCATTACAGCTCCCATAGGAAATGTCCGCCAGTTCTCTACTACTCCTGAATGACATATCTGCTCAGTTTTTATGCAGAGGAAACAAGCTTATTTCATCTCTTCACCATTATTTCTGCATTCTACAGATTGTTGTGGAGGAGTTCTTGGAAGACATCAATAACATGCTGAATTCTGGTGAAGTGCCCAATTTATTTGAGAAGGATGAGCTAGAGTTTGTATTGGCCGCGACCAGACCCAAAGCAAAAGAAGCTGGTATACCTGAAGGAAATAGAGACGAGGTACGCATGTTTGACGTATTTGCTGTGTTTCTAGAATTCCAGTAGATTTCATTTGCTAGCACATGCCAATTACAAGATTTAGAGTTAGATTTTCTATGCATTAATTTCATTTTACATTCTGATACATATGGGTACAGCAGTAGTAATATCATATGGCAAAGGTTGGATGAGCGACATTTGCTAATACTGCTAACACTAATAATCATTTATTAATAAACAACAGTTTT
This sequence comes from Rhinoderma darwinii, assembly GCF_050947455.1. NCBI lineage: Eukaryota > Metazoa > Chordata > Amphibia > Anura > Rhinodermatidae > Rhinoderma > Rhinoderma darwinii. The sequence continues at coordinate 221,442,997 of NC_134687.1, forward strand.
ATTTTTTATCATTGATTTTTTTTGTGCATTTATACTAGGCAATAGTTGTTATGATCGCTTAGAACGAATGTATCGTAGTAATTATTGCTATGTGATATTAACATGGAACAATAACTTGTCGTACTGTGCCATGTAGTGTTTTAAAGTAGCTGGTAACAATTGTATAACTTAACAGAAATAAAAAAATTATATGAAAGATAAGCTTCCCATGTTGTAGACAAGAATATGGATTTTTTTCCCCTTGATTATTACATGTTAGAACATGATTATAATTCACCACTTGCATATATACTGCATAAACTGGCTATAGACATTAAAGAATTTGTCCAGGGTTAGAAAGGCATGGCTACTTTCTTCCAAAAACAACACCACACCTGTCCATGTATTGTGTCTAGTATTGTAGCTCGGCTCCTTTGAAGTGAATAGGACTGAGCTGTAATACCACACACAACCTTTGGACAGATGTGGCACTGTTTTTAAAAGAAAACAGCCATGTTTATCTAATCCTGGACAATCCCTTTAACTCCTGGCCTAAAGTTGTTTGGCTGGCATCTCCTGTTTCCTCCATCAATACACAGCTAAATATGCATATCCAGTCCATGGGGTGAAAGAACAAATGAGGATAAAACATAGCCAATCCTTCTTTGGCACTCCGTTTTCGGCTGTATGGTGCCACCATACAGCACCATATTACAGTTATATTCTCTCATATAAGCAATGTTTTAGGGGGAGAATACCAACATAATATGGCATCCTATTTAGCTTGTCTCCATTTTTTTTAGATTAATACATAATCTAAAAGAATAAACCTCCATATGCCTCCATATGAAACTGGAGGCATGCAGAGGTACACTGGAGCCCAATAGACTTTTATGGGTTCCATTATACACTCGTGTGCATGAGGCCTAAACCGTGCTTTTTCAGAAGATTACGCAGAAAACTATGGGATTTGCCAGTATAGAATTAATGTGTATGGGGGCAGCTATACTCTTAAGCTTTACAGAAATAGATCTCTGTAGACACACTGGTTAGATAATATCATTACTAAAATGAGTATAGTGTTAGGGCATGGCTAGACGTGGCGGAATTGCTCTGTAATTTCGCTGCTGCCAGTCCGCTGCGGAAATCCGCAGCTGACATTTTCTCCATTGGTTTACACACCTTTTTATTTAGGTTCGTGCACACATGGCGGAAAACTCCGCTTCGTACCATAGGCTGTTGTGGACGTGTAGCGGACTTGTTGCGGACTTATTGCGGAATTTCTCCATTGACTTCAATCAAGTTTCAAAATTCCGCAATGAAATCCGCAGATATGTGTGTTGCGTTGCGTATTGGTTTTACGAACAGGATATTTCTTCATTCTGGCTGGACCTATGTGTTTCGAGGTCTAAAGCTAGAATGAGATTAAATGTTTTAAAAGACAGCAGGAAGTACTCTTCACCTGAATACGCAACGGCTAATCCGCATCAATTTACTGCACATTTTATGCAAAGCCGCAACAGAATCTGCAACGCAGATTATGTGCAGCATTGATGCGGACAGTGTCGGCAGAAATACGCCACGTCTGGCCATGCCCTTAGGGTATGTTCACACGGCCTAGTTTCAGATGTAATTCGGGCGTTTTACGCCTCGAATTACGCCTGAAAAGACGGTTCCATTACGCCTGCAAACATCTGCCCATTGCTTGCAATGGGTTTTACGATGTTCTGATCAGACGAGGTGTAATTTTACGCATCGCTGTCAAAAGATGCCGCTTAAAAAGACGCCCACGTCAAAGTGCATGTCACTTCTTTAGACGTTTTTGGAGCCGTTTTTCATTGACTCCATTGAAAATCAGCTCCAATTACGTCCGTAATGGATGCCGCGAAAAACGCGTGCACTTGCAAAAACGTCTGAAATTCAGGAGCTGTTTTCGCCTGAAAACAGCTCCGTAATTTCAGACGTAATTTGTTAAGACGTGTGAACATACCCTTACAGGGGAGTTAGTAACCCTATACATTTATGCATAAAATGTATAAATCGCTAGCTATTCACCATGATTCCCAAAAGACCACAATTACTAACACCATCCTTTTGACATATTTTTGGCACATTATGTCTTGATGCATCCACCATTGCAGCTATACCGATTTTCATCAACATGAAACTGAAGAGTTATCTTTACAGAATTTTCCTATTATTCATTACTATTATTGCACTATATATTGCATTGTGTTTTGTTTGCAATCTAGGTGTTTCAGTATTTTATCAATCGGGTGCGTCAGAAGCTGCACATTGTTCTCTGTATGAGTCCAGTTGGAGAGGCTTTTAGAGCGAGATGTCGTATGTTTCCATCACTTGTCAATTGCTGCACTATTGACTGGTTTGTGCAGGTTAGTACTATGTGATAACTATAAATAATCTCCTTGTAATCCATTAGTTCTCTATAAAAAAGTTCTGCTATTTATTTCCAGAAACAGGACCCCTCTTTTCTGCGTAACACAATCTAGCTGATGCGTTTCAGACTGCTAGGGTCCCATCAGACATTGCTGTTGAGAAGCGCATAAAAAAACGCATTCGTTTTTATTGTGATTCAGTGCGTTTTTTAATGCGGTCACGGTAAAACATCGAAAACGCACCAAATTGCGATAAAAATGCATTTGACCGCTTGGGTCCCACTCACAGCATAGGACCTTAGAGGACCATTCAGAAGTTGCAACCGAGGTGCGGTTAAAACCACACTGAAAAATTGCATGCGTATTTATTGCAATTTGGTGCATTTTTATTGCTGCTTTGTTTACCGCATTGAAAAATGCAGCAAATCTTGGTAAAACCATTTTTCAGTGCAGTTTTTACCACACTTCAACCGCAACATCTGAATGAACCCTAGTGGTATGAAACGCATCAGCTAGATTGTATTACTCCATTCTTCTTGTTACGTATGTGAAGCTACTGCTTAATTCATACCTGCTCTTCTTAAAGTGAATTGAAAAATAGAAGATAGTACTTTATATTGAACGGTATTCCACAGCTGGGTGTACCGCCTCCTACGTCAGGGCTCACCCATCGTACTTACAACTCATGATGTCTGCCGTCACCTTTGTCAATCACCACCTGGAGGCCCTGAGGGAGTATTTCATGCTGGCTGTGTGTATTGGCACCTGTGTTGTCCAGGGAACCCCTCTTATACTTGCCGGAAGCTACCTTGGTTTACAAGAGCTGCCCCCTGATATGTGCTGCCAGAGCTACGTACATTCCATAGATGAGTGCATATAATGTGTTCCAAGGACTGAATACTTAGGGGCACGTGGATACATGTATGCAGTGTATGTCACAAAGAATGGAAACAAGCAAGATACAGCTCTATGGGGTTCAGCTCAAACTTGTGAACATGTATGTATGAATATGTAATATAAATAAAGAACCCCAATGTTCACTAAACCCTGTTATTCCTTTTCCCATGTACAAATTCATACAAGCTGCAAAATGAAGGAAAATGGTGTACAAACATTTATAAACTTGTCCTAGACCATTTTCACAGTCTATAACCTAGCAAGTAATGGTCCGTGCGCACAGTGTTCAAGCCCTACATTTAGCGTATACACCGTGAAAAGCTCCCGTCGCATACGTTAAATGTAACCCTAGGGCAACTTTCATCCTACGGAGGCCAAAAGAGTGCCCTCCATTGGGCCAGTATACATAGATATACAGTTATTTATGTGATATGGAATAGCGTGGTAAACTAAATACAGTAAAAAAAATACAGTAAATATAAAACGTATTTCGCACGGTACATTCTGTACTTTTTTCTCCCTTATTTTTTCAATCTATCTAGGCCCATCAAGAGAACAATAGGGCCATCACATGTCATTCCAATCCGCCACCTACTATTCTAATAATCTTGCAGCAGGTTGTAAACTGGCAATAGCCTTCCCTTCCATTCAGGAGTTTTAGGCTAAGTTCACATTTTGATGAATAATCAGTTACTCTGATCCGTTTTTAGATCAGCGGATGGTATCAAAATAACGGATGCAACGGTTTACAATCAGTTTGTGTTTGTTTTACATCGACACCAATGCTAAAAATAATCCATCCGTTAAACATCTGTTTTTTTTGAAGGGAGACAAACGTCCTGTACTCTGCACTTTTATCTCTGCCAAAAAAAGGATGACTAACATAGCGAACGCGAACAAACGCTAACAGATGCAATTAAAAATACCATTGATTTCAATAGTTTTCTAACGAATCCGTTTTAATCCGTTATTCTGATCTAAAAACAGATCAGAGTAACGGATTATGCAACACAAGTGTGAATTTAGTCTTATCTCTTAATCATCAATGCTAGAGAAGTATCATATTTTGTATTTAAGATTTAAGTGCATAGCACTGCGAAAATAAAAAAAAACCTGCCAAAAATTCTTAAAAAACTAGTTTGCCATGAATATTGAGTTAAAAATAAAATACCCTGTTCTGAAATGTCCCTTTAAAATAGCAAAATGATCTTTTATAGTAATGATTTCATCCTAATGCTTTTACCGCCTATAAAATAGAATCACACAATCACAATTAATGACTTCAATAAAGTATTAGCCCCTTTTCATTTAATTACATGTGCGTAACCTTTAAATCTCTTTTACTCCAGGGAACATGGCACATTGTGTTCTAAAAAATATCACGTATTTAATTTTTTCAAATGCAGGGGAAAAAAAAGAGAACTGAAGGAATGTGTTTGATTTTGGTTACTTTTATATGGATATTTGAAATAGCCAAGGGAAACCTTTCTCATTGAAAGGAACACCATTGATTCTGCTCCAGTTAAGCAAATATTATTACAAAGAAGATAAGTGATCTTTTTTCTCTTGATTTTATTTGCAGTGGCCTAGAGAAGCGCTGCTCTCAGTTTCACAAACGTTTTTCACCAACATTGACCTTGGCCGGGAAGAGATGAAGGAGAGACTTTCGGAAATGTGTGTGGAGATTCACGTTAGCGTTACAGAAATGGCCGACCGCTACTATGCAGAACTTAGGAGACGATACTATACGACACCCACATCATACCTAGAGTTAATTAACCTCTACCTATCCATGCTAGGTGAAAAAAGGAAACAGCTGGTTTCAGTAAGTTATACTGAGAAGATACATATATCTTATTTTATTGTTGTTATATAATTTAATTTTTTCTATTATAGTAGTAGTTTTTATTATTATAAACTGGGAATACTAATATATTATTAATAGTAAAACAAATGCCTGCAGTGTCATCCTTAGAAAAAGTGATGACGATTCACATGAATAAAAAAATGAAGCAACAAGTAGCCCGTAAATTTGAACCTACAGCAGAAAATATCTGAGTGGGGTACACTTGAATGCCATTTCAGTTTGGCATTGGTTTTTAATCTCCCATATGTGTTCCAAAGGAAGCACCCTGTCAGAAAACAACTAGACCATGTGAGGGTATGTTCACACGCTGCGGTTTCAGACGTTTTTCGGGGCATAAATGCCTCGAAAAACGGCTGAAAAAACGGAAGCTGAACGCCCCCAAACGTCTGCCCATTGATTTCAATGGGAAAAACGGTGTTTCGTTCAGACGGGGCATTTTTTTATGCGGCCGTTTGAAAAAAAGAAGCACATGTCACTTCTTGAGCCGTTTTTGGAGCCTTTTTTCATTGTGTCAATAGAAAAACAGCTCCAAAAACAGCTTCAAAAAACGCATCAAAAAACGGTTGATGCTTTAAAAACAGCTGAAAATCAGAGGCTCTTTTCCCTTGAAAACCGCTCCGTATTTTACAGCCGTCTTTTACTTTAGGCTGGGTTCACACGACCTATTTTCAGACGTAAACGAGGCGTATTATGCCTCGTTTTACGTCTGAAAATTGGGCTACAATACGTCGGCAAACATCTGCCCATTCATTTGAATGAGTTTGCCGACGTACTGTGCAGACAACCTGTCATTTACGCGTCGTCGTTTGACAGCTGTCAGGGTATGTGCACACGATAGCAGGCATTTACGTGTGAAAAGACAGACTGTTTTCAAGAGAAAACAGCTGCCTCGTTTCACACGTAAATGCTCCTCCTCGTAATATATACGAGGCGTCTGTGACGCTCGTAAATCTTGAGCTGCTCTTCATTGAGTTCAATGAAGAACGGCTCAAATTACGTCCAAAGAAGTGTCCTGCACTTCTTTTCCGAGGCAGTCAATTTACACGTCGTCGTTTGACAGCTGTCAAACGACGACGCGTAAATTACAGGTCGTCTGCACAGTACGTCGGCAAACCCATTCAAATGAATGGGCAGATGTTTGCCGACGTATTGTAGCCCTATTTTCAGGCTTAAATCGAGGCATAATACGTCTCGTTTACGCCTGAAAATAGGTCGTGTGAATACAGCCTCAAACGACGACGCGTAAAAATACAGCCTCGTCAAAAGAAGTGCAGGACACTTCTTTCAGACGTAATTTGAGCCGTTCTTCATTGAACTCAATGAAGCACAGCTCAAAATTTACGGCTGTCAGAGAAGCCTCGCAAAATGCGAGGAGGAGCATTTACGTCTGAAACGAGGCAGCTGTTTTCTCCTGAAAACAGTCTGTCTTTTCAGACGTAAAAGCCTGCTACCGTGTGCACATACCCTTAGGCTGGGTTGACACGAGCACATTAACGTCCGTAATGGACGGACGTATTTCGGCTGGAAGTCCCGGACCGAACTCAGTGCAGAGAGTCGGGCTCCTAGCATCGTAGTTATGTACGACGCTAGGAGTCCCTGCCTCTCCGTGGAACTACTGTCCCGTACTGAAAACATGATTACAGTACGGGACAGTTGTCCTGCAGAGAGGCAGGGACTCCTAGCATCGTACATACCTACGATGCTAGGAGCCCGGCTCCCTGCACTGAGTTCGGTCCGGGACTTCTGGCCGAAATACGTCCGTCCATTACGGACGTTAATGTGCTCGTGTGAACCCAGCCTTAGGGCTGATTCAGACGAACGTTGCGTTTTTGCGCGCGCAAAAAACGCGGCGTTTTGCTCGCGCAAAAAACACTTGACAGCTGCGTGTGTCATCCGTGTATGATGCGCGGCTGCGTGATTTTCGCGCAGCCGCCATCATAGAGATGAGTCTAGTCAACGTCAGTCACTGTCCAGGGTGCTGAAAGAGTTAACTGATCGGCAGTAACTCTTTCAGCACCCTCGACAGTGAATGCCGATCACAATATCGAGAAACCTGTTAAAAAAAAAGAAAAAATTCGTACTTACAGAGAACTTCCCTCCCGGCCGTTGCCTTGGTGACGCGTCCTTGGTGACGCGCCTCTCTTGACATCGGGCCCCACCTCCCTGGAAGACGCAGCAGTCCATGTGACCGCTGCAGCCTGTGCTTGGCCTGTGATTGGCTGGAGCTGTCACTTGGACTGAATTGTCATCCCGGGAGGTCAGACTGGAGGAAGAAGCCGTGAGTTATCGGTAAGTCAGAACTTCTTTTTTTTTTTTACACGTTCATGTATATTGGGATCGGAAGTCACTGTCCAGGGTGCTGAAACAGTTTAACTCTTTCAGCACCCTGGACAGTGACTATCTCCTGACGTCGCGTACCGGAAATTTTTTTGCCGGGTTCGGCCAAAACGAGTTCGGCCGAACCCGGTGAAGTTCGGTTCGGTTGTCTGGGTTCGCTCATCTCAAAGACACTCCGTTTGGATGTTTGGAAACAGAAAAGCACATGGTGCTTTTCTGTTTACATTTATCCTTTTGACAGCTGGTGCGCGAAACAGTCGGTTCGCACGGAAGTGCTTCCGTGCGACCTGCGTGGTTTTCACGCACCCATTGACTTCAATGGGTGCGTGATGCGCGAAATACGCGGAGATATTGAGCATGTTGCGCTTTTTGCGCAGCGGACAAACGCTGCGCAAAAAGCACGGACTGTCTGTACTGCCCCATAGACTTGTATTGGTCTGTGCGTGGCCCGCACGGACCCAATACACGTTCGTGTGAATCCCCCCTCACTGTGTGAACATAGCCAGATAGAGAAGCTGTAGCAGGTTTCTCAATTACCAGCCTCCAGGTTAATCAGCAATGGGATGATTTCATTATGGAAGAGGGAAAGTCTCACAAAAAAACTGCATGGAGCCCCTTTCTCCAAGAACCTACTAGCCTAATGGTACTTAGGTAATAAAAAAAAGTGGTGCTGACTGTGATTGTAAGGGCGGGTTCACACATGGCGGAATTCCACTTAAATTCCGCTGCGGACACTCCGCAGCGTTAATCCGCAGCGGAGCCGTTTCTCCATTGACTTTCACTTTAATTTAGCAGTGTTCGTTTACACGATGCGTACAATTCCGCTGCGGAGCATAGGCTGCGGAGCGGAATTTGGTGTCCGCAGCATGCTCTGTCTGTTGCGGAGCAGTGGCGGACTCATGGCGGAATTTCTCCATTGACTTCAATGGAGATTCTAAGTTCCGCAATGAAGTCCGCAGCTGTCATGCACATGTCATGTGTGCTGCGGATGCGTCTTGCTTTTTTAACTTGACATTTCTTCATTCTGGCTGGACCTAGGTATTTCTAGGTCTACAGCCAGACTGAGGAAGTCAATGGGGCTCCCGTAATGACGGGAGCGTTGCTAGGAGACGTCTGTAAATAGTCACTGTCCAGGGTGCTGAAAGAGTTAAGCGATCGGCAGTAACTGTTTCTGCACCCGGGACAGTGACTACCGATCCCAATATACATGTATCTGTAAAAAAACATATAAGTTCATACTTACCGAGAACTCCCTTCGTCTGTCTCCAGTCCGGCCTCCCAGGATGACGTTTCAGTGTAAGTGACGGCTGCAGCCAATCACAGGCCAAGCACAGGCTGCAGCGGTCACATGGACTGGCGCGTCATCCAGGGAGGTCGGGCTGGATGCCGAAAGAGGGACGCGTCACCAAGACAACGGCCGGTAAGTATGAAAATCGTTTACTTTCACTAGGGAAAGTGCTGTCCCTTCTCTCTATCCTGCACTGATAGGGAGAAGGGAAGCACTTTTCCCGCAGTCTGCAGCAGCTAGTCCGCATCAATGTACTGCACATTTTGTGCAGATCCGCTGCAGAATCTGCAACGCAGATTCTGTGCGGCATCGATGCGGACAGTTGCGGAGGAATTCCGCCATGTGTGGTCATGCCCTAAGGGTATGTTCACACGCAGTGACCAGAAACGTCTGAAAATACGGAGCTGTTTTCAGGCGAAAACAGCCCCTGATTTTCAGACGTTTTTTGAGCAACTCGCGTTTTTCACTGCGTTTTTCGCAGCGTTTTCGCTGCGTTTTTTACAGCCGTTTTTGGAGCTGTTTTCATTGGAGTCTATGAGAAAACGGCTCCACACATGCTGCAGATTTTGTTGCAGATTTTGTGCTTGCTGCAGAAATTCCCCCATTCAAATTAATGGAACTGATTTTCAGTCTGAAATTTTTGCAATCAAATCTATCTATCTATCTATCTATCTATCTATCTATCTATCTATCTATCTATCTATCTATCTATCTATCTATCTATCTATCTATCTATCTAGTCCACCGTCCATCAGCACCAGTCAAAATATGGGTGAGTGCACGTCCCAGGAGCCCGATCACAACTCCAAATCCTCTATAGTCGTCCAATAAGAGACAGCACTCCAAGTATGCTTGAAAAAGGCTCCAGGTAAAGAGCCGAAACGTCGTACAAGGGCTAATAAAAAGCCATTTTTCTCACTAATACTTGGAGTGCTGCCTCTTATTGGACGACTATCTATCTATCTATCTATCTATCTATCTATCTATCTATCTATCTATCTATCTATCTATCTATCTATCTATCTATCTATCTATCTATCTATCTATTTCTATAGTTCTGTGTATCTATCTTCCTATCTAATCTGTTTTCCTTTGTTTCTGTTCATTACTAGGACTTTAATCTTGCAGAATATTTATATATATTTTTGTGTTAGAACATCTAAATATAGACCTCAAGAATATAACACTGACAATCCATTCTCTAATTGTGTTTTGAATGGTCGTGTCATCAACTATTATGTACCATCATAATAATGGTTATTAGCGACTTCACCAAACAGACAACATATTAGCTAATCTGTTTTTCTAATGGTGAATCCCATTGATTCCTGCTGAAATCTAATGTCTTTGGGAGCTGCCTGACAGTATACTGACGTCTGCTTCTGAAAGAAACAAGGATCTGATAGGTTGGATAGTAAGGGCATGACCACACGTGGCGGATTTCCTCCGCAACTGTCCGCATCAATGCCGCACAGAATCTGCGTCGCAGATTCTGCTGCGGATCTGCACAAAATGTGCAGAAAATTGATGCGGACTAGCTGCTGCGGACTGCGGGAAAAGTGCTTCCCTTCTCCCTATCAGTGCAGGATAGAGAGAAGGGACAGCACTTTCCCTAGTGAAAGTAAAAGAATTTCATACTTACCGCCCGTTGTCTTGGTGACGCGTCCCTCTTTCGGCATCCAGCTCGACCTCCCTGAATGACGCGCCAGTCCATGTGACCGCTGCAGCCTGTGCTTGGCCTGTGATTGGCTGCAGCCGTCACTTACACTGAAACGTCATCCTGGGAGGCCGGACTGGAGACAGACGCAGGGAGTTCTCGGTAAGTATGAACTTATATGTTTTTTTACAGATACATGTATATTGAGATCGGTAGTCACTGTCCCGGGTGCAGAAACAGTTACTGCCGATCGCTTAACTCTTTCAGCACCCTGGACAGTGACTATTTACAGACGTCTCCTAGCAACGCTCCCGTCATTACGGGAGCCCCATTGACTTCCTCAGTCTGGCTGTAGACCTAGAAATACATAGGTCCAGCCAGAATGAAGAAATGTCATGGTAGTAAAACCAATACGCTCCGCAGCACACATAAGATCTGCGGACTTCATTGCGGAATTTTGACTCTCCATTGAAGTCAATGGAGAAATTCCGCCATGAGTCCGCCACTGCTCCGCAACAGACAGAGCATGCTGCGGACACCAAATTCCGCTCCGCAGCCTATGCTCCGCAGCGGAATTTTACGCCTCGTCTAAACGAACACTGCTAAATTAAAGTGTAAGTCAATGGACAAACGGCACCGCTGCGGATTAACGCTGCGGAGTGTCCGCAGCGGAATTTAAGTGAAATTCCGCCACGTGTGAACCCGCCCTAACAAGCGCAAATCTATTGCTTCCGTTCAAGATAAGTGGCATCAGAGGTGCCTGGGAGACATTTCACCACCACCAACTCTTCTCTAATATCTATGGTCAGCTTTAATCCTTTCTATAGAAAATGCAAGATATCGATAGACAAAAATAATACAAGCACTATTCTGTCTGGTTATTGCATGAATAGATATATACTAAATGCTCGCTTTCCTTAGAAATCCTTTACCTTATCAGATCTATTCATGCAAATATATAATAAAGCATGCAAATGAATATTGGTGCAAACCGGCAGATTAGGGTGTTTTCATATCAGCGTTCGGTTTCCGTTAATGGGTTCCGTCAGACCTTTCCGTCGAAACCATAGCTCCATTTGCATTACCATTGATTTCACCGACTGCGCTATTGACTTAGTAAAAAAAACGGAAACCTTACAGAACGGAGACAAACGGATGCCATGAGCAACGGAAGCTTAACCATTGAAATTAATGGTAATACAAACTAATCTATGGTTTCCGTTTGCCTCCATTCCGTAAGGTTTCTGACGGAACCCATCAATGGAAACCGAATGCTGATGTGAACAGGCCCTTACATATACAGACCTTACTCAAGTACATATGGATTCTTAATTGGCCATACCTGTTAGGCTTCGTTCACATCTGCGTCTGGGTTTCGTTCATGGGTTCCGTCAGACCTTTCCGTCAGGGGACCCCATGAACGGAAACCAAATGGAAACCATGGCTTGAAATCAATGGTAACGCTTCCATTGCTAATGGTTTCTGTTTGTCTACGTTCCGTAAAGTTTCCGTTTTTTTTGGCGGAATCAATAGTGTAGTTGACTACGTTATTGATATCGATGTAAAAAAACAGAAACCTTACGGAATGGAGACAAACGGAAACCATTAGCAATGGAAGCGTTACCTTTGAAATCAATAGTAATGCAAATGAGGGTTCCCCTGACGGAAAGGTCTGACAGAACCCATGAACGAAACCCTGACGCAGATGTGAATGAAGCCTAACATAATATATGGCCATATGGGAAAATTACATGATGCTGTAATGTCAAATGAGTGTAGTTCAGTGAACATAGTTGAATTAACCGTTTCCTGACCGCCCACAGTAAATTCACGTCGGCAGTTGCTGGGTGTCTCAGAGTAGTGCTGACACCCGGATCACGCTGTTAACCCCTGCCTCTGGTCCCGGAGACATGATCGGGACCTACTTTGTTCAGGTCCCAATCATGTGAACGCAGGGAATGTTTGTTGTAGCAACAAACTGAAAAGTTTGTTGCTACGACAAACTTTCCCGGGGACCGATTGCGGGTGATGCAGTCGGTTATAAGGCAAAACCGGAGGCCATACAACAGCCCCCCGGGTCTGCCATGCACGGCAGCCTATGAGAACCAGCCGGAGGCCGGTCCTCATAAGCTTCCTGTCAGTGTGACTCTCAGCATCACACTGACAGTTTATAATACGTTACACTACCTAGGTAATGTAATGTATTATAGCAGCGATCAGTGCTGCAGGTCTTCAAGTAAAACAAGTAAAAATAAAAAAAATAAAAAAGTAATAAAAATGTTTTATAAAAGTGTATGAATAAGTTATAAGTTACAAAAACAAAAAATGCTTTTTTCCCTATAATAAGTCTTTTATTATAGAAAAAAAAATTAAATGTTAAAAAAGTACACATATCTGGTATCACCGCGTTCGTAACGACCCAAACTATAATATTATTTTTCCCGCATGGTGAACACCGCAAAAAAAATTATTGAAAAACAATGTCAGAATCACTATTTTTTTGGTCATCACCCCTCTCAAAGTATAGAATAAAAAGTGATCAAAAAGTCGCATGTACCCCAAAATAGTACCAATAAAAACTACAACCGGTCCCACAAAAAACAAGCCCTTACACAGCCTTTTTGACTGAAAAATAAAAAGTTATGGCTCTCCGAATATGGTGACACAAAATATAAATTATTTTATCGAAATGTGATTTTATTGCGCAAACGCTGCAAAACATAAAAAAACGATATACATATGGTATCGCCATAATCGTATCGACATGCAGAATAAAGTAAAATGTTATTTATAGCGCACGGTGAACACTGTAAAAAAAAAAAAAGACAAAAAACATTGTCAGAATTTATGTTTTTTGGTCACTTTGCTTGCCAAAAAAATCTAATAAAAAGTGATGAAAAATTCACATGTACCCTAAAATGGTACCAATGAAAACTACAGATTTTTCCACAACAAATAAGCCCTCACACAGCTCTGGTGGAGAAAAAATAAAAAAGTTCTGGCTCTCAGAATATAGCGACAGAAATTGTGCAGAGCGTTCCAAAAGCGGATAAGATTGGGTGCCATTTATCAGTGCGACACTGGCCACATATCTATGAATTATTATTTATTTACCGCATGATTATACCCTCCTATTATGCCCTGATGTACTCTGCCCAGCTTACATATACCCCCACATTATAAACTGAAATACCAGCAAAACCCCAAACAGAACTATTACCAAGCAAAATCTGCGCTCCAAAAGCTAAATGGCGCTCCCTTCTGAGCCCTACAGCATGCCCAAACACCAGCTTACGTCCACATATATGACATTTTATATCAGGGAGATAACGCTCAACATTGTATGAGGTATTTGTCTTCAGTGGCACAAACTGGGCACAACAAATGGTGCATTAAAATGGCATATCAGTGGAAAATTGTAATTTTCACTTTGCACCATCCGCTGTGCATTAACGCCTTTGCATACCACGACTTAATAGCATGTCGTGGTGCGGGGGGTTATATATGGAGCGGGCTCATGCGCTGCACCCACTCCATATTCTGCAGGTGTCAGCTGTATATTACAGCTGACACCCGGGACTAACGGACAGGAACAGCGATCATGCTGTTACAGGAGCCTGTAAAAATGACATTATACTGCAATACATTAGTATTACAGTGTATTGTACCAGCGATCTAATGATCGCTCATTTCAGTCCCCTAGGGTGATTAATAAAATGTGTAAAAAAAAAAAGTTAAAAAAGTTATTATTAGTGAAAAAAAGATATAATATATCTTAGATATAATATAATATAAGTCCAAAAAATCCCCCTTTCCCATGTTTCCTCGAAAGTAATGTAAGAAATAAAAAAATAAACAAAATTGGTATCGCTGCATCCGTAAAAGTCCGAACTATTACAATATACCATTATTTAACTCGCACTGGGAATGCTGTAAAAAATAAAGAATTTAAAACGCCAAAATCGCTGTTTTTTTGGTCATCTTAGCTTTTAAAAAAAAAATAATAAAAAGTGATAAAAAAGTTGTATGTAAAAAAAATGGTACCAATAAAAACGACAGCTCATCCTGCAAAAAATAAGACTTAACACCACTCCACTGCATCGACCAAAAAAATAAAAAAACTGATACCTCCCGGAATGTGGTGAAACAAAACATTTTGTTTTTTTAACAAACAGTTTTTACTTTGTAAAAGTAGTAAAATATAAAAAAAACCAGTATAAATTTGGTATCACCTTAATCGTATTAAGTCTCAGAAAAAATTTAAGTTGTTGTTTTTACCGCACGGTGAAAGCCGTAAAAATGAAACCCAAAAAACAATGGAGGAATCGCAGCTTTTTTCAATTTCAGCCTTCAAAGAATTTTCTTTTCCGTTTCCCAGTACATTAAATGGTACTTTAAATGGTGTCACTAGAAACTACAACTCGTCCCGCAAAAAATAAGCCCTCACACCACTCTACTGATGTAAAAATAAAAAAAATGATGACTCTTGGAAAGCGGAGAGGGAAAAACTAAAAATGGATCAGTCCTGAAAAAGCATTTATGACCACGTGGGGTATTGCCGTACTTGGGAGAAATTGCTTTACAAATTTTGGGGTGCTTTTTCTCCTTTATCCTTTGTGAATCAACATTCTTGTGAAAAAAATGTTGATATTCATTTTCACGGCCTAATTCTAATAATTTCTGCAAAAGACCTCTGGGGTCTAA